>NC_141154.1:45311364-45618031 GCF_053477565.2 Lygodium microphyllum | reverse complement strand
ATGAGGTGACATTCATTTGTAAACCCTAGTCATTTGATGATACCCTCGACAATAGCATTGTATCTTGAAAAGCCCATCTTCATCATGCCCTTTTATGGCTTATTATGACATGGTGAACATGCATTGGCCACATCACATTCACGTTAACTCAATAGCCTTTTAATGAAGTTTCTTTCTCTCATCATCGTCATTTTTCATCTTGTTATCATTGCCTTGCTTTGTCGATCTTCTTTCCCTTATTTTATGTTCTATGTGTATCTATATTCTTGGTCCTCACTTCCATGGCTACCTTTAAACTAGCAACCAAGGAAGTTTTCCCTCCTAGCCTAATGACTATTGTTAAAGTATATCTTTGGATCGACTCCCTAGAGCTGAACCACTTCATTAGCTTGCCATGGAGTAGTTTCCCAATTCATCTTGACACATAGTCCATCTTGGACAAGCTTATCTTAGGCTCCACCATCTACATCTAAGGTCACAAGTACACCTTGTCAACCAAGCAAGTCTAGCAGAAGTTATGCCAACCCAGTCATGGAAATCTTGACCCTCCATTGCTCTCCACCTTGGCCATTGAAGAGGTCTTTGGTTTGATTCTTCACAAAGAATACTACATGTCTAGTCTTCTTGACCCCCACAAATCCAAGCATGATACTCTAAAGTTCCTATGGAAACCCTATATCTGTACGCCAAGGTGTTCAGCGTATCCAAAAAATTTGCTTCTCTCTTCTTCTCTCCTTTGGCTCTTCCTGTCACCTGGGCTCATGTCTTCTATGATCGCCTCTTCATCGATGTGAAATGCCTAGTCCATAGGATGGACAACATGAAAACAATGAAGGTAATGTGCAGCCAATATTTTACCCTACTCTTTGCCCTGGTTGCCCTCCTTGCCCTAGCCCATCATCTTCCACTGCCTGTGACAAACATCATCTAGTCTCAACTTGAGCTTGGAAGCTCACACGAGCCTAGCCCCTATCCCTCATTAAGACCCGATAGAATAGAGCCCTAAACACCAATTCCTCAAAAAAGAGGACCAAATACATCAAGACACTACCAAGCTAGCACCAAAGCATAGCGAGTTTCCCCAAGAAAGCAATCCCCCCAACTCACCCAAGAAGTCTACCTCCACCATAGTCTATCCACCAAACTCACCTGTCCCAAATCTCAGGGATAAAAGCACCAGTGGAAGGAAGAACCTCCCAAGACAACAAGCACCCTGGCCCTACTTCAATGATACTTACAAGTTTGAATGACATCTCCTCTACTACCATGCCATGCTCTGTGACTCTATCCCAGCAACTTGTTCTCATCCCTATGGAGTTTAGCTAGAAACTGGTGCACCGGTCCCTTAACTTTGTCAATGGGGTTCTTCACCTGGCACCACAATACCAACATCATGAGCTCACCACCCAAGTGGACTGCCTAAAGCAACAAGCCAACATCTCTCTCTTTGAACAACTTTGACAGATGGATGCTACACTCTATGAATACTATCCACATGCTAGCAGGCTTAGTTGGCCTTTATAGATGACATTTGTACTACTAGAGTGCATTTGTTGGGGAATAAAAATGTTTTCATTCATGCATGTGCAATGGGAGTAGAGCACCCGGATGATGTGACCCCACTCAGCCTAGAGACCATTGATGAACTCTAGGGGGATTATGACACCACTTGGAAAAGCTTAAGCAAAAACTCTAAGTCGCCATGATGAACTCTTGCTCCAAGCTCCCACCCTTGCTTGGCAAACCTAATGAGTTGGACATGAATGCCAATTTTATCCCTTCTACCCAACCTCAATCCACTGCCACTCCACACCTCCACTAATAGCAAGGTGAGAGTGCCCCTGTTGGTTTTGCGTCGTCTCACTCACACTCCTTTGATGACTCTACTACTAAGTTCAAACTTGTGGCCTTGCCCTAAACTAGTCTACCTACTCTCCAAATCCTCCTAGTTCAACCACCCAAGGATCAAGGAATGGTAGCTAAGAACCCCATGCCTCGAGCGTCAAGGAAGGAGAAGAAGCTTGCCATGGAAGAGCTTGACACCACCATGTGTGATGAGGATACACCACCAAAGGTTCCAACTGTGAGCTTTTTTGACTTCTCTGTCGACAGTAGCTCTGCAAATCCAAAGTGGCATATGATAGTGGAGCACTACCAAGCCATGGAGTAGCAAAACATTGAGGTAGAGGAGTAGATTCAAACCTTACAATAGGTAGTGCTAGATGTGAACTGAGAGTAGAAGGCCAAATCCAACCTTATTTGGCAATACATTCCAAAGGAATAGTATGCCAAAGTGGCATGTGAAATAAAGAAGACTAGCATTCCCTGTCTTGGTCAAGATTCGATAGACCCATACCCTCCACCAAAACACCACTGAAGCGCTCATCTCTAGCCAAGAGCCAAACCTAAGAAAGAGCTGCCTCCTAATCATCAAGGAGAAGAATCCCCAAATCTTGATGATCCAAGTAAGAATTAGGGAGGTAGAGATCATAACCCTAATGATCCACCATCTGAAGACCCTTGCACTTCCAAGTACGATATCATGTAGTTGGTGAATATAAACTAGCTCTACGTCCACCTTGTTAAGTCCAAAGCCTTGTCCCTCGAATGTTGGCACCACATCCATGCACTATTGATCATTGAATCAATGCACAGATAAGAATGAGATGGCATGGAAGGCCGTCTCACCACAATCGCATTTGAGCATGACAAACTCCAACAACAAATCAGACTAGGAGCAATCTACATGGAAAATCTCACATTTGAGCTAATCTTCCACAATGTGCTATAACCCCCTCTCTAGACTGGTAATGATTTGTGGCTGCGAACAGAACCACCTACAATATAACTCACTCCCTTCGCTATGACCCTAACCCTCAATCTGGTAGCACCTCATCTCAGGCCTCCACCAAACTCCAACACACCCCATCCCTTACTTCTTTCCATCCCTCCTTCATGTCTGGTACTCATTGCTCCATTTCCACCCCAAGTTCAAATCTAGCAAGATGATGCATTTGTCACCAAGGATAAAGGGTTCATTAGCAAATAACTCTGTGGCTCCGAGTCCACCATATACACTAATGTTAAGGAGGGCGGTAGTAGTTAGCAATGTTTAAAGAAGATGGCCAGTGGTGCATTGAGAAGCAAACATGTGTGCAACAACAATTATGGCTATGGGCATAGCATAGGGGTAGAGAGAATATTACAATTGGTAGCATGCTATAAAAGGAAAAGTCTTTCTCAAGCAAGAAGAGATTGTTAGTCCATGTTTGTGATTTGTTCTTGTTAGCTTTGCTATTAGATCACTTGACCCAATGTTCTTTGTTTGGTATCCTGTGTGCTATGACAATAGTAGAGTTGGTCTCTATGTCTTGACTCATGATCATTGGCAGTAGTATTAACATTCTTTATTATATTATTGCATCCTTGAATTTGTGTAGTTAAGCTATGGGGATGTGTATGGCTCTAACAAGATGGGAGTAGATCATCATTGGAGAGGTTTGATCCAACTGAGGGCATATGTATCAACTTTACCTTCAACCTGGCCATAATACAAGCCCTCAACTAATTTTCAACCTCTGACAATTTTGTTATGCCAAAGTTCTCAATTGAGGGAATATGTATCAACTTTACCTTCAACCTGGCCATAATACAAGCCCTCAACTAATTTTCAACCTCTGACAATTTTGTTATGCCAAAGTTCTTCTATGCTCTTGTTGTCTGATACATTGTTTTTGTGCATTTTAGAAGGTAGAAGTCCTCCTTGGGCTCGGTTGCCTTGATTGCAAAGGTGTCCTTGGTAGACAACATGGAGCACAACACTTTAGGATCTCCTTCACAAATTGCCATCTTATCATCCTAACTCATTGGCATGGCAAACATACCTCAATTGTCCTCCATATCCTCTTCGTTCGCAATTGCTATTTGCTTCTATCGTCTCTATCAATGGCACAATGGAGACATATGTCCCTTCTTGTGTGTTTTCTATTCTTGCATCTTCTCCATTGCCCATTCACGCATGGATCACAAAAGTACAAGAGTGTTCAATATCGCACAACACATGTATTGTGTGTTGAGTATCCATAAACACAATGGAGTGAGTGGGAGCCTATAATGCATTCATAGTCCCACGATAGATTGCACTGCACATCATCCTTTGAAACCAACCAAAAAGCTCCCTGAGTATTGTATATATGTACTTCTCTTGTAGGCTGAAATGTTGCATTAAGATAATTAACAACATTAGCTACACACTTCATAAGCCAACCATCTCATTTAGCTCCTCATGACTGAGGGTTCTCTTTATGATAGCACCTACATCATCATGCTCTTCTTTTCCATGTCTTGAGGTGGAGAAGTCATGCATTATGTGCAAGCTTGTCAAAGCTGATAATGCCTTGCCATGAAATATAAAGGTTTGCATGCCTTAAATTGAGAAGTAGTGCCATTTGACCATACCCAATGATATTCTAGATGTTATCCTTGTTGTTTCAGCCACTTGTCATGAAGCATAAAACAATATTGAACAAACATGTCATGGAGCTTGTTATCTAATATGTAAAAATGTAGTGTCTTCTCAACAACACCTATTGAGTTTCTCACATGAGAGATGTGCACCAATATGGTTACAAAGGTTGACCACCAATGCATGGATTGAATCTCGTTTTGCATTTTAAATGAATAATTATCTACAAAAGTAACAACATACATGTCAACATCACTAGAAAACTCAAACAAGCAATATTTGAACTATTGGGCCTACTACCTAAAGACAAAGTTATGCTTTTTGAAGCTTTTGAGATGATCTGAAAAGAGATGAACAAAAGTAGCACTTTGTATTCTTTTCACAACTAGATTCTTTCTCTTCTTCTCACTTCCATTGTCACTAACATGTCTAATTTCCACATCATTAAAGACCTTCACAATCACCTGCCTACTATTTGTTGCAATCTCTTTGGGCAAAATAACAACTTGCTTACACCACATTCAGGACAATTTTCAAGCAAGCATTCCTTTGCATGATATTCATTGTTGATAGGCTTTGGGCACAATATGGATTTCCACAAAATACTTATGTGTTGACATGTTGCTTGGTTTGTAGAACATTGACTTGAGCCACTCCTTGCATAACAAATGGAGCATGCACTTTGTTTTGGTGCATCTGATTAAAGGCATCTTTGAAACATATCAGCTGGACATGATACACACAATAGCATGTATATTTCTCTTTTAACTTTTGAACAAATAATGGTTTTAGTGTCTCAAAGGATCTAAGTGATAGCATCTCTATATGATAAGTTCTCTTGAACCTTTGTAGAGCTCAATCTATCACATTAAAATAGTCCAACTTAGGGCTCAAAATTTCAAAATAAAATAGCCTAAATATTTTTATGAAAACCCATGAATTCAAAACATCACCTAAATTCAATGTTGTTTATAGAGAAGTAGATTTTGCTACTCTTTTTGTCAAACTGGTACAAAGTACTAAACTCGAACACTGAGTACCAATTTGATATTATAAAATACCAACTCCAATTCAAGCCAAGGACCAAATCTATTGCAGTACCAATTTTAATATTGTATAGACCTAGTGCAACACAAAAAAGCACCAAATTTGGTACTATGTATACAATTTGGTATGAGAAAAAATAATTTGGTATTGTATGTCAATCCTACTATTCATTTTAGCTTCATATTTGATGCATATTCTTGGGTACTATATAGGGTATAATGAAGAACCAAATCTGGTGTGGTACCAAGTTTGGTACTTTATAGAACTAGTGCAGCTCCAAAAAGTACCAAATTGGGTACTGCACATTCGCCTTGGTACCTGATAACGTACTTTTGGTACTGTATGTCATTCTTGCTATTCAAATTAGCTTTATATTTGGAGTATATTGTGTGCTTGGTATATAGAACCACAAAAAAGGACCAAATTTGGTACTGCACATACACTTTGTTACCAAAGTTGGTACTTTTGGTATTGCATGTGACCACTTATATTATCCACTTGGTCTTCAAATGTGGTGCTTAGTTTCATGCTTGGGTACTATATAGTGTAGCAAGAGGAACTTTTAACAACACCAGTATAGAACCCTCTACTATATGAAAAAGTATCAAATTTGAATTTCACATAGGGTTTGATTCTATAAAGGGGACAATTGGTACATGTAAAGTCCTACTTAAGAGAAAATCCAAGGTGTGTTCTTGAGCTTTTGATACTATATGGAATAATTGCTAAGTATCTTAATACCCTAATTGGTACACTAGAATGCCTTGGATAGTATATACCTAGTTTTTTTGGTGACATATGGAACAAGTGGCCTACATATAATAAGGAACAAGTTTTGTTAATCTAGTATTGTACGGAGTATTAATCTATAATAGTAGATGTGATACTAGTCCAAAAGGCTTTCCCACTATTCTAGAATACACACACATGAACATCAATCAAAATCAAAATCTAGGCAATCAAAGATCACGAGAATAATGGTTAACCTAAGATTTATTTGAGAAGATGTATGGGATATTTGATCATACATTTTGCCTCAATTCTTTTTTTACTTTTTGTTAGGTGAAACTCTTGTCTTCGATCTCCAGAAGGCATAAACCAAATCTCTAGTTTCACATGTGATACTACTATTTTGAAGCAACTGTCTCTGACAAGCACTCAGTAGCAACACTTCATCCTCATCTTTCATATCCAATTGAGTACTTGCTATTGCTATATTTCTTCGATAAGCACCCAAGATAGTAGCAATTCTTGATTGATTGATGGATGCTCTTCTATCACAATTATTCAAGATCATCATCAAAGAGGTTCTCTTGAAAAAAAGCTTGCTTATTGAGTGGGGTACCTTGAGCTGAGGCAATATGTTATAAATGTTGGAGACACAACTCGCTTCAACATCTGAATTTCTTAGCTTGGTAAATGTTTTGATGCATGAGATTCTCAAGAGTTTCCTATTGTTCATTTATTGTAAGACCTTTGGTTTGCTTGCACCAACACTGAGCCATGGCTGAGCATATGTTCTTTCTCAACCTATTTCCTGGATAGTTGAGCTCTCATACCATGATTCCTTTCCTTGCTCCATTTCTCACACTTTTTTTTAAAACCCAATAGCTAATTAGAGAGAGGTTTATGAATGAAAAAAGGGGTACCAACTTCCATGGTAGTTAGTATTGATGCATGTTGCTCTGAGTAGACAAAGGTGGAGAAGCTGATGTGAGCTTCCATACTACAAAGAGAGAGAGAGAGAGAGAGAGAGAGAGAGAGAGAGAGAGAGAGAGAGAGAGAGAGAGAGAGAGAGAGAGAGAGAGAGAGAGAGAGAGAGAGAGAGAGAGAGAGAGAGAGAGAGAGAGAGAGAGAGAGAGAGAGAGAGAGAGAGAGAGAGAGAGAGAGAGAGAGAGAGAGAGAGAGAGAGAGAGAGAGCAACTTCAAAGTGTCAATGTGAATGTGGAAGGTTACGGGGTCCAGTTAGGGGCTCGTAGGATTGGTGCTGCGGGCGGTTAGAGCCTTCTTCAATTCCTTGTATGCGCAATGGCATTCCTCGATCCATTCAAATATTATCAGCAACTTTCATAGAGGTCTATCAATCAATGCATAGTTTAAAACAAATCTCCGATAATACCCCATATGGCCTAGGAAGCACTAAACTCCCTTGTAATCAGATGGTTGTGATAGATCAACAATAACCGTGACTTTGGAAGAGTCCATGGCAATGCTCTTCTTTGATACCACGTGTCCCAAGATGCATCCATGATTTACCTAGAACTGGCACTTCAAGGGGTTCAACGAGAGATGATACAATCGACATTGTTCAAAGACCGCTCGAAGTGTGTCTAGATGTTCCTTCCAATTAGAGTGAGCACACAGATCATCAATGAACACTTCTAACTCTTTCCCAACCATGTCTTTGAATATGGCACACGTGAACCTTTGGAATGTGGCTGGTGCATTCGTCAACCCACCCAAAGGGCATGACTATGTAGGCAAAGACCCCCCACTCAGTAGCAAATGCAATCTTGTGCCTATCATCAGGATGCACTTGTACTTGATTGTATCCTAAGAATCCATCTAGAAAACTGTAAGCCTCTTTACCAAAAAATCTTTTGAGGATGTGCTATGTGTATGGCAATGGATAATTGTCTCTCTTGGTAGTAGTGTTGACTTTCCTATAGTACTGATCTTTTCGTTTTTCTTTAGTATGATCACTATGGGTGAGACCCAATCCATGTGCTCAATCTTGTAAATGAATCTCACTCTAAATAGTTTATTGATTTCTTCTTTGATAGCGTGATCATGCTTGGGATTCATAGGATACTGTCGCTACTTAACCGACATTGCATCATGCATCATGGGTATATTGTGAGTCCCTACACTCGGATCTACCCCTTTTAGCTCATTGAGAGACCAAGCAAAGACATCTATATTCTCCTGTAAGAGAGTAATGAGACATGCTTCCTCCTCCTTGGTCAAGTCATCAGCCATAAAGACAGGTCGAGGCATCTCCCCTTCCTTAGCTAGATCAACCTCCTTGACTTTGGCTGGCCCTTGTATTGGTTCACTCGCTTGCCCTTATCATTTGGCTCCTAGCAAGATCACCACCCTATTGCATTTCTTAAACTTTGTGAATTGTTTCGGCAGGTCTTGCGACTTTCTTTGCTCTTCAACTTGTGGTTCCTTAGGCTATTTCTTTCATTCTTCCTTCAGCCTTCGGTGCCTTAGGTGGATTGGTAAGTCTCCTTTGCTACGTCTGGTCTTAAGTAGTCGAGGTTTTTCAGGATCACTATCTCAGCTTACTTCCAACTCAAAATCAAACTCTCCACCTTCGCTAGAAGAGGGGGTCTCTCTTGGCAATTGTAGCTCTTAGAGGGTCAATCTGTCTCTTGATGAATAATGGTGCGGCACTCGGTTGGCAAACTAGGCCTGCTTGCTCATAGTCAATTGCTCCTATATGCTCCAACCATGTGCAATCACAATCCATGTACATGACTCCTCTCTCGATTCTAAAAGTATTCTTCTTTTGAGGTTTGGAGTGCCCGTATTTGCTCAATCACATATCCTTCCATGCGTACTCTATCGTATCAACCTCTCCTTCACCCTTGTCTCACTGAAGGAACATCAATCTTTGTACTCATCGTTAGAATCTTCCTCGTCTCATTGCTCATCATTAGCTAGGTCTTGACGTTGTATTTCCTTTTCATTGGTGACTAAGGCCTAATTGTACATCAAGTTTAGATCATGAACCTTGGTCCATTGCCACTTGGGTTCATCCAAGAGATCCTTGAGTAGTTTGAGATTAGCTACTGGGTTGCTGGCTAGCTTGTTCGTCATCAGACGCTCTAAGATCTCAAGGAGTTCTTGCTTGTTGTTTGGTACATGGAATATGATAGGGTAGGGTTGTCTATGTGAGCTCCTAGCCATCGTGTTGCAGACTGGTACTGAGGGTGTGTCATTAGGCTTACCAATTTCCTTAGCGGCTTGCTCATACTCCTCATTATCCAAGAATGGAAGATCGATCATGGCTAGCACATACATCCAATCTTGCTCATCTCAGGACAAGGGATATACTTGATGAGTGGTCTGTACGATTTTCTATCTTTTGCATCATGCTTCAGCATGGTTAAGATGACATCTAAGTCGACTGGGTATAGTCTTCCAAGTATCCATCTCTACCCTTACCGCTTCCGTTCAATTTCCTAGGAAGATCAAACCGTTGCCCCAGTCTTCTATGACTTGTGCATTGCACATCTAGGGTCGGCCTAATAGGATGTCATAGTCCACTCCTTTAATGACTATGAAGTCTACAAAGAAGTGGGCTCCTACAATATTCAATGGCCAATTCTTTAGTACTCCAAATGGCTTTACTTTCATTCCGTTAGCCAATGTGACATTAAATCTAGCATTCTCGATAGGCAGGCTATCCCAAGCCTGGAGCACTGCATAGCTAAGCACATTGACTCCTTCCCCCATGTCTACGATTCCCTTTCTCGTGGTATCGCCTAGAGCTAGGACCAGTAAGACTGCATGCCTTTTGGTGTCTTCCCAAAAAGCGTTAACATGCAAGGATTTGGGCACTGAGTGCAATGTCAAACTCAATATTTGTGTCATAACATCATGCTCGTGGAAGTCAGTAGTAGCAGCTTGCTCTATCAATCCTTTCACCCATTGCTTGAGTTCTCACCATAGCATTGGATACTACTTAAGGATGTCTCCTAAGTTTAGAGTCACTAAAGTGGTTACTAGCATTGTGAGGAGATTGCTAACTTCTTATTTTTCTCTTGATTTTGCATTTCTTGGCCAATGGCCTTGGCTGATTTGCTAGCATGTAGCATTTAAACTCCATTTAAGTGGCACTGCTTGTGGGACAGTTGGGTCTCTCGATTTTGGTCATGGAGGCAAAATTGGTGTACCTACACTTGAGAGATGGTCTCATCCTCCAAGATGAGCTCAACATCATTTAGATGTTCCTGGGCTTCTTTCACCCACCCCTTCACTTTTTCTATGGCTTCTAGTTGGTGCTTCGAGTTGGGGTACTCCCCTACCTTAGCACTCCCCTTCTCAACAGTCTTTGGAGCAGATGTCTCTACCTATGCATTTGTGACATTCTTTCTAGCAGACATTGTTGTGGCACTCTCGGTTTTGAGCATGACCTTTACGTTGGTTTTCTTTTTCCTTTGCCTATGACTTTTCTTTCTGATTTAGATTGCGTCTAAGTTGCTAGGCCTTGGCAGTGATATGCTAGCCTGCTTTGTCTATGCTGCTCAGGTCATACCATGCAACAAGATGGATGTGGCCTCACCATCAAGTGTTTCAACATCGAATAATCCCAATGGGACTAGTGGCATGATTGTCAAACTAGAGGATGGTCTTTGTCTCTAGAGGGCAATCCAGCAAAGAGATGTGTGATTCCACACTCAGTGCATCTAAGATTAGCCTTGTCTCGGTTGGCTTGTTCCCTTTCAGAGCAGCGTGAGGAGATGTGTCCTGGGTGACTACAAGTCCTCTTGGGTCTGCCCTCCTAAGCCTCTACCTCTACCTGGCACCATCATCGGTAATTGGGCTATAATCCATGAGGATTAGATTACCCTCTTCGTCATATGAGACGTAAGGTTCACATAGGGATCTTCGTCATTCGGCTCCTTTACATTGTGGACTGGAGTGTCACTGGGTGGATGCATTACAAAAGGTCCAGCTGGCCACCCAGGGTATGCATGTGGGATTTATGTCGATCCTAGGAATGGCCGGTTTAGCGTCATTAGGTGCCGGGAGAGCCAATGGGGCTCCCCTCTTGAAGAAATTCGATGGCCTATTCCCTAGGTAAGGCTAGTTGTAGGGTTGTAAGTATGGGAGTTGTCTCGATAGTCTGCAATGTGCGCATTGTTGGGGGTAAAGGTGCCTCCGCCTAGTCACCCGTGTATTACTACACTGACAATACCCTCCACTGCACATTGAGGGTGGCGGGCGCCCATCACCATCACTTTATTCTTTATTCTTTTAGTGATAGTTTGAATAAAGAAAGACCCAGTCACACATTGTGACTATTGGAGTTCCCATTTGGTCTCTCTCTCTTTCATGCTCTTGCTCTCCTGCCATAGCTCTTCCAAGAAATCTTCGATCCTTCTCACCTTTCAACTAGTATCAGAGCATGGTTTCTTAAGCTTTTCGACTTGGTTTGTGACTCCTTTAGCTTTCTATTGATTACCTACACTCATTGGGTCTCCTTCCCAGCAGCCATAGCTGACTCTCTCGAGCTCCCGTCACTCCTCGGCTTCTCAAGCACCTTCTCGATGTCGTGTCGCTATGTGCACACCATGTAAAAAAATCTAGAGTGTGGTTTCCTTTTAGATTTAGAGAGCCAATGCCACTTTAGGCATTAGTGTTAGTGTCCATGATCCAAAATATTACATTTTTTTTGGACAAATTTTTAGCCAAATTTTGATATTCTAGATATTATATCTTGTAAAAATCCATAAAACTATAGACAACTTCTAGATTAGGATGACATGTAAAAGAAAGCATATAGCTTTTAGCCAAATTGAGAGGATTTTATGTAAAAAGAGAGATTGGCGAAATCGCCCGACGGGCGATCATTGTTTTCAGGCAGTGAACAACACTGTGAAGGAGGAGATGAAGAAGGAGTGATCTGGCAGAATTCTGGCCAGGTGTGCTAGAATTTTATCCCCCTTTTGGAGCCAATTGAAGCATCAAATTGGTGATCTGAGCAGCATAGAGGAAGGTATTATTTTATACATGTTTTTGTCTATTAGAGTTATATCTTCTCATAATGCTGAAAGAAACTGACAGGCTTCATCTCTGTTAGTATTATTCTACATTTTCTAATTGTTTTTTTGAGTATTTTTCTACGTCTTCAATTTGTTCGAACCCCTTCTCTTCCGTCTACTCCTCTCCTTGAATCTACCTTCACCGTGCTGTCTCTTATCTTCAAGAATTTGGCTTGAAATCTTCAACCCTTCTCTTATCTCTACCATCTCCGGAGTCTAAGCTCTTGAACCCCCATACATTCTTCTCTTGCCAAACCCCTGTGGTGACCTTCAACCCTACGCGCTGTGACATTGGTGAACCCAACGTGAAGGTTGGTGTAAGAGAACTCCAAGGTGGGGGATTCTTCAGGAGATACTCTACAACAATTGGTGTGCAGACTGCAGTAGACTCAACAACATCAAATCCAAATGTTACAACAACAACAAAGGCAAGATGAAGAGAAGATTGATTCCACATCTATCAAGGCCCTAGAGGAAGTTGGGCATGAATTAAAACAATTTAATGATCAAAATGTCTCTGTTTTTATTCACTTGTATGTTGAGAAAATGCTCTTCTTTGGTGTACCGCAGCATGCATGGAGTCACTATTTTTCCAGACTAGCCAAGCATGGTCTTCAAGAAAGAATCCATGGTCTTTTTTAGCAAGATGCGGATTGGGCTACATTCAAAAAGGCCCTACGCGAAGAATTCTTCTTAGAAGACTCTGGCCTAATGACGAAGAAAGGTTTCACTGATTGGGTTGAGATACCCAACATAGCTACAACCACTTTATATCATGAGTTTGAAAGTAAATTTGGACAACTTGATGCTGAAGACCAACAAAGTATGGAAGGTCAGAAGATTGAATTATTCCTTAAGGCTGCAGATCCCATTCTATAAGAGAAGCTTGCTGATCGCCTAGAAGATGCTACCTCCGAATCAGGAGTCAAGACTGCATGGATAGATGTTACTAATGCAGTTAACATGATTGCTCGAAGAGAGAAAATACGGCTAAGATTGGGGTCTACTTCAACTTCAACAACTCCATTGATGGAGCTTGTTCCACCTTCATAATCCCCTATTCCTTTGACTAATCAACCAACTCTTTTTTCTTCTGTTCCTTCTAAAAATGATGTAATGACTGAACTTAGTAAAAGCATGCATGACCTTCATCTGAATCTTACAAAAATTAGTTCCAAGGTGGAGAAGATGGATGTCAAAGTTGAAGAGAGAGAAGGCTTTAAGACACGGTGTATTTGGTGTGACAGCCAACAACATGACAAGAGGGAGTGTTCTGCCTTCTGTGAGAAAAATTCATGCAGCTGAAACTGGTCTTCCACTAGAGCCAAATTTTGGCAGTGGTGGAATGAAGAAAAGATTAGAAGATTTAGTTGTAAAGAATGCCTATGCAGCAATTGATGTAGCTACCTATGGGTTGTAAATTGAGCCAACTAAATCAAGTTTGAAAGCATGTAAAGCTAATGTGCAATCTAAAGTATGGATGCAGGCACTAGATCAAATGGAACATGGTAAAGCAGCCAAAGAAGATTTGGCTAACGCTAGTTAGTGCATTCGAGGAATAACTAGTTAGAAAGAACCGGTAGATTCTTTTTCCACCTTTGCACATTTGGCTGACATCAATCATAAAGAAATTTTGATTGAAGAAAATAGAAGAAGAGAAGATGAACCAGGGCCTTCTTCTTTTTGCCCTCCGAAACGGGTAATTAGAAGAACGCCTGAACAACCAAAGCTTATTGAAAATATAACCCCAGATCAAGAGATGGAAGTTGCGCCACAAACAAAGAAGACCGAAGGAAAGAAGAAAGGCAAGTAGCCATGCTACAAATTGCAGTCTGACATAGAATCTGCAACCAATCTCAAACCAGTCCTAGAAGAATGAATTCTAGGAAGCAAAATTGAATTCAGCTTAGGCAAAATTCTTGGAATTGCCAAACGTGAATTTCATGATGTAATTATTAATGTAATCAAAAGGAAAAGACAATATTTTGGTGATGAAGCTGAAGAAACATTGCATGCTTTTTTGTAAGTTCTTCGAGTTTTTGTGCAGAATGAAGAGAAGCTGACTTCACAAGGAATTCAACTTGAAGCAGTTAAAGAATTAATTGCAGCAATTGATTCTGAAGATAAAGAAAGCACGAATGTAAAAATTAGAGAAGTGAAAGCTAAAAATGTAATGGTCAGCTGGTCCAAACCAGTTGGGCATCCCACCTCTCAAAAAGAAGGCCATCTACAGCACATGCATGAGGAGGAAGAGGCTCGGTTCATTCCAAGTAGTCACTACTCCTGTACACATTGGGCAAGAGCAACAACTGAGACATTTGTCAAAATTAGAGAAAAAGAAACACCATGTATTGCACTCTTAGACCATGGCTTAGAGATAAACGCCATGGCAAGGAGTCTCTATGAAAGTGGCGAATGGCCCATAGATGTTGATCCAAGTTGGAAAATGAGAGCTGCAAACAACTCTTATGGAGAGTTATATGCTGCATGTCCTAATGTGCAGGTAACTATTGGAGACATAAAAGACAATTTTTACTTTTTTGTTCAAGACTCTGTTACCCTATCATTCTTGAGCAACCTTACATTTCTAAAGCCCGCTTGGAAACAAAAGCTCTTGATGATGGTTCTTCCTATGCTCGAATCCAAAGCAAGGATAATGAATGAGTTGTCCAATTTCTTACTGTGTGTGTTAACCATCATAGAAATAGAACTCAACTACGTGATTATCTTGTGCCTCCTAATGCCTGAGAATTCAAGGGTTTTCGGGCTGCACTGCTATAAAAGGAGGCTATGGCAGTGAGTCATGTAAAAAGATTGAATCTCCTTATGCTACAGAAACTGTGTCTCTAGCAAATCCGTATGTATGTACAACCAATAGTATGGGTTGTTATAAGTCTCTTCCAGCCATGACTAAAGCTGAAAGAAAATACTTATGTCATGTAAAAAGGGAGCTGAAAACTTATGACATGATGGTTGAAAATGAAGATATTTCGAGCATTTTTTTGGACTGATTACTACTAACACATTGGCTGAAATATATGCAGTTGCTCATACAGAAAACCAGGTTGAAAATCAATCCATAGAAGTATGTACATTGGATTTTTATCAAACAATTCAAGAATTAGTTGAGTAGGAAGACATTGGTTTACTCAACAAGGCTCAAGCACAAGTGGAGACAAAATACAAGAAGGTGGATAAGAAAGTCGAGCCTGTGGCAGCCCCACTGCCTCCTAAAAGTGAAGGACTAGCTGATAGGGCAACAAATTAGCCAAGTCTTTGTGATCCTTCCAACATTGGTCAGAAGTTCACATCTGAAAGTATAAAAGAGCTCAAAATAGGTGAAAATTCTTTTCTTTTGCCGACTGGAAAAAACTTTTTATAAAAATGCTAATGAAACATGGAAAAGCTTTTGCATTTCAGCCAAGTGAAATAGATTGTGTGGATCCAAATATTGTGGCTTCTATGGTCATTTTTACGGTCCCACATGTGCCTTGGAACCTCAAGCCTATTCCTATTCCAAGGGCACATTCGCCCAAATTATTGGAACTTCTAAATGAGAAGATCAGAATGAAGATTTTAGAACCTTCTTTAGCACCTTATTCAAACCGATGGTTTATCATGCTCAAGAAAAATGGATCTTTATGATTCATTCAAGATCTACAGTGTGCTAATCGTGTCACAATCCAAAATGTTGGTTCGAGTCCAATTGTTGACAAATTTGCTGAAGCTTTTGCAGGTAGAGTAGTTTATTCTATGTGTGACCTATATTTAGGATGTGATCAATTTCAGCTTGTTAACCCTCAAACAAATAAGCCATCAAATGAATAAGGTGGAAAAGCCAGAAAATCTAAAGCAGAAGACAGGGCCAAGGCAAAAGTGAAACAAAAGATGAAGGCGTGCCAAGAAGAATCAGAAAACACAAGAAGTGTAGAAAAGTCCTAAATCAAGAAGAAAGGCGTACGAGAAAAAGCGCAAGTCAATACTCTTGTAAAAAAGGCGCAGGGCGCTCCATAATTTATTTTAAGAGTGCCGAGCTCTCACCCATGCAATTTGTAAAGGTAGCGGTGGAAAGAAAGCTAGGAAGATAGGAGGACAATGGGAAAAAGGGCCTAGGCTACGGCCGGCCATGTAAAAACGGGGATAAGGGGATGACCGCCCAAAAGGGATTTAGGGTTTTGTATATAAAGTTGAAAAGTGAATGAGAAGCTCATTCTTGTGTGTGGCCTAAAGTGGTTCTCCTCTTCTTCTTCTTCTTCTTCTTCTTCTTCTTGTTCTTGCTTACTTGAGATTATGCTTGAGAGAGGGAGTGTGGGAGTGTGAGGGAGTGAGTGTGTGAGGGTGGGGGACCGAGGAGGAGAAGCTCTCCATCTTCTCCTTGCTTCTTCTCTTCTCTTGTCTTACTCGCGGTAATGGAGCTTGGAGCGTAGAGCTTGCTTGAAGCTTGCACTTGGATCGTGGAGCTATCAGAGTGCACAGGAGAGGAGGTAACTCAATCGGCATGGAGGTAAGCTCACTACACTCATGGATAGGTAGCGTGTCGACTATGTAAGAGGTAGCCATTAGTGCTTGTCTTGGAACACTTGAAGCAATAAGCGGTCCGTGGGTCTTGGTGATTGAGCGTGAGCTTCCACATTTTGGTTCCATTGCCGGGACCAACGGATTCAAGCATTGAGCGCTTGCGCGTTTTGAATCGAGCATTGAAGTAGGGTTTTCCCCGAACCGGTGCTTAAGGTAGGTAGGTAGGAAGCGATGGAGTTTGAAGAGGTATTCGATCTCCTTAACAAGTAGGTTTTTGGCTTTTGGACTTGGGAAAGCATGATGGAGTAGTGTAGGTATTTCCCTTATGATTTTTTCTTGCATTTAGGAAGGATAGGAGCAAAACATTGGAGCACACAGTAGGGTTTTTTGTTGCTGTATAACAGGCTAAAACACGGTAAAGAAGGACAAAAAATGAAAATTTGGGTTAAATATTAGTAAGGGAAGCAAGACTAAGGTGAGTATAGGCCTAGGCAGGGTGATAAGGGGCAGGAGTGGCAAGAAAGGCCACATTTTGCATTGCAGGATTTCAGGAGAGCTAAAGAGAGAGAGAGCTTCATTGCGTGGACCTGCTTCAATCTTGTCATCTAGGAGTTATTTGCCCAACACAGGTAATTCCACACATTATCCCCCTATATAAGTAGCTTGAATCTGGAGGTGCTCAACAGATAGGATGGCCTTGATCGCTTGGCGCGACGAATTCTTGGAAGTCTGGCAAAAAAATGCGTCGCGCTCAGCCTGTCCGAGTGACGACAATTTTGGGCCGAGTCCCAGAATTGGCCCTCGGACCACCTGACTCGGCCGTTCGATCCTTTACTATTCGGCCCTCGGTCCACCTGACTCGGCCGTTCGATCCTTTAGTATTCGGCCCTCGGCCAACTACACTCGGATGCCTTTCACTCGGCCCATCCCAGTGAAGCACTCGGACCACTTCATACTTGGCCCACCTGACTCGGCCACTCAGCCCTCGGCCCACTCGGCCCTCAAACAGCCACACTCGAACCGGCTGAAGTTAGCATTCGGACCAGTTACATTCGGCCCTTTCTCATTCGGCCCCCCTCGGCCATTCAGACAGGCTGAATCGGACATTCGGCCCCTGCAATTTGGACTTGCTAGGCCGAATTTGGATTTTTTCAAATTTTAACCTGTAGACCCTGAAATTGACCAAGAGACCATATAGAGTCAAAACCACATCATAGATCTATCACTGGGCTGAATCTAGAGCAAGTAGTTCAAAACTTGGCTATAAACAGTCCTTCAAATCGCGCATGGCCTTTACTATAACGGTCCTACGGGCCGGGGGGTACTGCCCCTCCCCCCCGTCCCCCGGCGGACCCCCGCAAAGCTACACCTCCCCCAAGTAGATTGGAGAGAAAGCATGCATTGTAACAGGTCCTCTAAATTAGATCCTAGTGTAGTAATGACTCTACACAAGCATGGATTCTCACTTGCAAAGAAGCAACCAAAAGCCCATTCCCAAACAAAGACAATCAGAGACCCTAGAACCTCAATGGGCCAATCTAGCTAACAAGGGCAAAAAGGACATACCGCAAAAACACGTGTTGCATTCGGATTGCATCTAGTCAAAGCGGAAATCAACAACATCAAGCTACAACTGCGAGGATGACTAGATATGACAGTCCTGACGATAGATGCACCTTGAATAGCACTGCACAGACGATCCAAGACATTAGTGGAGAATCCACATCTGGTCATGTAGTTGGGGAATCAAGGGCATTTGTCAGAAGGCTTAAATTTATAAGCCAAGACGTAAAAGATGAAGAATAGTACCGCATGCTTATCTTAGGGTCAAACTCACTGCAAAAAGAGAGCATATTGTCAATGCTCTCATCGATGAAGGGGCAGATTTTAATATCTTGACCTATGAAGCATGGACCCTACTAGGCCAACCAAAGCTCACAGCGACTAATGCAACTCTTAGTCCTTACGAGGGACATCCACAAACACTCATAGGAAAGTGCAAAATCCTTGTAACTATTGAAACTGAAAGCTTGATTGTCCTATTTCATGTTCCTCCAAATAATGCTAGTTGTGGAAAGGAAACCCTCCTTGGACAACCCTTCAAAAGGGCAACCAAGTGTGAGGTCAACTATGTCGCACAGAGGATACACTTGGCGCTACCGAGTGTGAGGATAATCACAAGCTTTAGTAAGGGTGACCTCATCAAACCTCGAGGGAAAGACAAGGAACATTCCAACATGCCAAGCAAGCCTAGTGATGAGAGCAAGGACTTGTTAAAAGAGTTGCTATAAGCGTATGTTGAATAGAGAGAACCAGTGAGTGAGGCCAGGCTTGAAACAAGAAGGTTAGGAGACAATGCCAAGGGTAGGCTTTGGACTTACAAACATCATAGAAGACCACGAAAGAATCCCAAGCCACCTTATAAATGAAGTCACCGATGGAGAGCTAGCACAACACCCCGATGGATATCCAAAGCGTCGCTATGTGCTCAAGGGTATTATGTAGGTAATTGATGGATTTGGGTACCAAAACCCCCTGCTAAACCACCTCTATCAGTTGAAGGCCAGATTGCATCAAAAGCAAAGAAGCATAGGAGGAAATCTAAGAGAAAATCTAGGTTTCAGGGCAACAAACCAAACATGAGTATTAGAAAGGAACAACCTAGCATGCTTAATAAGCAGATGTCAGATGTAACCATTGAGCGTGCACAAAGACCACTAGTGCTCAAGGAGCTTTTGACTTTCCAAGAGGATCATGAGCACCACAGGCACAACGCTACTCATAAGAAGGCTGATTGCTCAACAAAACAAATGGCACAATTGTCTAACAGATGTGAGCAAATCTTTCAGCCAGTGCCAAGTCCACCTAAGAGTCCCAGATCTCCTACACTCTCTTTCCCTACATAGGAAGCACAACAGCAAATGTCAAGTGCAGCTGCTCAATCCCAACCTTTATCTCCATCTAAGCTTCCAGATGTCCAAGAGGTGGGACATGACACCACCCATAGCTCTCGGCCCAAGGATATGCCTGCACAAACTAATGTGACTAGATCAATTGAAGCTCGATCTACACAAGTGAATGCTCAAAGGGCAACAAAAGACACGACCACTTCAGATTGGCCTAAGGACTTGACACCGCAATCCAACAATAGTAGCCAGTCCACTGAACTAGCTGCTACTACTTCCAATCATGGATCACAGCAGTCATAGCCCTTGGCCGTGACAATGCTCCTTGCGGAACGTGTCCTTAGCCATTCACCTCTGGAGGAGGTGTCGCAACCAACATCCTTGACAACTCCAGCACTTTCAAAGCACCTAAAGCCTAGGCTTGAGGAGCTAAACTGAGGGGAATTAGTTGAAGAGCTAGACTCTCCAAAAAGAGAGGTAGTTGTACCCTCACAACCTAGTAGGGCTGTTCAGCAGGCCGCAATGATGTCCCATGAGGACACACTAGAGAAAGACAATGCTGAGGCCTAACCAAGCACATCAATGACGAACCTAGTTCAAGGTCTCGAGTCTTCCAGGGATACACCTCGATTTCCTAAGAAAGAGAAGAGAAAACAACAAAAATAACAACGGCAGTTGCAAGCGGTTGTAGACCCCAAGAAGATTGAGATCAAGAGTGTCGAAGAGTTAAGAAATAAAGCATCGAGTCCACCCACGAATGAACCCACTGCCATATCTCCTAACATTGGTGAAACCTTAGATACATCCATGTGCTCTGAAAAATCAAAGCAACCATTACCATCAACGATTGCTTGCAACACTCAATCCACTGACAACAGAACTTGCATTTACCAATCAAAAGTGGATCCAACACTGTCACAACTGGGTGAAAGACTATACCGGTCACATCCAAGGAGAACCATGACACAATAGCAACTAGGCCGTAAGAGAAACATGGAAACCCCA
Organism: Lygodium microphyllum; assembly: GCF_053477565.2. NCBI lineage: Eukaryota > Viridiplantae > Streptophyta > Polypodiopsida > Schizaeales > Lygodiaceae > Lygodium > Lygodium microphyllum. The sequence continues at coordinate 45,597,314 of NC_141154.1, read as the reverse complement.
AGAGCATAAGCAATCCTAGCGTTGAAAAATCTTGCTCATCTAGGCCTGAGCCCCCAGCTATGCTAAAGCCTAGGAAAACTCCTAGAACCTTGCATGAGATAGTAACTGAGCAAGCCCTCATTGAACATAGAAGTATCACAGAATGCTTAACTGAGTTGGATGCTAAACTCAAAGTATTCGCACGTATCTATGTCCTTGCGAACATGGGTGCATTCCCCAAGAAGCAGATTGGGGAATACTTGCTATTTTTCCTATCCTGGGAAGAGCAAGAACATCTTGACAAACACTATGATAGGCTCCTGCATGAACGCATGCGACTCATCTCTAACGAGGAAGCTGACAAACTATGCTTAACTGTGACATTCAATGATGTGCTCTGCCAACCAAATCTCTTAGAGATAGAGCAACTAAAGCAACAATTAGAGAGTCGAAGTCAATTTGAAAAATGTTGGTTTGAAAATCACATTACAATGGCCAAAATAGGAGCCCAGATTATGACAGTCTCTAAGAGACCCAACCTATGTGGCGCCAACTTCCTTTCGAGTGCTGACTACCATTCAAGGTACGGACTTAGCTAGAACTAGCCGAGAGAACTCTCTAGCTGATAAGGTTCTCATTGAGGAGGAGTTATATGTTGCTAGTAGACTTGGACAAGGTACCATGCTACTCGATGTTGCAAAATATCTATCGTTATTGAGTAAGCTGCCACGAGTACTGGATGCCTGTGCCACACTCCAATACAATCCTGAGTTCTACAATTGGTTTTTATCCTCACGAAGTGACATGGATTCGTAAATACGTACATAAATAAACAATGAGTTTTGTGACCATGTATAGATAATATCAACACACACAAGCAATGATAGTCAAGCGCAGGGAGAAGAGTTGGTTTTGACAGACTAGAGCTCCTCAGGTCCTCCTCTCACCACACGTCTAGAAGTCGTGTGACCATTCCCACCTCCAAGTGGAGGGCATGCAACCCTCATTACCACCATAGGAAGCCCTGACCAACATCTCTGACGGTGTAGATGGGGTGCCGTCCCCTTCTATATACCTTTCCCCTTTTCGGTCTATCCTTCTGGGGACGAGCCCTGCTCCACTCCATGACAACCAGTCCACGCAACTTAGCATAAGCCAAGATATGCTATAGTTGGAATACGCCCCATAGTCGAAGCATGATGAATATAATCATGGGGGCTATCCCTCTACGACAAACACTGCATGCCTCACCTCACCGCACTCCTCCTTATATGCACTTGATGATCCACTGTTTAATCCCTTTCATGCAAATAATTCTATCCTGCCTCAAAGCCTAAACTTGGTTCACATTTTGCAGATTTTCCCACAATAGCCGTAATGGAGTACACAATGCAGCTGGCATGCAAGGAAGCTCTCCTCCATAGGAGGAGAGCATAAGGCACTAGCACCCCCACCAGAACGCTACATGCCTACTCTAGAGAGGTACGCACCGAAAAGAGGCATTCTTGAAATAGCTGCGGCCAGGGACTACACCATCGATATCTTCCCCACCCAGCCTAATAGGAGCCCACCACTGGCATAGCCCCAGTTGTCTGATCACCCAAATTCACCACGCTTCATACAAATAGAATAGGCCCTATGTGTATAAGCTGCTTGCCAAATGCCATTTTGTCATGAATTTTTGTCCTTAAGTGGTTAAAGGGACATGCTCCCCAACTGTATAAACCTCCCTTACCTACTACTAATATATGTCACATCTTTAACAAGCACCGAGGATATGCATCGTAGTTAGCACCATAGGATTTTGATAAAATAATATCTTTTTGTGTTGCATCTGTTCTTATAATTGATGCATGTGACTTGCATATACTCTCACGAAGTGTCAAGGAGCCATGATGAAGCATGATCAGTGGGGCCACTTTCTCTTTTTGGGTCAAACTCTACACCTAGCACTCACGGTAGCTCTTACCTCAATTGTACCAATATCACACATTACAAAGAGGTTTCGCAAATCTCCAGTGTATCTCCCCATCTCAACAACTGTTCCTCTAGCAATGAGGTTGGGACACAATCATTGATGTAATATCCAGTTTCACAGCCTTTGAATCTCAACATTTCCCGATCCAATTGAAAGGTTGTGGCCTCAACGTATTGCAATGGTTGTACTCATGTTATTCTTTTAAAAAAAAGTGTGGAAATGAAAAGGAAATAAGAAAAATAAAAAAAAAGAAAAGAAAAGGAAAGAAAAAGCACTCACAATCACAGCACGACACCTAGGGGTCCTTAAATTAGGTACGCCCAGTGACCTTGGTCAGCTGGCTCCGTGCCTAGTCCCCTAGCCCTCTACACGTCCCCCACAATTGTTCAGGGCACATCAAGGGTAGGACATACCTAGGGAGCTTGTCTCGCCTATGGTTAGACTTGTTACCTTGACCCAATTGCACGATTCCTTTTTGCATCCGCGGTAGTACCATTGCAATCGATCGTGGTAAGCACCGCATAAATGGCCATGAAAAGTACACCGTACTCATTGAGCAAGCCCAGTAGCTACCAGCTATCGAAAGTTCGGTGTCAATGTGTTCAATTATGCTACATTGTGCTGTCACAATGCAAAGGATGTCTTATACACCTTCATGTGTACTTATCCTCAACATGGACAACTTTGCTTCATTCACACATTGTTACGGGGAACTAGCCCGCATTCTTCTAACTACGTAATATCTAAGTATGTACGAGCACTCACATAATATATGCACCAAAATATAAAGACAGTTTGGGTCCTCAAGTGCAGAACAATACTCTCAGCTTGCTTAGAGTTCGACTTGTCTCCCAAACTAATTGAACTATATCTTATGCATGATAAAGAAGAGTAGTACTCGAGTAGCACTATCCCAAGGGAGAGACCACATATGAGAGGTTTTCAATTGCAGGTATTGAAGACTCCCACGAAAGTGTCGTTCGCCCTTCATCAACACTCAACTTGAATTCTTATCCTTTATCATCATGCAAGCCCACCAAGAATCGTTGATTGCAAAATCCTCAGAACATCAATACCTGTGCCAACCCATGAGTGCAACTCCCAGCCCTATCACCAACAACGTACCCCCAACGACCTTCATCCGCACCACCACCAAAACTCCTCCATGACAAACCACAGATGTCCCTTTCACCCACGTCTTCGGTGTATGCCAAATCCCGCTACTTACGACGGTGAGTGCCATGGGACTGGCACTCGTCTAGGAGGGGGATAATGTTAATCCTCAAACGAATAAGCCCTCAAACAAATAAGGTGGAAACGTCGAAAAATCTAAAGCAGAAGACAAGGCCAAGGAAAAAGTGAAACAGAAGATGAAGGTGCACCAAGAAGAATCTGGAAACACAAGAAGTGTAGAAAAGTCTTAAATCAAGGAGAAAGGCGCAGAGAAAAAGCGCAAGTCAATACTTTTGTAAAAAAAGCACAGGGCACTCCATGATTTATTTTAAGAGTGCCGGGCTCTCACCCGTGCAATTTGTAAAGGTAGACGGGCGGTGGAAAGGAAGCTAGAAAGATAAGAGGATAATGGGAAAAAGGGCCTAGGCCATGGCCGGCCATGTAAAAAAGGGGATAAGGGGATGACCGCCCAAAATGGATTTAGGGTTTTGTATATAAAGTTGAAAAGTGAATGAGAAGCTCATTCTTGTGTGTGGACAAAAGTGGTTCTCCTCTTCTTCTTCTTTTTCCTGTTCTTGCTTGCTTGAGCTTGTGCTTGAGAGAGGGAGTGTGGGAATGTGAGGGAGTGAGTGTGTGAGGGTGAGGGACCAGGGAGGAGAAGCTCTCCATCTTCTCCTCGCTTCTTCTCTTCTCTTGTCTTACTTGCGGCAATGGAGCTTGGAGCGTGGAGCTTGAGGATGGAGCTTGCACTTGGATCTTGGAGCTATCGGAGTGCGCGGGAGAGGAGGTAACTCAATCGGCATGGAGGTAAGCTCACTACACGCATGGATAGGTAGCGTGTCGGCTATGTGAGAGGTAGCCAATAGTGCTCGGCTTGGAACACTTGAAGCAATAAGCGGTCCGTGGGTCTTGGCGCTTGAGCGTGAGCTCCCACATGGCTTTCATTAGAAAGTCGAGACATTACCACAATGAAGACACCTCTTGGATTGGTCTGCATGTACACTCTACCACAAGGTGCAACAAACTCCGTAGCCCATATGATGAATGCTATGCACAACTTACTCTTTCATTGTGATAGGACATTTGTAGTTAACCATATTCATGATTATGATAGGATTTTAACAAGGCTAGAAGAGGTACATCTTACCCTTTCTGGAGCTAAGTCGATTTTTGGAGTAGAAGAAGTCCTAGTGGTCGGTCATCTATGTGGCCCCTATGGACGCAAACCTTCGCCAATCAAGAAAGATGTCATCAGCAGAATTCAAGAAAAATGTACAAATGTTTCAGAAGTAAGAAGATTTCTTGGTGCATGCGTATTCTATCTCATATGGATACCACATTTTGCTCATGTAGTCGAAAATCTTTATCAATTTAAGAAAAGGCCAAAGATTCTCTTGGGGTAATTAGCATACTCTCACTATGTGTAAATTAAAGAAGCTGTTAATTTCAGCCTCCACTCTCAAAAGGGTTGATTATTCAAATGGTCAACCCATCATCCTTAATGTGGATACAAGTCCCATTGGGATAGGATGGACTGCTAGCCAAGATAATCTTGAAGGTAACAAGAAAGGTGAATCCAGTTGTGCTGACATGCTATCACGTGCAAGATATGACAATGAAGAAGAGCTGATAGAAGAAGATGAAGTTGAAGAATCTATACCTGTTGAATTTCATTCCATGGCTACTGAAAATACCTTTTCAGTTACTGCATATACTAGTCCAAAGTTGAAAACAACATGGTGGTCAACTAGAAGCCAGCATGTTCATTGCATTGCTCAAGTTATAGTTCATTTTCTTGAAGAAGATTATGAAGAAGATTGGCTGAAGATCGGCCAATATTTGAGCACAATGAAGAAGAAGGAGACTTGGACTGATGAGGAGTTCAAGCATATCAAGAGGAAAGCTTATGGCTTTTTTCTTAAAGAAGGACATCTATGGAAGCATGCAAAGAAGAAGAAAGGAGCGTTTGTTTGAGTTTTAGGTAATAAAATATTGCAACAACAAGTAATGAAGGAATTTCATGAAAGCCTATGGGCTGGCCATAGAGGCATATGGGGAACCTTTAGTAAAGTCAAAGAAAAATATTGGTGGCAAAACATATATTGGGACATAGCACATTTTGTTGAAACCTGTTATGTGTGTCAAATGTATTCTATGGTCAAGCATCGAGATGGGTTACAACCTACTTATCCCTTGTCTATACATTATAGATGGATTATTGATCTTGTAACCATGCCTACAGGAATATGGAATATGCAGTATTTAGTGCTTGCAAGAGAGGATCTAACCAATCAATTTGAAGGAAAAGCCTTAACAACCAAGACCACTCAAGCTGTTTGTCATTTTTTTCTTGAAGATGTGTTTTGCAGATATGGTTGTGTGGGTAAAGTAACTGCAGATAGAGGAGAATTGGATGCTAATGAGGCACACAACTTCTTTGCTCAATTGGGTATCAAGTTGGCTTTGACATCATTCTACAATCCTGAAGGCAATGGAAAGAGTGAGAGAGGTCATCAACCTATTCTCAAAGCTCTAGCAAAGTCTTGTAGAGGAAAGATCAAAGAATGGCCTAAAATGCTACCTTTTGCATTATGGGCTGATCGAGACTACTCACAGTACAATGATTGGCTATATGCCAGTTGAACTTATGTATGGACAACAACCAATTATGCCAATTGAAGAATCTATTCTCACATGGAGTCTCCTACCTTGGGAGGAAGGCATCAATAGAGAAGAGTTGTTGACTTGCGCATATGGCAACTAGAAAGAAGGCGTGAAGATATTCAAGTAGCTATTGAGAAGCTAAAGACAGTAAGACTAAAGAACAAAAGAAGATTTGATAAGTGACATTGACTTCGGCCAAGTGCAATTCAAGAAAAATGATTGGTTGCTTGTCTATAACAACAGCTTAGACAATCAATACAATGCTTCTAGGAAGATGGTAAAGTATTGGTTTGGCCCATATGTGGTAAAGGTCATTCATCACAATGCTACATATTCATTGGTTAAATTGGATGGGACCAGCATAAAGATGCCCGTGTGGAAAAAGAATGAAGCTCTTCAAATGAAGAGAAAGTTCAACATATGAGTTAGAAGACTTGAATATAATTCAAGAGCATAAAGACATAGAGGAATAAGAAGAGGCAGAAGATAAAGACATTGGCATGGCAGAAGATACTTCTTTTGACACTGCAAATCCGTAAGACTTTGGCACATGCTAGAGGATGTGCAAGTTAGGAGGGGGTGGATGTCGTGCCACTACGCGCACACCATGTAAAAAAATATAGAGTGTGGCTTCCTTTTAGATTTAGAGAGCCAATGCCACTTTAGGCATTAGTGTTAGTGTCCATGGTCCAAAATATTAGATTTTTTTTTGACAAGTTTTTGGCAAATTTTTGATATTCTAGATATTATATCTTGTAAAAATCCATAAAACTATAGATAACTTCTAGATTAGGATGACATGTAAAAGAAAGCATGTAGCTTTTTGTCAATTTGAGAGGATTTTATGTAAAAAAAGAGATTGACGAAATCGCGCGATGCACGATCGCTGTTTTTAGGCAGTGAACAACACTCTAAAGAGGGAGATGAAGGAGTGATCTGGCGGAATTTTGGCCAGGTGTACTAGTAGTTTACCCCCTTTTTGGAGCCAATGGAAGCATCAGATTGGCGATCTGAGCAGCACAGAGAGGAATGTATTATTTTATATACGTTTTTGTCTATTAGAGTTATATCTTCTCATAATGCTGAAAGAAACTGACAAGCTTCATCTCTGTTAGTATTATTTTACATTTTCTAATTGTTGTTTTGAGTATTCTTCTACGTCTTCAATTTCTTCGAATCCCTTCTCTTCCGTCTACTCCTCTCCTTGAATCTACCTTCACCGTGCTGTCTCTTATCTTCAAGAATTTGGCTTGAAATCTTCAACCCTTCTCTTATCTCTACCATCTCTGGAGTCTAAGCTCTTGAACCCCCATACATTCTTCTCTTGCCAAACCCCTGTGGTGACCTTCAACACTATGCGCTACGACACCGGCCCCCTTGGGAATCCTTAGGGCATTCCAACAAAGGTATTCATTCACTTGGTTCAGGGTTTCATTGCTATTCACAGGTATAGCATGGTTTGCAAGATCAGGGGCAGCCATAGCTCCCACCATTGGAGCTTGTTCCCACTATATCATGCCTGAAGCCTTTGTAGGCTACCCTAGGCTTGAACTGGAACTTCATTGGCTCAAGGTTGAGCCCTCTTCCACCTAGTATAGTCTCAACAGGAGTAGAAAAAGCCATCAGCAAATTAGCGTGAATTTGCACCTGTTTCCTGCAGCCCCTGGATAGCTCCTCTTCTACTTGCTGATGACCATGGCATACCTCTACTCAATGTGGCACCCCTTGGCAATGATGCTTGTCATGATTTGAAGGCTCTCGAGCCTTGAACACTAATCTGAGGTCCTATAGCACTGTTTTGAACCAGTTTACAACACCTTACAAACATTAAATGTCAATGCTACACTAGCATTTGATACCTATGCTTGTTTGGAGCTTCCTAGTTAAGCGGTTTGATGCCTATTGATGACCGATTGTTGGGGGATGCAAGACATATGTATTGCCATAATCTTGGACTGATTTTTGCGTTGAAAAATCTCAATTTAGAACAATAAATCATTGTTGTACAACAGTGGGCTGAATCCTATTACTTCATGTTTGCTTATGCCTCTTGGAATCGGGACATGCTTTGGAGATGTACTTTGATATATTGATCATCAGGGATCAACTGTGAGCTTGATATTGCTTTGGATCATTGGTTGAGCTTGAGCTCACTTTGCATAGCATTTGGATCTCCTTCTTTGATGTACTTATGGCATGTACTTCACTTATGTCTGGCCGGTCGTGACATGCTTGGCCTATGCCACTACTACATGCCCATTACATTGTCTAGAGTTGGATGCTATTGAGCCTTGATTTGGCTTGACATTTGATTGCTCGGAGCTTACTTTGGCTATTTCTTGGCTTGCCAAAGTTACATTTTTTATGTACTTGATATCTATGGATACTATGTATGGATGCTACGGAGCCTATATGCTCACGATGTCTCACTAATGCTTGATCTTGGACACTTGTCACTGGTACACTCTTACATGCTTTGTTTAAGCTTTCTTTCTTGACATTTACGGATTTTGTGCCAGTGGGAGCATCTTGATATGCTTGACAGACATAGAGCACTTGGGTTTATGCTACTTGAGTATTCGGATACTTGAGACTGGGATCTTCACTTGGATGTTGCATGGTTGATATGCCTGGTCCTCACAAATGTACTTGGGCTGATTTGGGCTTTGCACTTCTTGATCATACACCTATTTGTGTCAGGTCTTGCCAGTATTGTGTATACTTTGCCTTATTACACGGGGGATGTGCCAGCTTACTCACGTATTCGTTTGATATGCTTGTGTATTTATTGGATGTCCATATGACTGTCACATGTTGATTTATGCCCGCTTGATGCTGGTTATGCTTTGACAGTTAGTGGTTGACTCGGTGCATTCATTTTTCCTACAATTTTCTCTTATTGTACCTAGCTGTAATTTATTACAGCAAGCATTTATGTATGGACCGATATGGAATTTTCATGTTGAATCATCCTAATTTTATGTACTTTTGATGGTACTTAGTGGACAACATTATTAGCTCTCAGTTTCGTGGTCATTTTACCTTGGTTTTAGTGGTATTTTGGCTGTTTACAACAGTTTACAGTGAGTAGTTTTGAACTCTCTGCACCCTTTTGGACTACAGTATGGCATCTTCTTTCACTGATAGTGTTATCTTCAACATCATTAAGCTTGATGGTACGAATTATGTCTATTGGAAGAGCCAAGTTTGGCAGGTATTGGTGCAAAAATCACAGATAAAACCACTAAGGTTACGTGGAGAGGAGCCTGAAACTATGATTGATGACAAATGGATGGAGCTTGATGAGTTATGCAAGTCCACCCTCATCTTGTCTCTCACTAGATAGGTGCATTACAATGTGGTTAAGGAAGCGTAGAGTGCTTGGTAGCTTTGGGATAAGATCAAGAACCTCTATGACAAGAAAAGTCCAGCAAGTCAAATGAATTAGCTGAAGCAACTTATGGACTTGCGCATGAAGGAGAATATGACGATGTTTGCTAATTTGAGCCAATTCTATGCTATCCTCAAGAACTTGACTTTGTAGGGCATTACGTTCAATGATGAGGTTACTCCATTGTTTTTGCTTGGGACTCTGAGTAAGTCATGGGATGTATTCCGCACTACCTTATTTGCTCATGCTACTATTTTAAACTTGCATGATGTAGAGAGTGCTTTTTTGCATGAAGAGATCAACCGTAAGAACTTGGATCTCTCTCGTGTGTTGCATGCTTTGACTGTTAGAGGCAAAGATGGTAATGGAAAGAATGACCGTGGATATGGACGTGGCAGAGACTCATAGAAGTCTAGGTCTAAGTTGTATGGTAAGTCACGTAGCAAGTCTCGTGGGAGAAATGTTAATGTGACATGTCATCATTGCGACAATAATAGTCATATATGCCCATAGTGTCATGAGTTGCGCAATGAGAAGAGGAAAGAAAAAGTACAGGAAAAGTCCTTTGATCGCAGCATTATGCCTGCGAAATCTAGTATGAAAATCGAGGAGATAAATGTCATGCAGACTAATGACTCTGATGGGAAGTACATACTTGTAGTTAGTTCTTGTGATGCTATGCCGTTGATCGAGGTTCACTCTATGTATGCGTAGTGTTGGATTTTGGATTATGGTGCTTCATTTCATGTTACACCATGTTGTGAGTGGTTCCATTCCTACCGCACTGTCTTTGATTTAGTTCGCTTGGGTGATGACAGGTCACTTGCTATTGTTGGCATTGGGATATACGATTGCAGTTATCTAATGGCAATACTTTTTTGTTATAGGATGTACGTCATGTACATGCGCTTACGCATAGTCCTATGTTTGCAGGGCAGCTTGATGATGCTAGGTTTCATATCTCTTTTTGGGATTCAGCCTACTGGAAGATCACACGTGGCAGAGTTGTGCTTGTTAGAAGTGCCAAGGCTGGCAGTCTCTATCCTCTTGTAGTTGATGGATCCTATGTTGATCATGTTTTGTCAATGGGTTCCATCCCACATGTATCTCTTTGGCATGCCCATTTGGGCCATATGTCTTTGAAGGGAATGAAAATCTTTATGGTTTGCAGTACTTACCATCCCTTGACTATGCATGTTTTGATTCATGTGAGCATTGTCTTTATGGCAGACATAGTAGGAATACACATAAGAAGTTTGGTAGGACACGTATGAGTGAGCCCTTGGCATTGGCACATTTGGATCTCTATGGATCCATGCCCTATCAGTCTATTGGTGGTGGAAAGTATTTTCTGATGTTTATTGACAATTTTTCGCGTAAAGTTTGGGCTTATTCCATTAAGCTTAAGTCAAATGTCTTGGATGTATTTTAGAGATGGCTTGCATTGGTTGAGAACTAGACTAGACATAGACTGAAATGCCTTAGGACTGGCATTGGGGAAGAATATATGTCACGTGCCTTTGAGCAACTATGTGACGAGAGGGGTATTAAGCATTAGTTAACCGCTCCCTATACTCCACCCCAGAATGGTTTGGGTGAGCGGATGAATGGAACCATCCAAGAGTGTGTGCACAGTATGCTTAGCCATCCAGGACATGCTTTGGAGATGTACTTTGATGTATTGATCATTAGGGATCTCTGCGTCAAGTCCTATTCGATTTCTGTTTGCTAAGGCTAAGAGTCACTAGATCTCCCGCATTTCTACATTTTGTTGCAAGCTTCTAGCCTGTTGTTCCTGATTGTATGCCACCATGCCTTGCAAAGCTTCCTGCGCTAGTTTCTTGTTCTCTTAAAGGTCCGCTATGATATCCTCGAATGGTTTACCATGGTGGTCTATCCGGGTTTGCAAATTGTATTTGTTTACCATTTGTTGAATTTCATTCGGAAAATCCCCTGGATCGAGCTCTTCATTGCGTCTTTAGTTTGTGTTGGGCTCTGCCATATTTGCGATCTCTTGTTCCACTAGGGTGTCGATAAGGTTGATTAAATTGGGTACATTCACGCCTGCAATGATATCGAACCTTCGATTCTTCTAGCTCCTGTGTCGCGTCTTCCTCTTGGTCCTACCACTTGGGGTTCTCGACCGTCTAAGTTTCAGGGTCTTCTCCTACTGGTGGGTTCGTTTAGTTTATTAAGTCTGACTGAGTTCTTTCTTACTTACAAACAATCCTCAACTTAAGTTCACTCAGTGTGTGTGGTGCTCTTTTCTGTGCACTGTGCGAAATCAGGCTTTCAGCTTTTCTTCAGGTGCACTTTTAATTGTAGAAAACAGTGTGGGGTGCAATGCAGAACGATCGATGTAGATCTCGCACTCTTGTCTAATCTTGCCTAATAGGGCTTTAGGCTCAGTCGTTGGCCGCTATCATTGGTCTCTAGGGTTTGTGCTATGTCTTTCTGCTCACTCAAGGTCAAACTCAGGGTCTATGGTTCAGTTTGGCGCTCTTAGCGCGATGCACATCTAGTATGTTGGATGGTATTGCTTCTAGGCCTGTGATTTGCTGGTTCTCTCGTTTCTTGCGCCAAAAAGGTATTCTATTCCTTTGTATCACTCTCGAGGGTTCGTATGGCTATAGTTCAAGTCAATCGGGGTTTGCAGATGTCAAATCTTACAAATTTTAGGTTCGGCCCAGCTAGTGCAAATTACAGGGTCCGAGTATCAAAGTCGGCTTGTCCGAGTGGCCTAAGGCCGAATGATATCCGGGCCAAATTTGAGGGCCGAGTGTTCAAGGGCCAAACGTAAGGCCGCCATTCAAATACCATGTGGCAAGGTGGGTTGTGTGCCCGATTATCCAATTCGGATGGACCGAATATGGTGGTCGGAGTGGTAGTCAGGCCAAATCGATCGGAAAGAATGGCTGAGGGCCTGGCCGAGGGCCGAGTGAGATGAAGCTGAATCGGATGGACCGAATTTCAGGTGACCGAGTCTAGTTAGGCCGGGTGAGCCAAATGTAAGCGGGCTGAGGACCGGTTTTGGGGCTCGGTCCATAGTGGCCGTCCAAGCTTGGAACTTGAACAGGCCGAGTGCGACGGCGTGTGTTGGCAGGGGCGACGATTTTTATTTGAATCAATCAATTTCTAGTATCCTAGGTCATGGATACTTCCAGAATAGTTCAATGGACAAAGATCAAGATTTGCATGTACCTGACGTACTCGAAAACCTCTGAAACAAATCGATCAATCCGCCGCAAGGGTTTGGTCTCTCTAAGCTCTCTCTCTCTCTTTCTCAATGCTACTGTTGCAAATGAGCTCTCTCTTGTCCTCCTGGGTTTTAAACCCTTGCCCAACTAAGGCTTTCGACCTTCTCGATCACTCCCCTTGCGACATTAACACACCTAAGCGCTTTTTTTTCCCATTTTTTCTCATTTTGTGCTGTATTTGAGCCTATTTTACAGCAACCACCCTAAAGCTTTTTGCTTTGATTTCTCAATCCTATCCTACTTTAAATGCAACAAAAATCAAAACCCAAATACTAAAATGATTCATCCTACTTGCCTAATCATAAAAAAACTAAAATACTTGTTATGAAGATTAAAGCCCCAAAATTTCCTACCTATCTTAAGCTCCGGTTCGAGAATAAAACCCTTACTTCGCTACTTGATTTGAGCCACGGAAGTGCTCAAGCTTGAATCCGTTGTCCCAGCAACGGAACTAAAATGTAGAGAGAGCTCACGCTCAACTGCCAAGACCCATGGACCGCTTATTGTTTCAAGCGAGCACAAATGGCTCTCTCTTACCTAGCCGACACACCTTCGATCCTACTGGGGTGTAGTGAGCTTACCTTGATGCTCGAATGAGTAGCCTCCTTCCTCAAGCAAGCTGGTAGCTCCATGATTCATGATGAGCTTAAGCATCCTCAATCCTCCACCTCCAAGCTCCATCCTCCGCAACCGCAGAGACGAGAGAAGAGAAGAGAAGAGAAGAAAAGAAAAGAAGAAAAGATGAGATGATGGAGAGCTTCTTCTCCAAGATCCCTTACCCTCACTTACTCTCTCAAACTCTCACACTCCCTCTCTCAAGCACACACAAGCAAGCAAGCAAGAGAAAAGAAGGGAAGAAGAAGAGTCCACTTTAGCCACACACAAAAAAAATAAGCTTCTCATTTACTTTTTGAGTTTATATACAAAACCCTTATCCCTTTGGACACCCATCCCCCTTTTTTACATGATTGGCCATTGTGGCAAGATCCTATTTTCCATTCCCTTCTAATTGTCCTTTCTCTTTATCTACGCCCATCTACTCTTTACAATTTGCACAGGAGGAAGCCTGACACTCTTTTACAAAAGTTTTAGGGGGTGCCTTGCAATTAAAAATGCACTTTTGCTTTTGACTTAGCTTTTGAGGTAGCCCTTGCGCTTTTGGCTGTTTCCCTTCCTGCTTCTTCCTTTGTGTCTGCATTTGGAGTTTCCTTGGACTTCTTTGGACTTCTTATTCTCCGTCTTGAACTAGGATTAACAATACCTTTATCAAAGCAGTCCGTGATACAACATCCCATGTTAGCATGTTGTTGGAAACTCTCTCCTTTTGCTACAGAACCACACCTCTCATACATGTCCACCAACACATATCCTATCATAGGATCATTTCCTAAGCCTGAGTTCCAAACCTTAGTATGTTTTTCCTAGCCTGCTCTTAATGCCCCCAAACTGCCACAAGCATTCAAGTACATAACAAAGGTAATGAGCCATGGCATCTATAGGTATGCTTTGCAGCACAGCTGCATCATTTTGTAACATCTCAATTCTTCTTCACAAGGCCCATGTTCTAAATACACAGCAAGCATTGCATTCCATATGACCACATTTTGAATTGGTAAATCGTCAAACACCAGGTGTGCTTTTGTAAGGGACTAGCATTTGCAACACATGTCCACAAGTTTGTTGGTCACATACAAATCTCTTCCAAACTTCTTGAAATACTATTGGCCCTTGTGAATCAGACTACCTTGGCTGCATGTAGCAAGAAGACAAGTAAAGGTGATAGAATTTGGTGTTACACCCTGCTTTTGCATTCCCTCAAAACACTATATAGCCATATAATCTTCATGGTTTTCGCCATATGTCTTGATCATTGTGTTCCAAGCTATAATGTCTGGTCCATCCAGCTCATCAAAGACTTCCTGTCCTTCAGCACAACAGACCCACATCTGCCATGTCTATCAACATGTTCCCCACACAAGGGTCTTTTTCTGAACCTGACTTTTTAGCATGATCACGTAACTCTCACCCTTTTTTTAATGCTCCAATGTTTCCACAAGCTTTCAAACAGAGAATGAGCGTGACAGCATCTGCAGATACACCTTCAAAACACATCTTTTCAAAGCAGTTGAGCACTTCCTGATCAAGGCCATGTTCATCCTGATCACCATATCCTAAAATCAGTGTAGTCCATGAGATTGCATTTTCTGGTAGGCAGCTTATCAAATGTGCAACGATCTTCTGCAAGTGAAGAGCATTTCTAAAACATATCCACTAGTGTAGTTCCTAAATATTGTTCTCTTTCCAGTCCCATTTTGGTTATTTCTGCAGCTATTTCCACACCTACTTCGAGATTCCCTATATTGCCATAGACTTTCAAGCATGTGACAAATATAACTACATCCATATGCACACCTTCTAGTTGCATTTCTCTGAAACACTGGAGTATATTCTCATCACATCCATGTTGAGCATAGCAAGTAAGGAGTGTAATACAAGAGATGACATTTTGAATTGGCAACTTATCAAACACTTGTTGGGCTTCTGCAATTAGTTTGCATTTGTCGTACATATACACAAGAGCGTTACCCACAAAAAGCTCTATTTCTAATGCCATTTTGGCTATTTCATGATGCATTGTCCTTCCTATACCCAAGGTTTCTAAGTTTCCACAAACTTTCAAACTACAAGAATATGAGATAGGATCTGGGGTCAGACCTTCAAGCTGCATTTGTTGCAGAAAAATTTATGTTTCCTTAACAAGCCCACATTTAGCATAACGTGCAAGCAATGTGTTCACACATGTATGTCTCGACCTAGAAGCACATTAAACACTTTCTCACTTGCTGCAACCAAACCACATTTACAATATACATCTACTAGTATACAGCCCACATGAAGGTCTGTTTCTAACCCTAGTTCTCTGATCCAGACATGTAATCTTTTGCCTATTTCGAAGGCTTCTCTGGTTGTGCAAGCTTTCAAACATGCAAGCAACATCATCTGCATTTGGTTTGATTCAATATTGTTCTGTCATTGCCTTGAAATACTCCTATCCCTTATAGACCAAGCTGGCATGACTGCATGCAGTAAGGAGACAAGTGAATGTAATAGAATTTGGCTTCACATCCTGCTGTTGCATCTTCTCAAAGCATTCCATAGCCATGTTAACCTCATGGTTCTTCCCATATGCATTAATCATTTCATTCCAAGATACCACATCTTGAACATTCAAGTTGTCAAAAATGAATCCTTCAACAATTGAGCCACAATTCCCATACATACTGCCAAAATGCTACCCTCTTTCTAAACCAAATTTCTTGATCTCAGCATGTGTCACCTGGCCTAATTCCAATGCTCTTCTCATGCTATAAGCTTTCAAGTAGACTGCAAAAGTGACAATATGTGCAGACACCCCTTCAAGCTGCATCTCCTTTAAATAGTTCAACATTTCATCATCCAGGTTTTGTTGAGCATATCCAGCAATAAGAGCATTCCATGTAACTGCATCTCAAAATGGTAGTTGGTCGAATACCTTGCGTGCTTCACCAAGATAGCCACATTTCATATACAAATCTACCGATGCAATATTCATATAAAGCTTTCTTTCCAATCCTCTTCTAGTGCTTTCATCATGTATTTCAAAACCCCTCTTTACTTTAAGGTGTAGATATATGCAACAAGGTTATCATCCAACCGCTTCCAAGTGCATATCTTGCTGACACCAACCCAACCTCTATTTCCATCCTTCTACAAATATGCTACAACCACTCTAGCTCACCTTGACTAGCCTTCCAACCCAGATGCATGATACCCGAAACCGCCTACATAACACAACTTCACTCCCATCAAATCCCCATAGAAATCATGGATGTGATCATGGCCAACAAATGCAGCTTTGATATTTGTAGCTTCCACCATGGTTGTGAAGAAACTAGAATTGATAAGAGGGTGAGCTTATGCCCTTTGACACCAGTCATGTTGGATGCATCAAACAAACTAAATTCTGGGAGTGGAATGCGGAGGTATACCAATCCTGGAGTTGAGTTATTCTGAGGTACTGGTGACCTCTTCTATGCAACATGTGAACAATCTTTTCATCAACCTGTATATGATCTCTCTCTCTCTCTCTCTCTCTCTCTCTCTCTCTCTCATAAAAGCATGCAGGCATAGTCACAAACGGTTGGTACTACCTCCAATCTTGTTGAGGTTTGAGAGAACCACACTTATTGAGAGGGCATGATCCAACCATATCCATCTATGCTAAGAATAGTGGAAAAATCTCCACTATCCAAAAAGTACAGGTTAAGTACACTTTTGTTCTCCATTTGTGATCCAACAACACCATCAATTTCAAGGTGGTAATTTCCAAATCCATCAATTGAGCTTAAGTTGCTATTGCAAGACTGACCATCCACAACAAAAGAGCTCCGATTAACTAATTGTGTCAAGCTGTATCACATTTGAGCAATTTGCTCCATCAATGGTCTCCTGTTAAGAATCCCTTCCAGGTCATGGTTTCCAAGAACTGCAGCCTAGGGAATTCTGGTAGTAGCCACAGGTTGTTCGCATGAGTGAGAAGGGCATGGCTACACTGTGAAGAAGGGAGACCCAGTTGAGCATTCTCTTTGCTGCCTTGTTCCACCTTCTACGAGAGCTCTTGTAATGGCCACATGCACAGGGTAAACCTGCTCTCTCTCTCTCTCTCTCTCTCTCTGAATGTCTGCCCAGCTCTGTGCAAATCATGTACGTTGACGAAGTCACAGGTGACAAGTAGGGTAAAAGAGCAGGTGGGTGAGGCAAAGGCCTTAAGCCCACAGAACTTTTAGGGCGCATGGATCAGGCAGGGAATGGCAGGTAGTAAAAGTGCCATGCACGGGCGATTGAAGGTACACAGGTTGGGGGCAGGTAAGGCAACAATGTTGAAGGCTCGTCTACGTGTAGGACAGTGTCGTGCAGGGCAGGCGCGTGCCTTTCACACTGGCTTGCTATTTCAGCACCCAAGAGGTTCTGGCTGAATGCTCAAAACCAACTTCTTCAACATAGTTCAAGATAATTTCACACAGCCTACATGACAACGGACCTTCCTTTTTCAACAAAAGCTTACACCTTTAGGGACCTTGGTACAATCCGAATGAAACAATACTCCTTAGTCTCCTGTTCAATGGGTGAGGAGCTCAAACCTTGTTTCATAGGCAAATTTGAGCTCACATAGACTCTAGAAGGGGCAACCCCACCATGGAAGGCTACACCCCCTTAGAGCTTACCCCACAATGATGAACATGTCCATCATTTGAACTCTCAATGTAGTTGTTAACCCAAATGTTACTAGGTACTAATGCTGATGGGTAGCCCAAGGCCACTTAGGCATGCCCAAGTATGCCTAAACGAGGTCAAGTCCCTAACACATCTTGGAGAGCCAAGTCCAAATACTCCCATAATTTTCAAGTGTTAATCTATTCAACTTGAATTAGTCAAGGAAAGGCATGGATCTCCTAATGTAGGGTGTAGTAAATCATTTCATGAGAGAGACCTACTCATATTACATTCAATGTCAAGTAAACATAGATTGAGAAAGAGGGGGACATTTAATACTTTTTTGAGGGGCAATACATGATCAAATTGGAGTATTGGACTCACTTGAAAAGAAGAGAAAGGTTAAAAAGGCAAGGTGCATATGAAGTCCAAAAGTGCCTAGGGACATTATAGAAGTGAAAAAGCAGCTAAAAGAAACTCTTAGGTCTAAAAAGCAACCACTAGTAAAAAGCACAAAAAAAGCAAAGCTCAAAACGTGATAAGGAGGTGATTGGAAGTACATTGACCACATCCAAGTGATAAAAATTGAAGCCAAAATTGAAAAGGCACTTCAAAGCACATCAAGCTAAAAATAGCATGAAGGCATTAGGTGCTCCAAGTTAATTCAAGATGATTAAATTGAATATCATGGATCCTCAGTGGACATTCATTGTAATATCATTTCAGAGTGTGACCTCGCTCCCACATAAGTTGTAAATTAAATTTGTTCACAAGCTAAGGTGCCACAATGTGCATGTCAATTTAATTAAATCTAGACATGTTAAACATGTCAATTATCATACGATTGTATTATAGTAGAATGTCTAGCTGGGATACCCAAGAGAAAGTGGCCTTGCCCACATGTTTGGAAAGAAAAACCCAATCTATATTTAAGGTGGAAAATCAATCAAAGAAATTATTCCAATGGTTGCAAATTCTCCCCTCCTAGCTTCTTTTTGCATCTCTATGCTTTTATAATATGTGAGAAGTGATGACATTTGTCTTCTGAGCTTATTGAAATAAGAAGGATAGCTTTTTCTCTTCTTAGTTGTTCGCTTATTCGTCTTTGCTTTTTACTATTATATAATTCATGTATATGGAGAGAGAGAGAGAGAGAGAGAGAGAGAGAGAGAGAGAGAGAGAGAGAGAGAGAGAGAGAGAGAGAGAGAGAGAGAGAGAGAGAGAGAGAGAGAGAGAGAGAGAGAGAGAGAGAGAGAGAGAGAGAGAGAGAGAGAGAGAGAGAGAGAGAGAGAGAGAGAGAGAGAGAGAGAGTTCTCAGCTTAGAGGAACTAGCAATGGAGTCCTATCTTTTGTGCATAGAGCCCATGGGGATTGAGGAGCATTGAGTATGAGAAGGGACAACTATCAGAATCAGTGGGAAGCTTTGGAGCTCATCCGCTCATCTTCAAGGACAACTCAATGAGTTTTGACCACATCTATCTTCTTTGATTGATTTAAGAGCCCTACTTAACTACAAATTAGATTCATGATTAGGCTAGGCTTGCAATATCAACACAATGAGAAATCTTTCATGGTATGAGAGGCTATGGGAGAGTGGTGAGCATAAGAGAGAGCATGTTGACATGCTCATTTCTATCTAGTAGATCCAACATGTGGGTTTGTGACACAACACAATACACAATACACACACAGAGGTCAAAAACCCAATGTGCTTCCGTAAGTGAGTAACATTTAGAATACATGTCTACCAATGTGTTATCAACGAGAATTACTTTCTCCATCCTTGTTTTGAGTATCTCCACACAAAACATGTGGCCTTTTTCTATCACTCCCAAGTTGGCACAAGCTTTTAAACCCTAAGAATATGTAGTTGCTCTAAGAGACACCTTATCCAATTGCATCTACTGAAAATAATTGAGTGCTTCCTCACAAAGAATGTGTTCTATTACACAAGAAACTATAGACACCAATTGTCCTTTTAACACTAAGGTGTGCTTGCCTTCAATCTTCAATGGCAAAATCACATCTTCACCTAACTGTCAGAAAGCCCTAACTGCTAAGAGAGCCATGCTCTGATGGCTTCTGAATGGTATTTCTCCTCTGCTCAAAGAAAAAATAAAAATAAAAAGAGAGGGAAATGCTTGAACAACACATTATTAACATTGTAAATGTAGGCCCTACCTTGCAACGACCCTCGCAAGGGTTTCAAGCTTCAGAGGAGTCTTCATTTTGTGCTTCTTGGATTGTCTTGAAGATTGTGAGCTTTCATATCTTCCGCCTCCATGCTTGTGATGAGAACAACCTAGAAACTCCCAAGACGTGAGCCAAAACCGAAGATGATCTTAGTAGTCGAGAGAGCTTGAGAAAACTTGTGTACTAGAGCATAAGATAGCAATGCCTCCTTGGCAAGCGCAAGAAGCACATATTTGTGTGGTTAGCCAGAGTTAAATTAGAAGAGTGAAATTGGAGGGTTGAAGAAGAACATAGAGGTAGTGCTGCAAGGATGGGGGAGGAGAGAACGAGAGGGAAGAAATGAAGGAAGCAAAAATGGTGAATTCCCCCTCTAGTGTGGCAATAAACGACTTGGCTTTGGCATAGGCTTTGAGGAGGGTAACCAATGTATAGTTGTTAGCTTAGAAATGATTCTCTTCATCTAGTGCTAGAGGTGGAATGCACACTATAGATTCTCACCTCGATATAACCAAAGATGAGGGTGGTGCATAAGTAGAGGTTGAGATGAGGGAGCCGGTCAAAGGCATGCTCGTCCATAAAGTCAAATGAGGGAGCTGGTCAAAGGCGTCCATAAAGTCAAATGATAATAAATCATTAATGCCCATAGCCTTCATCTATAAACTTTTCATACCAAGGTTGATTCTCTAAATCTCTGGGACACATCCCCTCCTCCCCTCCCAATTGTTCCTCTAAATTTAAAAAAAATAAAAAGACCCATAATGTGAATTTACATTGAGCACATTTATAAACCCCTTCTATTTTTAGAAAGTTGTAACTCAACCTAATAAATATACCCTTTCTTTTGAACTCACGTGGTATCTTACATGTTCTATAAGGTGGACTCCTTGGGAGGAGAGCCGTAGTGGAGCCACAACAGTCATTTGAGAGGTGCTCTTTGTGCATGTGCTATGGGGTACTAGGCACCATTATGTTTGGGTACTCCTTGTGAGGAGTTGGGAAGGGATCCATTGGACTATAAATAGTACAAACACATGTTTAAGTTAGATTAGTGCAAGTAGCCTCTAAACGCTCTTTGCCGTGAGGCCATGAGGTATTTTGGTTGAGCATAAAGGCCTAGCTAGAGCCTTAGAGCCAGTGTCTAGCCCATTTTCAATCCCAAAAATACCATACTCTAGGTGCTTGTTTCAATCCCCACATAGAGTGCTTTTTTTAACTTACATATGTGGGGTGCTTTAAATCCTCATAACTTTTTGGTTGCTCCATACACATCTCTTCTTGTAAATCACCATTCAAATAGGCATTCTTCACATCTATTTGTTGCAAACTCCAAAATTTGGCTACTATAAAGTAGTCACACATCTGATAGTTGCAATCCTAAAAATTGGACTCAATATCTCTTCATAATCTATGCTATATATTAGTGTATAGTCTTTTCTATCTAGCCTAGCCTTTTACTTGCTAATAGAGCGATTTGCATTAAGCTTTATTTTATAAAACTACTTACAACTAATAGCTTTCTTGCCTTTGGTCTCAATGATACAAGATTTCAAGTCATGTTAGCTGCTAATGCAGCTATCTCCTCATCCATTGCTGCATCCCAACAATGAGCATGACCAATAACCTCCTTAAAACAAGGGGGTCAATAGCTTGAACTATGTTTACCCTCTAAGCATAATGGTGAGTTGCATAATCCTCAAAACCAAATCTTCTAATATGATATCTCATCTTGTTAGATATGCATATCATTGGATCACTTAATGAAGCCTTCACATTACCATGTGCTCTCTGTACACATGGTGTCATGACTAAAGAAATACCATGCTTATTATCCAAAATCTCTGAACTACTAGGGTCTCCATTAAGAATCACATGACTAGTATATGTATTATTACCATTTGACACCTTCTTCTCTTTGTCATTACTTGATATACTAGTAGATGCACTTGAAGATGGGACTACTCATTAGTCTCCTACTTCAAAGAGACTAAATATAGATCTGCTACCAAATGATGTCTTTGGTCTGCTAAAAGTCTATGATTCTTGCTTTTTTGTTTGCATATGACTATTATTATCACCAACATCATCCTTATCTCATAAAAAATAACATTTCTACTCACCCAAAACTCACTAATAATAGGGTTATACAATGATACCCTTTCTTCTTAGTATAGTATCCAATGAAAATACATTTTTCAGCCTTTAGCTCCAATTTCTTCCTCAACTTATCAAGGATATAAACATATGCAATAAAACCAAGCACTTTCAAATGTGATACATCAAGTTTCCTACATGTAAAATATTATTCAGGAGTCATATCATGAACTATAGCTGTGGGAGACCTATTCATAATGTAGACAATAGTATGAACAACCTTAGACAAAAAATACATGGATATATTCTTTTCAACCACCATTAATGCTCATAAAAATTCCATAATATGTTTGTTTTTTATTTTTACAATGCCATTTTCTTGTGGGATATAATTGCATGTAGATCGTTGCTTTATCCCATGAGACCTTAAAAAGTCACTGAACTCATTAGGGAGGTATTCTACCCCTCCGTTTGACTTTAAGCATAACTTTCGAGCCTATTTCTATTTCAATAATAGCCTTATAATTTTTGAAGTGCTAAAATACTTTACTCTTTTTCCTTCATGAAATATACCAAGAGTTTCCTAGATCAATCATAAATAAAAGTAACAAAATACTTACTGCCATTAAGAGATATATTCTGGGCTACCCTTCAAACATCTGTACCACATCAATATATTCTTGCTTACATCTCTCATGCAAAAATTGTTCCCTTTTCCGCTTTCCAAACTGATATGGTTGCAACTTTGAATGTAAGAAAAATCCGTAATCAACCATTTTGATTGCATTAATTTCAGCTTTTTAAGTTTGCATGTCCAATGCATTTGTTTTATACTTCACTGTCTACAACTATACCCTTGTGTTTAGCATATATAGCAACATTTAGAGCAAAAATTCCAACATCTAAAGTAAACATATAGCCAACTCTATCTCCTTTTGCAACCACCTTGTACTTATTATTGAAGTCTTGAACAAAATAACCCTTCACATTAAATGCAATGTGCTACCCTTGCTCTACCATTTGACCAACATATATCAAATTCTTTGTTCTTTCCGATGGATCGCACATGTAAAACATATGACAAACATTTTACTTGACATTATGCAATGATAAATGAACTTTTCTAATATGTGAAATTGGATGACATGACTAATCTCTAATAACCTAGTCTTTGTAAATTATGTATCTCTCCAAACCATTCAACATGGATGATCATATGATTAGATGCACATGAATCAAGCATCATCACATGTCCCCTTTTCTATAGTATCATTCATCATATGCTCTAAAATAAACAAATGCTCATAGTTTTCATCATTGTGTCTTGAAGACGATGTATAATTTCCATGTTACAACTTGCTAATGCGAGCATTATCCTTCGTATCAAAACAATGGGCTATAGTATGACCTATTTTTTCACGATAAAGGTAGAAAATGCTAGAATTATTAGAATCTCTATTTTTCCATCCACCTCTTCCTCTAGATATCCCCCTATCTTTAGAATTACCATAGTCTCCTGAAATCTACATATCACCAAATTGCTGATTTAAACTATTTTGCTTGTTACCACTAGTAAGATCCATACCATGGCCTCTTGAAGAGGATCTACCATGTCTCCTTTCTAAACATGAGTAAAATTCTTAGACATGTTTACCACTTCTTTTAGATGATTCACCTAGCATGTTGATCTCTATAGTGATCATGAGAGAGACAAACTCATTACAATCTAGAAACGGCTTATGTACATACACAAAAGTAACAAAATATTTCCAAACCTTCTCATTATTAAGGCCACCCAAAGTAGAAGAAACCAAATGATCATCATCAGGCATTGCATCAAATAGCTACTATGGTATTTGCAATGCTTATTATCTTTAAAGCATACTCATTCACAAACATCTTCTCTTCCTTCAAGGTATTCAACTCTTACTTGAGTTGAATCTTTCATGCCTTTGTATTTATTGAAAATATATTCTCAAAGGTTGTCCAAGCTATATGTGAAGTTTTTACATTTCTGATATGCACAATGGCTACAAAAAACTAATGCATTACCTTTTTGTCTTTTACACTCCATTCTTTCCATACCTTTAATTCTTCTATACTTACATTACTTAGCTTTGTTTCTATTTCTTTACTTGAAACCAACTCATAGAGGCCTTTTTCATAAGGAAGTTCATCACACAGAACTTCCATGATGGGTAATTATTATTGTCTAGCTTCTCGATGATAGGATTTCCACTATTCTTAGCCATTATGATAAAATTAAGTACTAGACAACAAGTAAGTCTTCTATGATCTTTCATAAAATATTCACTGCAAATAAACAAGACAGCCTTTTTCATTGATTGCTCAATAATACATATAATATATAACTTTTTTATAGATACACCTTGTGTTTGCTTCTTAATAAACACCTTAGAACTTAAAAATTTCAAATCTATAATCTATGCACTAGAGAATATCCAATATAGCCAAAATTACAATATATCCTAAATATGCTATCTGCAATCTTGCAGAGCTAAAATGGGGCTTGAAATGGCCTCAGGTGGACAAAACCATACTAGGGTGAGTCCTAAAGGGTATTTTTGCAAAATATATACTAGTTTTCTTGCACACCAAATCTCACTACAATATGAGATTTTTGCTCTACGCTTGTGGTCCATCTAGCACTATCTAAAGAAGTGAGAGAGAATGGAAGAGTTCCTTACCAGTTGCTTATTTGCTTGAATCCTTGCTCCTTCTTCTTTACTTAAGCCTTTAAAATTGCATGAATGTTAAAGAGGATGGAATAAAATGAGTGAATGTTGCATATACAAAGTGTGGATAAAATATATTTCATCAACTTTTAGTACATTGCACAACCACATGGTTGGGTGTGTTGGATTGAGAGAGAGAGAGAGAGAGAGAGAGAGAGAGAGAGAGAGAGAGAGAGAGAGAGAGAGAGAGAGAGAGAGAGAGAGAGAGAGAGAGAGAGAGAGAGAGAGAGAGAGAGAGAGAGAGAGATCCTTGGAAACCCTTTAGAACTTTAGGATCCAAAATAGTGCATGAAGATTATAATTTAGAAAGATCAAATGGTGTAACTAAGAGTTTTGAAAAACACTTGAGACTAGATTCCCAAGTAGATGAATATGTCTTAGAAGAGACAAGACAAGGGATTGGGGAATTAGAGACTTACAATGCTAAGACCAATATCGATTGAAAGTTAGATAACCTTGGTTAGGAAAAGACCATAAACCTCAAAGAACGTAGCTTAGTTGAAAATCTAAATAATTACAATATTTCCAACCTAGAAGAAACCCTAGGCTTAGACAATATATTTGAGGATCCTTTTATGCACTTTGAGTTAAGTGAACTTGACCATTTGAGTGTGCAAAAAGTCTCCAAACATGAGCTTATTGTAATATTTCCACACAATAAAAGTTAGTTAGTCAATTAATAAGTTAGTAAGGTTACTAACTAAAGACTAACTAAGGTAAAAACTAACAAACATTAATAATTAATACTTTTTGTTTAATTAAAAATATTTTGTTTAGAAAAATTGAGAGCCGTAAATCCGATATTTTTCTCGGATTGACAAGGACTGTAGCCACCCTTCACGTAAGTTACAACGTGAACGAGTATATTTTAGATATTTTAGATATTATCCTAAAAAAAGATATGGAGATTTCTAGAACTCGATGTTATTTAAAAGAAAAGGCAAGTGATGTTTTAATTAGTTTGGAGATTTTATAAAAAGAAAAATAAAAAAAAGTGACTGGCAAAAATCGTGGGCGTCTCGATCGCAGTCCATAGACATAAAACAACACTTCGAACAGAGAAAAGAAGGAGTGAACTAAGAGCTTTCTAATCAAGCGTCTTGGAGTTTTATCCCCCTTTCTAAGCCAATGGAACCATCAGATTTATGATCTGAGCATCAGATCACTGATCTTTCCAAGATCCCCCTCCATAAAGAGCTCCCTTCTCAGCCACAAGCTCTCTTCTCTAATTCACTATAAATATAAGGCATGGGGAAGCACAAGGGAGCATAAGGAGACCCCAAGAGGCTACGAGAGAGAGGTAGAGAGAAGGATACCCTCTAAGAGATTGTGAGAGAGCTCGAGAGAGCGAGAGAGAGAGAGAGAGAGAGAGAGAGAGAGAGAGAGAGAGAGAGAGAGAGAGAGAGAGAGAGAGAGAGAGAGAGAGAGAGAGAGAGAGAGAGAGAGAGAGAGAGAGAGAGAGAGAGAGAGAGAGAGAGAGAGAGAGAGAGAAGAGTCACCCCGAGAGGCTGAACAATTCCCTCTATCTCGATCCTCGACTTAACCATATTCTCTTACGCTCTCCCATATTGAATCCATTCCACCTTCTTAATCCCTTGACCTACTTGTGAACGATGGCCTCCAAGCGAAGAATGTCAAGTGCGGATGGCAATTCTACAACCAGCAACAAAGCTTTGGGCGAAGGCATCACTATCAATCCAACTGCGGTTCTGGTCATAAGCAATGTATTTTCAAATTGATAGATGCTTTCATTGATTCTCATATGAGATACGCTAAGCCCATAGTATGATGCACGAGTACAGATCATTTCATCTCACATATTCGTAAGATGGAACTTGTGAAGTGCATATATCAAGGACAGTTAATTGCACCTAGTTGCATATGGCTTATTTGCTAGTAGAGCAATTACAAGGAAGAATTAGCCAAGGGTTATGAATGGTATAGTCGTCAAAATAACGACATTAAAAGATTGTGCATACAAGTGCTAGGTTAAAGCATAGTCAAGGGTTATAAATAGCATAATTGCTAAAAGAATATGACATTAAGAATCATGAATAGAGAGTACTAG
This sequence comes from Lygodium microphyllum, assembly GCF_053477565.2. Classification (NCBI taxonomy): domain Eukaryota; kingdom Viridiplantae; phylum Streptophyta; class Polypodiopsida; order Schizaeales; family Lygodiaceae; genus Lygodium; species Lygodium microphyllum. Next base: position 45,570,511 of record NC_141154.1, on the reverse strand, counting down.
TTTAAAGTTTAGATACTTCAAAAGTTCTTAGCTTAAGAGCCCAAATATTAAGAAGAACTAGATTCCAGCTCAAGGCAAGGCCTATTGGAGTCTAATTACTTGAGACCATCTCACACTTATCTTATCAAGTATTTACACGTTATGCCTATAACATGTTTTGATATATGAGAATAATTTCCTGTTTGCCTCATGACTTGACTAAGAGCTAGTACAAGAAATTAATCATAAGGATTAAAACTAATATGTTTTGAGATCCGTTGGATAACTATAATCCAACTCAGGGTTGGGTTATCAATCAATGTAAGTGACCTATAGAACTTACGTCATGAATAGTGTTTGAACCCTTAACATGTGCCTTAGCCGAAAGAAGGAAGTGTTAAGAAACATTTTGCATAGTATCGCTCTTAGATCCTAAGGGAAAGAGCAAATATGCAATGGAAATGTTATATCGTCTATTCTTGCATTGTTTGGAAAGAATACAATTGGTTTTTTTTTGTTGGTTGATCGAATAACATCCAAAATGCTTTTACATTCAAATGGTTGTTGGTTTGTTATTTGGATGATTATTCCAAGTGCTTGTGATTTATGGTAAATGCATAGCAAGGGTCTGTGATGACAAGTCACCATGGGAATAAATGAAATTTTTCTTGGAAAATGATATTAGGGCTGAATGCCTTGTTTGTGCTTGATTCTTAAAGGATTTAATTAAGGAAGGATATTTTGCACGGGTGGATCACCTCCATGATCGCACCGCGGATTAACCCAAAGAGGGCACTGCTCGATTCATGGGCCGAAGGTTGAGTAGTGAAAAGGCCAACCACGGGAACGATGTTTCGCTCCTAGACAGCTTGCGGGTCAGTTGGAGCTCTGGACGCCCCTTGCTAGGTCTAGAATGGAGTTGAAGACCTCCATGGCCCCCAACGTCTGGGCATGTTGGGAGATCCTATTCTAGATAAAGGATTGAGTTTGTGATGCCATGAGATTTGGACTAGTTACTTCTACAGGGCAGAAGGGATACTTCTGTTGGACAGAAGGGATACATAATTTCTCCTGTATGGGCGGGAGACAAAGATTAACTTGAAGATAAGTTAAGGAACTTGTTTGAACTTGTTTGGCAATAGATTGCTTTGCTATGTTTTGGTGTTTGTGCTATAAGTTATGCAAATGAATCCTATTCCGGAAAAAGCTTAATTAATGAAGTTGACTTTAAATGTCACACATAAATGTGATAGGACCTAATTAGAAAACTAAAGCTACTGAGGGAAGCGGGTGGGCGGAACCCCCAACGGGTCTATCCTATGGCAAGGTGTTCCCAGAAAATTGGGAGGCTTCTCACAAGATTTTATCACCATTCAACCTTTAGGTATTGTTAGGTTAGAACCCGATTCATGCCGTTTTAGGGGATCGGAATGGGACTATGCCCTACAGGCAGAGAGGTTGAGCGGCGCATCCCTCTCGTTTCCCATTCTCTTTGAACCAAGTGTGGCATGGATCTGCTTCGGCTTGGGTATCTTTGCGTAAAGTAGGATGTCTAGGATCTGACGCTAGAATGCTGTTAGGAAACCTTGGCCACTAGGAGCCCAAATTTCAAGTCAATCCTAGTGGGTTCGGCCGTGAATGTTCGGTTGTGAGGCGGATTCAGAAACCCTAGGCGATAAAACTTGGAACATTCCATGGGAATACCGGGCAGTGATGATTGGAATACGAGGCGTGCTCGGATAGCCGATGGGTGGGCACCTTACAGTTGGTATTAGAGCCAAACTTCGTAATGACGTGTGATTGATTAATGTATAGTTCATAGACATATCCTAAATTGAATAACCTAAATGGTATGACTTGATTGTTAGGCACCTCTTGCACCCACAAATGCTGACATGCAAGAGAAGAAATTCATTCTCAAGCAATTTAAGGCACTCGAGTTTGATGGAGAAGGAATAGATGTCGCAGCTGAGGTGGAGATAAGGATTGAGACGATGGATGATTATTTCTCTGCTTCGAAAACTGCTTCTACCAATCAAGCAATGATAGCCAAACTTAAGCTAGTTGGCCACGCTCGGTTATGATGGAAGCAATGGTGCAAGGATCAAGGTATTTTCGAAGCCACTGTCACATGGGCTCAGCTAAAAGATGTTGTATGCGGACAATACCTTCCGCCAACCTACCAAACTTTGAGGATGAATGAATTTTTCAAGCTCAAGCAGCTGAAAATTAACCTTGGAAGCTTACTACTCAAAGTTTGTAACCCTACTAAAATATGCACCACCTATGGATATTGTGCAGCAAGTATCCAAGTTTTGCCATGGCCTAAACACTCCTCTGAACCATCGTCTTGAAGTAATGCGTCCAATGGACTTGCAAGATGCATTACTCTCAGCGAATCCGATCATCCAAGAACTTAAATTGGAAAATTGTAGCAAAGATGACTCCCAAGATCTGGGTAAGAGATGCCACACGTGTGGAGACATAGGGCACATTTGTAGAAGATGTCCCTACTGTCAATGCTTCCATTGTAATGAGCTAGGACATATCCAAGAAGACTGCCCTGATCTAAGTCTAGAAGACATTGAGCCTCCAAGAAAACGAAGCTACACAAGTGCAGTCTATGGATATATAGAGGAATCAGATGAAGATGAAGACCTAGAACCGGCAACACCTCTTTAGGATGACTAGAAATTCTAGAAATTTTGTTGACATGAAATACAACTTGTATTGGAATAAACTTTACTCTTGGAATTGCAGTTAACCTGAGTAATATGAGTTGCATCTATTTTGAGCCTAGAACTTGCAAATGATTAGAGATACTCTAGCAAGGAATGACAGTTATAACGCGCAATGAATTTCTCTTAAGTCGTTTCTTCTCAACTAATATGGATTGGGTCTTACTAGAATATCGAAGCTCGGAAGTATACTTTAATATTACAAGCAAAGCCAATTGTTCATGGAGCTCAGTCCTGAACTAAGAAGAGGACAATCTAGGAATATAGTTTCCAAGATAAAGGACCACTCCAATCTGCTAAAAGAATCCTAGGACACTTTGGTCTAAAGAAGAAAATCCTACCAAGAACAACCAATAATCTTGTGACCACAAGTGGTAAAGTTCTGCGATGTTTCTATTGCAGGGAGTTAGGCCATTTCAAAAGGGAATGTCCAAAGCACCCTAAACACCGATGCTTTGAGTGCCACAACATTGCACATAACTACATCAATTATCCCAACAGAACTCGAAGAGAACTTGAGCTTACAAGAAATGGAGTTGTACAATCTCCAGTGATCTAGAATATACTAGGTGCTTAGGAAAAACCTAGAAGATATCCATGAGATGTAACTACAATAAATTTTCTATTGTAATCAAGACTTTGATATATCAAATACAATATGTTGTTGTTTCAAAAGATCGCATGCCTGTGAGTGATCAGAGTAGCGCAGCAGCGGAAGCGTGGTGGGCCCATAATCCACAAGTTCCAAAATGATAGCCCGGTTTCTCTCGGAATGAGGATATCTCGATTTCTCTAAGGGGAGGAGGATGTAATATTTCCACACAATAAAAGTTAGTTGGTAAGTTTGAAAGTTAGTTAGTTAATTAATAAGTTAGTAAGATTACTAACTAAAGACTAACTAAGGTAAAAACTAACTAACATTAATAACTAATACTTTTTATTTAATTAAAAATATTTTGTTTAGAAAAATTGAGAGTCGTAAATCCGATATTTTTCTCTGATTGACAAGGACCGTAGCCACCCTTCATGTAAGTTACAACGTGAATGAGACTTATGAGCTATATTAATCATTAGTATTAATGTGTATAGTTTGGATGGCCCAAAAATATTAGATTTTGAGAAAAATTAGTATATTTTTGATATTTTAGATATTATCCTAAAAAAAGATATGGAGATTTCTAGGACTAGATGTTATTTAAAAGAAAAGGCAAGTGATATTTTAGTTAGTTTGGAGATTTTATAAAAAAAAGAATAAAGAAAAGTGACTGGCGAAATTGCGTGCACCGCGATCGCAGTCCATAGACAGAAAACAACACTTCGAACAGAGAAAAGAAGAAAGAGTGAACTAAGAGCTTTCTAACCAAGTGTCTTGGGGTTTTACCCCCCCTTTCGAAGCCAATGGAACTGTTAGATTTATGATCTGAGCATCAAATCACTGATCTTTCCAAGATCGCCCTCCACAAAGAGCTCCCCTTCTCAGTCACAAGCCCTCTTCTCTAATTCACTATAAATATGAGGCATGGGGAAGCACAAGGAAGAATAAGGGGACCCCGAGAGGCTGCGAGAGAGAGGTAGAGAGAAGGATACCCTCCAAGAGATTGTGAGAGAGAGAGAGAGAGAGAGAGAGAGAGAGAGAGAGAGAGAGAGAGAGAGAGAGAGAGAGAGAGAGAGAGAGAGAGAGAGAGAGAGAGAGAGAGAGAGAGAGAGAGAGGAGTCACCCCGAGAGACTGAACAATTTCCTCTATCTCGATCCTTGACTTAACCATCTTCTCTTACGCTCTCCCATCTTGAATCCATTCCACCTTCTTAATCCCTTGAGTCTACTTGCGGACGATGGCCCCCAAGCAAAGAATGTCAAGTGCGAATGGCAATCCTACAACCAGCAACAAAGCTTCGGATGAAGGCATCACTGTCAATCCAACTACGTTTTCGGTTATAAGTAATGTATTTTCAAATTGATAGATGCTTGCCTTGATTCTCGTATGAGATACGTTAAGCCCATACTATGATGCACAAGTACAGATGATTTCATCTCACATATTCGCAAGATGGAGCTTGCGAAGTGCATATATCAAGGACAGTTAATTGCACCTAGTTGCATATGGCTTATTTGCTAGTAGAGAAATTACAAGGAAGAATTAGTCAAGGGTTATGAATGGTAGAGTTGTCAAAATAACGACATTAAAAGATTATACATATATAATCCAATTCAGGGTTGGGTTATCGATCAATGTAAGTGACCTATAGAACTTACATCATGAATAGTATTTGAACTTTTAACATGTGCCTTAGCCGAAGGAAGGAAGTGTTAAGAAACATTTTGCATAGTATCACTCTTAGATCCCAAGAAAAAGAGCAAATATGTAATAGAAATGTTATATCGTCTATTCTTGCATTGTTTGGAAAGAATACAATTTGTTTTTTTTGTTAGTTGATCGAACAACATCCAAAATGCTTTTACATTCAACTGGTTGTTGGTTTGTTATTTGGATGATTATTCCAAGTGCTTGTGATTTATGGTAAATGCATGGCAAGGGTCTGTGATGACAAGTCACCATGGGAATAAATGAATGTTTTCTTGGAAAATGATATTAGGGATGAAATATTTTGCACGGGTGGATCACCTCCATGATTGCACCGCGGATTAACCCAAAGAGGGCACTGCTCAATTCATGGGCCGAAGGTCGAGGGTTGAAAAGGCCAACCACAAGAATGATGTTTTGCTCTTAGATAGCTTGCGGGTCAGTTGGAGCTCTGGACACCCCTTGCTAGGTCTAGAATGGAGTTGAAGACCTCTGTGGCCCCCAACGTTTGGGCATGTTGGGAGATCCTATTCTAGATAAAGGATTGAGTTTGTGGTGCCATGAGATTTGGACCAGTTACTTCTGCAGGGCAGAAGGGATACTTCTGTTGGATACAAGGGATACATAATTTCTCCTGTATGGGCGAGAGAGGACAAACAGGAGTTTTAGAAGCAATTGTATCTCTAGTAGATCAAGAGGATCAAACCAAAAGCATGCAAGCATCAGTGAGTTCAGTAGAAGAGGTGGAATATGATGATATAATTTTAGGTGAGGGGGAGTTAGCTATAGAGTTGAGGTTGCCTTTTGAAGTTGAGAATGCATTTGAACTTGAGATGCAGCCTTTGAGTGGTTCCAATCAAATTAGTGAAGTTAATGTGGGACCTAGTGAATAAGAGTCGTTGGGTTGAGTTTGTTAGAGACTTCATGCATCGAGGATGACTTTTCATGGGGGATATAGCATATGGAGAAGGGAATGAGTTTGAGATGCCTAGTGTAGAGGCATGTTGTGAGGTCATAAGGGTAGGCCATCATAGACCTTTGGACTTGGATCAATGGAATACCCTTAGTGTTGAGTTTGCTTTACATGAGGTTGGTTGCCCGAAAGAGACTCAAGATTTTTCTGTAGATGGGGTTTGTGATCAATTGAAGACTAATGAGAATAAGTCTTGCCTTGTGTCTCTAATTGTTTTTGAAGATGATGTGTGGTAAAATGCCAATGATTCTGATGTAGATAATCAATATTTTGGCTCTAGGAGTATCTTGGGATTTGCTAACTCTTTGAGTAATGCAAAGCATAGAGCACCTATTTCATTAGTAAAAGGTGAGTTTGAGGACATGAAGATTGGGGCTTTGATGCTCCCCAAGATGATGTGGATGAGAGTATGCTAATAAGAGTGGTTAGAGCTCTTGAGAGGCTTAAAGAAGAGTATACTAGAGAGTTGGGAGAAACATTTGATTTCCCATTAGTAAATGAAATGAAAATTCTAAGCACTCCTTTAGTAGGAGAAGAACAAGTAATTTTGAGCATGAGTGAACCTAGTATCCTAATGGAGATAAATACAAACATTAAGTGCTCATTAAGTAAGAAGGTTGCTCATTTTAAAGAAGTAAAGTATTTGAGGTTGAAAATTTTGACTATCCAAGAACTAGACTAGAAAGGAGATTATATTAATAACCCCTTATTTCATCTTAGGATGTGTAGCATGTTATTTACCCAACTAGGAGGGAAATTGCATTAGTATCTATGTATACTAAGTAGGATTAAGTTGTACATAGCTTTTAAGGAGCATTATTTTCCATTTGACCCATGAGGGGATTGCAAAGAAAGTTGTTATCAAAGAATGTAAATATAAGAGAAGTGGAGAGGTTAATCATGTTTCTCTTGTAGCTACATACTAGTTGCACTAAGTCATTTAAGTAGTTTGAAGTGTTATTAAACTTTAGGAAGAAAGAAAGAAAAACAACCTAACTTTTGGAAGATAAATTTTTCCAAAACCAATGTGGGGGAAAAAGATGAGAGATTTTTTCTCCTAGCGTGGAAATTATGTATAAAATGGTTGCTTTTCTCTAACTCATAATAATGTAATAGCTAGAGATATGAGGTGCATAGTAGTTTTGCTACATTTTGTAGAGGAGGAGATGCCATAACCTATATGTTTTTTGAGCTAATAATGTGTAGGATTGAGAAGATAAATTTGAAGAGAAGCCCAACAACAAGTATATATGAAGGTTTGATTTGCTATTATTGAACTATGCACTTAGTCAAGGGGATTTCAAAGTGTCTTCTTGGCATTGAATTGGGGCTTCTTAAACCCCTTCCTTTTAGATGCTACCATGCCAGGGGAGGAGTACACACTAATCTACACCATTATGAACCACTACATGACATGAGCCCCACTAGAGCTATGTCGAGTAAAATTAGATGCACGAGCACCTAAGTGAGCACTGTCACTGTGCATGCACTTTATGGCACTACACAAAAGGGAATTGGGTCACTCAATATAGGAACCTAGGGATAGTGACTGAGATGGAAGAGAGTGTATGAGGGTTGTGTAGGTCTCCATCAATAGTGCAAGGGGTTCTTCAATTTCCTTGACTCTAGCATCATTAGTGTTAGTAAGAGTGGGGGCAAAGTGTAATTCTTCTTTGTATAAGGAGTGATGAAGAGAGATAAAGGAGTATAAGTTAACTAAATGAACCTTGTTGTATGCATAATGCATGAAGCACATAGCACTAGATTAGGCTAGGCATAAAGCCACATATGCATTCATCCATTCCTTTGTGTACATTGTGTGTCGATGTGTATGGCATATCCTTCGAAAGTGCATTGTTTTAGTGGAGCATGAATGCTTGTACACAAAGTACATCAATGGCATGAGCATGTTTTGTAGGGATACAAGGGTTGTGAGAGGTAGTTGATCTAGTGGGCACTAGAGAAAGGGAATGGGCTTCATTCTCCTTCAAAGAGAGTTGTGAGAATGGTGGGGTTGAGTGTAGATCCATTCATCATCTTGAGGGGAGAGGATGAGAAAAGTGCAATCTAGTTTTATACTTTAGGGATATCTAAGTGAATACGGCCCATAATGTTGGAGGTGTATCTAGAGTAATATTTTCATTTTATGTTTTTATTTGGGCCTATTACATGTGACAAGTGCCTAGATAGCATAGAAGATGTGCTTGGATTGATTGTAAACTTAGGTGCATGGGGTATCCGCTCCCGAGTAATTGAGTGATGTATTTGAACACATACATATTAGGTAGAAGTTGTTTATTATTACATGTAGAATGTTGGGTGCATGGTGTATCTGCTCTCGAGTAATTAAGTGATGTATTTGAATGCATACATATTAGGCAGAAGTTGTTTATTATTATGTGTAGAAGAACATTGGTACATGTCTCGCATCTAGTATATGTGTATAAATTATGTGTAGTTATTATAAGAATGCTTGTGATTGCTTTGTGAAGTGGGTGAGTAGGGCTTACAAAGGCCTTATCTCTAAAGCCTTATGTGGCAACCATTTCGTCATCATATGAAGGAGAAGTAAGAAGGTGGTAGTGGAAAAGGAAAGAGGAAGACAGTGGGTCTCTTGGGACAAGAACAAGGGGCCCACCAGCTGCATCAGACTGAGGGGAGTGAATGGTTCAGGAGTTATCATCTCCCTTCCAACTACATGTGGCTCAACATCTTGAGTAATCTTCGAGGGCATCCTATTTTTGAAAGAAAAAGAGGAAGATACACTAATCAAGGATGCAACCTCAGGGGCGGAGGTGCGGCCGCGGGGGTACTTTTGGGGTAAGAGAGCTAATTATCCTGAGAGTCATATGCAATTATCAATTAGGAGACTGCATCTCATTTCTCAGGCCGAGATGAAGCCCAAGAGGGGCATACGTGGAGCTCCAATCTGCAACTCTCTCTCTAGTGCTTGGCACTAGCTTACGCAGTTTGTTTCTTGAAGCCTACTTGAGTGATGACTACATGGGCACCAGTTCTGCACCAGTGTCCTCCTCATTTTATCTTTTTTAATGCTGATCCAAGCCGGACGATAGTGATTGGAGGGTAGCTAACATAGCAAGCCCAAAGGCTAAATGGATATTTGTAGGATGACGAGAAGAGTAGCAGCTTCGGGTGGCTGAAATAGTGCGCCAAGCTTCTTCAGGGGTGGCCTGTTCTGATGAAATAGTGAAGGGCTTGGTCGGCGGCCAAGGTGTTGAAATATAAGTAGCAGCTGCTGGCTAGCACTATGGGGATTGTACTACAGGAGGATGGGAGGCTAATAATGAAGCTGCAAGCTCCATGCGAAGTACTGTGTCCTCGTTAGGAGAAAGACGTTGTTGAAGCAGTCCTCGTTATGAGACTCTCATCGTTGCCTTTCCACTTCATCTGACCTAAGGAGAGCTAGTGAAGAGGAGATCGCAAGAAGAGTGATATTCAAGAGAAGACATGCGCCATCTTCTGTAACGCCTTCTGGTTGATCAAGTATGCAGAGGGGGTTGTGAATGATAATTGTAGGGTATGTATGTCGCTGGTACATCTGTAAACACGGGGGGCGGCATATATCACCATATTTGTTACTAGGAAAGGTTGTCTTTATTTGACAAGGCCTCACAAAATGTTGAAGGGCGAAGTCCAACTCAAAAGTGCATTATCATGGAGGCAGCAAAACAAACAAGCTGTGCGATGGCATACTAGTTTCATAACCCTCGAGCATTAATTAAGGATGTGTATCGAGTAGTACGAGTATGTAAGGCAAATTTACTCTATTTTGGTGTTTGAAAACTTTAAGGCCTCCTAGTTTTGCACTACTAAAAATTTCATAGTTGAACACATGAGGTCCTTAAAGCAAGGGGTGTCATATAACGATGGATGTGAATTTCTATAACATATAAACTTACGAGTGTTTTCTCTTAGATCTTTGTTTAAGGATTCTAGGGCCTCGTTCAGTTAATGACTGTGTCCTTGACAAGACTAAAGTCAAGCATCTGAGGTATAAAGTCACATTCATTTCTAAAAAGTTTTGGAAGGAAAGTTAGGATAGCTAGAGATGTGGTTAGTACTTTGACTTTGTGTTATGATAAGGAATGTAATGGAACAAAAAGGCTCGATAAATATGTGTCAATAAAACAATGAGACATAATGAAGTAAACCTATAAGTTTATTCTACCTCAAAGTGAATTAATCTTAGGGGGTATTATCCTGAATATCCAAGCTTACAAAGCTGCCAAAAGTAAGAGGGAAGAGAGCTAGGTCTAGCGTTAAGAGCATTGAGCTTAACCTCAAATAGTGACCCAAAGAGAGAAGGCTAAACATAAGCTTAAATGACAATACCCCTCGAGGGTTGACTACACCTACTAGAGAGTGCTAGGATATACTTGATCTAAGTTTATATTAATGTTGTATTGGCCGAATTTTGGGAATGAGGACCTAAGAGTACCTCTCCAATTTAAAAGAAATGGTAAATGTTGAAGAGCTCAAAATTAGGAGCTTGTGTGAAAGAAAATCACTTTGAGGATGGACACTTTGTTGAGCTGGGGTTGTACTCATTCATGGTCTATCCAAGAGAGTTGGTTTTTAGTGGTACAGTTGTCTTGGGACATTGTGATACTTTTCTTTTCTTTTCCTTTTGGTGGCTTGTTGGGTGTTAGTACCCTTGATAGAAAATCCACCTCCGTTTTTGGTGCCCCCACTAAGGATCCTTTTAGGGTTTGGGCCTGAGTGATCACCCTAAAATAGCTCAAATGTCTATATTTGATTGTGTTGAGTTTCATGGCCTTGAAAGAGAGGACCCTAGTGAATTCCTTAGGGAGCTAGATCTTGCAAGTTGCCTCAATGGTAAGGACATTGATGTTGATAGACTCAACATTAGGAGGGATTTGGACTCAAGTTTGGGCCTTGTAAGCAATTCCACCTCAGCATAGAGAGGTGTAATTCAAAAATCATTAAAAATGATAAAAAATCAAGAAATTTGAAACTTTATCTTTTTTAAATAAAAAATACACAAATTAGTCCCCCATAGCCTTTAAGTTAGCAATTAGCCATAATTAAGAGTCTACAAATGAATTCTTGGAATTAAGTGCATGATGCTCAGAACTTGACAGCTTGTATCTAGATTGATTGGGATTAACAACTTAGTCTCTTTTTATCTCAAAAGATGAATCAAAGACAATGTGAAGCCTTGGGTCGTGCCTGGCTATTACCTTTTGAAACATTCCATGTATTCTCTCTCATTTTTTGGAAGCAACTTCACAAACATCATAAACAGGGATGCTTGGGACTGAATCAACATCACAAGTGGAGTTGCCTAGGGCGGAATCAATAAGGATAGCTGGGCTGAATCAATATCACAAATGGAGATGACTGAGGTGGAATCAACATCACAAATGGAGATTACGGTGCTCAAATCATCATCAAAGAGATACATGAGAGAGGCCTATCACCTCCATGTTAAGCTTGATTATGAGTATGAGCCATTGAGTGAGAAAAACAAACCCTATCTCATGTCTTCTACATCCAAAGAACTATATAGGTTGTTGAGAAATAACAAATGATGTATGCTCTAGGAAGAGATGTCTTGAATCCCACATGCATAGTGAGGATAGTGGAGAAGTTGGAAAGCTATAAAGACATGTACTTGGTTCACTTTTCTATGAGAATGCTATTGTACTTTGTGCTTTCAGTCTTGTCCATGATTACTCAAGATTGTGTTTATGAGTCCAAGCTAACCTATCTTGGAACCTAATTCACTTGAGTAACAGTGAGTGTGTCTAGTCTCAGTCATCTTGCTTCTTATCATTGACTTCCATATCTTGCATAGCTAAACCTTGCTCAAGGATCCGTGTTTCTCAACATGGTATCCTCCAGAGCCCTGGTGAGCTTGGTTTAGCTACACACACACTCTCTTCCTTTCTCCTTTGCTTTGGGTTCTGATTGTCTTTTACTCACCTATATTTTCCTCTCTGCCTGTGGTAGTGTCCAGCAAGTTGTCTTTCTTTTCTGGATGCAGCAATAGTAATGGAGCTCGCCTGCTCTACGCCTCCAATGGCTCTAAGCTCTCCATGTATATAGAGTGGATGCTCGGACAACCATGTCCGCCATAGCTAGACGGCTCTTCTCCTGAAGATTTTGGGATTGGCTGAACTACCAGAGAATTACGAAAGATACAAGGAGTCAGAGCTCATTCATTGCCGATGGGCCATGCTTGCTGTGCCATGGGGGGTACTCTTTCCATCATTCTCACTAAACGAGCGTTGCTAAAAAGGGCTACAACAGAACAACCTACCTGATCGAACAGTCTTGGAGTAGGTGGCAGGTATGCTCTCACGGGCTCACTCTCGACTCGGACTTGGACCTCTTCAGAGTAAAGACATACCTTCGATGGCCTTCTACACAGATTGTAAACCACCCTTACAAGCACTCCAAGTTAGGCCAAGCTGCTCTATTGTCTACTTCAAGCAGAGATCAGCCTGCCAATATGTAAATATTGAAAGAATTGTTAATGGAGAATGCCTCATTATTAGCATCCATGGTCATCTCTGCATCATGATAGGCCGGCATGGATATCCTTGCAACAGGACATACCGCCCCTCAATGTGCAGGTGTAGTCTTCCATCCAATCACAATGGTAAGCTATGACGGGATCAGAGTAATTCTATTCCTGATCCTCAAGATGGTGAGACTAGTCATGGACCACATAGACAGCCGGATTTTGCCACATTGGCCAACTTGATGTCTGCACAAGCACAAAATTCGAGCTCCTTTCTTGAAGGCTTGAGTCATCGTTTAGAGAAATACCGTGATTGCTTCACATGCGGAGGACATAGACTCTGCACCCTCTATGCAAGCATGCAATGTGGACATCTTTCACAAAGGTTTGAAATCAATGTCGAGGCGGAAGGGTATGGCAGGATCACACGTTGATGGGATGGTTTCTGTTGTAGTCCAGGGGAAAACCTTGAAAAGTAGGGTAACATCTGAAAGGGATGTTGCAATTTCTAGAAATGATAATGGAAGCCAAGCCACCCTTATATCTGAGAAGAACAATGGAATACAAAAGATGATCACAGAAGCCAAACCACTCTTGCATCCCAACAAGGGCATGACAAGAATAGTAGGTTTACCAATGCATTTGAGAATGGTCTGAATAAAGGTGCTGATAAATGGATGAGATCTCATGAGACCATAGAGTCTGCGTATTCCAAATCTATGCAAAAACCAGTTCTTAGTGGCCAAGATGTACTCTTAGCTCATCAAAATGTGTCTTTGCAAAAAGCGAAGCAAAAGAAGAGGAATCACAAAGTCTTTGACAAGGGTGAAATATTGAATTATGCAACTATCTCACAAAATAGAGTGGATTGGACTAGGGCAAGGCTGATTACCATAAAGGTAGAGTGGGCTTCACAGATTGATGAACTTGAAAGACAACATGCCAACATGACGTGTTACAAGAAGACTGGAGAAAAATAAAAAAGCATGTACCATACATCAACAAAAGGGACAAAGAAGCAAAAAGAAGATGAAGACGATACTTTTCGTTGCTAACAACAAACAATTTCCCAAAGTGGATCCCCCTTAGCGGATCTTGTTTCATGTAGTGGATGTAAAAACCCTACCAAGATGTAAAGTTTCAAAACCTTAACTTGACTAGGCTGCCAAAGAAATAGTCTCCCGGGCCATGTCATCATTTAGGGGGGGCAAAAGCCAGCAAGGGTAGAGACTCATCATTTGAGGGGGGTGTTGATAAATAACAAATGATGTATGCTCTAGGAAGAGATGTCCTGAATCCCATATGCACAGTGAGGATAGTGGAGAAGCTGGAAAGCTATAAAGACATGTACTTGGTTCACTTTTCTATGAGAATGCTATTGTACTTTGTGCTTTCAATCTTCTCCATGATTACTCAAGATTGTGCTTATGAGTCCAAGCTAATTTATCTTGGAACCTAATTGATTTGAGTAACAGTGAGTGTGTCTAGTCTTAGTCATCATGCTTCTTGTCATTGACTTCCATTCTCCATTGCTAAACCTTGCTCAAGGATCCGTGTTTCTCAACATAGGTTACAAGGAAAGGGGAATATAGATCTACAAACTGATGGGAAATTATATTCAAAAGATCCTTTGCATAATTGCATGTCTCTGCTCAAGGATATTACATCCTTAGTAAGCTTCATTGGAAATGGTTATAATGGCCTCTTAGGATACACACAACATTTGGATGCCATTAGCAATGTATGTAAGTTAGAAAGAGATTTGTTAGAGAAGGAGAAGGCCTCTTTGGGGCTAACATTAGAGCAATGCAAGCACAAACTATTGTAAAACAAGGTGACCATTTTAGAGTTGGAGAAACAAAGAGAACAATTTAGCCTTAAAGAAATAATATTGGGGGTTCACAAACAGTGTAGGAAATTTCAAAATATTCAAGATATGAAGTTAGGAAGCGACGACATTAAGAAAAGGATACACATATTGAAGTAAGTAAGCTCTTTGTTACTTCTTCCTTTATCTCATAAAGTATTTGTAATATAACATATGATAACATAACATTTCATTTTGAATATAGAGATATCCTACAACCTAATGAAGAAAGGTTTTCAAGCATGGAGGCATCAATTGAATACATTAAAATGCTTCTTAATTTGGAAGATATCAAAGCAACCTAGAAGGATCCAAAGTATCAATAGCCTACACAACAGGTGATTGAAGCCTTCCTGAGAGGGAACCAACTTAGCTCAAGTAATATGTGGGCTTTGTTGGATAAAGTAGATATATTCAGTAGGGGATACATGGCTATTTACAAATCTCTTTAATGGAAGATGAAGGAATTTAAGCTGTATGGATCATATTGCTAAATCTAGCATCACTCAAAAGAATGCAAAAACAAGTGAACGATCAAGTTCTATAGCTCCCAGGAGCTCGTATTGAAGATACGTACTATGGAGCAACAAGGGAGGCAATGATTTATAACAAATATAACAATATATTTTACAATTTAGAGATCTTATAGTCATACTCTATTCAATTATTTGAGGTGACTCCAGATGGATATGATAGTGTCTTGAAATTTGTCCTTAAGCTTGATGAGTGCTAAATTGTGAAGAATACAAAGCTAGAATAGGTCGCCATCACCCTGATGAATAGGATACTTGATCTAGCAATTTCAAAGCATAATCCAAAATGGTTTAGTGTCTATTGAGATATTGGAAATCACACTCATATTAGCCTCTTTGTATGGAGAAGTGTGGGCTCAGGATGCAGAATCCCATATGTACAATGGTGGAAAGTGCAGCCTAGTCTATTCCTATAAAGCATTGTACTTGCTCTCTTTTTGAATGCAATGTCATAGTACTTTTGTACTTCCAGCAAAGTGTCTGTGTCATTGTCAATCCACTACACAAGATTGTGTTTATGAGTCCAAGCTTCCATCTTGGAACCTAATTCATTTGTGTGACATTTGGTCTTGATGTCTGTTACCTCATGAGCTCACTCTTCCTCTTTCAACCTCCATAGCCATGCTCTAGATCCATGCATTTTCACATGGTATCAAAGCTCACCTGAGCATGGCACTACCTCTCCGGTCTCTTCTCACCTCTGATCATCCCTGCCTAGCTCACATCCAGCTCAAGTCTTCATTTTCAACTTTATCTTCATCTTGACCTTGAGTGTTTGCCATAGCCAAACAACACATACCTCTGTTAGAGCTTCTTGATCTCCTCATCTAAGCCATAACTCTTGAAGCCTTCTTCTAGAGATATCTCCCCCATGTCAGGGTGCAACCATTCATCATGTCAATATCTGACATTATCATCTCTCTGCTTCATCATTGTTGTCTGAGTAGTCCGCTTCCTATTCTACGCTACCTCTATGTCGTACAGTCTATGCCGTACATACAATCCATAATGTCGGCTTTTATCATAGGGCGTTCAAAGCCTAGGATATGAGCTATCTTCTCACCAAATATTAGCTCAAATGGTTATTAGATCGAGTTGTTGTAGTTAGAAGAACAACCGGTGCAGAAACCCTAACAAAGGGCAGCCATAGCTATTTTTGTTCAAGCTAATTTTTTTCTTCATCTTCTCTGCCTTGCCACTTAAACTAGGCCAAGGCCACTTTGATCTGAAGTTCCCAAAATCAAATCAAGGAGGGGAATATTTGGATTTGGAAGATCTTGAAGTTTTTGGAAGACCCAAGAAGATACAAACATAGTATCCATTGACACTCATCTAGTGCCTTCAAACACTTGTGTCATTTGACACAATCAACTCTCTCTGTTAACCTTACCACAAGAAGAAAGAAAAAAAAGCGCAAAAGCGCAAGTTGGGTCGACTAAAAGACGTGGAATAAGAAGGAAAATGTCAAAAAGAGTGTTGGCAGGATTTATGTCACTAGGAGAATGATTGGAAAGGTCGACTAGGGAAGGGTTTATAACCTAAGAGGTCAAGGAAGAGCTCATTTGCAAACTGTTGCATTTTGAGAGAGCTTGAGAGAGAGTTGCAAGTACAGGATGAATCTAGCGTGTTCGGTGATTCCGAGCCCGATCTTGCAGTTTAGGTAGTTCCAGGTCTTCCTTGTGTTCTTATTAGTAGTTTTGGAGGATTGCAGGTTAGGCATGACAAACCCTAGGGATGTCTAGCATCGATCGCGCCAGCATTCGGGGTTGCACCCGTCGTAGTTAGACTAATCGGACCAGTCGGACCATCTGACTTAGAGAGTCAACCCGGTTGGACTAACTAACTTGAATAGTCCGATTTAGACCAAGAGCACTAGTGTCGGCGGATCGGGAATCGGACCCAACAGGGTAGATTAGAACTAGGGAAAATTTACTAGCCTCTGACAAATCGACCCCAGAACCAACTCATAGACCATAGAATTACCTTGATCGAGCAGAGGGGAGCAATAGAGACCCTAGAAAATTACTATGGGTAGGCAGGGAACACACCTAGAGCCATATTAGGTTGTGAACAAAAAGGGGGGATAGCGCGAGTTGCATCCTGCATTTTGCATTCGCACCCCACATCAATTTCATCACTTAACATGCACTAAAAAGCCGAGAGCCTAATTTCACACAGTGCATGGAAGAGAGCACATGCACACATCCACCGAGGGAGTTAAGTTGAGGAGTGTCTGTAAATAATAAGGAACTCACCCAAACATAATCCAAGAACGAACCCACCAATAGGAGGAGATCTGGAGACATAGTCGGGTGATTGAAACCCCAAGTGTAGGACTAAGCAGAAGACGTAGCAAGGAATCCAGGAGAAACAATCACCATTGGAGGAGTGGATCTACCCGATCTAATCAATCTCATCAACAACTTGGTGGAGAGAGAGACCGTGGATATGACAGAGAGACAAGCACTAACCACGAACGAGATGAGGAGCTCGATCTAGGAGGTCTCCCAACCAAAATCCAGCGGGGTTGGTCGCCAATTACGACCTATAAGCCTAGACAACCACCATGGCATGACGTCCAAGGATGTCATAGCAGACCTAGGAGAGGAGAGGAGACTAGTGCGCAAAGCTTTGCAAAGCCTAGTGACCTACAATCAAGAACAACAAGCCAAAAGCTTGCGGTAGAATATGGAAGTGCGTGAAATTCAGCAGATGCTAGCGCTAGTAAGCAAAAATAGGACGGGTTTGGATGTCGAGAGGGAAAGAGCGCTAGAGGGAGATCTTATGTTGAGTGAGCTTCTTATGAAGTGACTGTTAGACAATGCTTCCGTCGAGCGAAGTGCCACTGCAATGGCAAACTCGTTTCTTGCAGGATTAGGAGTTACTTAGGGCTCCAAGAGCTAGTCTAAAATCCCGATAGTCGCAAATCAGACAAGTATAAGCCTAATGATGACCCATATAGCTTCATAGAGTAGTTTGAGCAAGTCTGCGAGGCCAACAAGCTCATCGATCTTACTTTGCACTCACAAGCTTTTGGTTTGTGCTTAGGAGATAAGGGTAGGACTTGGTACATGAGTCTAAACATTGTCGAGCGAACTGACTTTAACAACCTCAAGAGTCTCTTCATTAAGAGATTCTTCGAGCTTGGGTACTCCAACAACTTGCTAATGCGGTTGATGAATGTCAAGCAAAGGGATAAGGAGGATATCTGGGATTACGTGACCCACATGAGGAGTCTCTTTAAGAGAATCCCTATTGGCGAGAAACCAACCAAGAGAGCAATGTCCACAGTATTCATTAAATAGAATACGAAGCGGAGAGCTCTACAAGGCCTTGGTCGGCAACTTGAGCTTATAGTGAGACATGCTGACGAGGGTCTTTGAAGAGGCCATTAGAGTAGACGACTAGCTCAAGGAGAGAAATTCCAAGAGCTCGAATCGAGGAGAGACTACCTCTAGAAATCTCGAGAGAGCTTCAACAATAAGTGAAAGATCAGACCCAAGTACTTAGGATAAAGGCAAGGGCACTGACTCAAGCTAGGACCTAGCGGAGATGAGGATGGAGCTAGTTGGATTACAGGAAATAATGAGTTGACCGATGTGCCCTCATGTCCAATGTGTATATTGTGGCAAAAACCACTTGCCAACTGAGTGTTAGGATCATTGGTCTTGACCTTATGCCAATTGTGGTAGGTTTGGCCATGATGCCATGCATTGCAAACTGACGAGGAGATTCCCATACTTGCAACCATATAATCAACCATACCTAGCGAATAGGCCACCAAACTTTTTTAGAAGGGGAGCCCCATTGGCTCTCTCGACACCCAATGATGCAAGCTAGCCATTCCTAGGATGGAGATAAACCCTACGGGCATACCTAGACCACTTGGACCCTACGTGACGCATCCACCAAGTGATGCTTCAATCCACTACGTGGAAGAGCCGAATGACAAAGAGCCTTACACACACCCTTATGTCTAGTATGACGAAGAAGGCAATGTAGTCCTTATGGACTACCGACGAGTACCAATGATGGCGTTAGGTAGTGGAAGATGTAGAGGCTTAGGAGGGTAGACCCAAAAACTAATCACATGCTAGATTTGTGGTCACCTAGGACATATCTCTTTGCGCTACCTTGAACGGGAGGAGCAAGCAAATCAAAACAAGGTTGATCAAGGATGTGCTAAATGTGGAACCACACACCTCTTTGTTGTTTGCCCAAGATGAAAGCCCTCCTCTAACTCAACAAACGAGTCCTCAACCCCATTAGGGTTGTTTGGTGTCGAGACACTCGATGGGGAGGCCACGCCTATCCCATTGCATGTCATGACCCATGCACAGACAAAGCATGCTGGCATATAATTGCCAGGGCCTAGCAACTTAGATGTAGCCTCGATAGGAAAGAGGAGCCGTAGGAGAAGGAGGAAGAAATTGGACGCAAAGGTCACACTAGTAGGTGAATTGGGTAGTCGGCCTCTAACAACCCCCAAGATAACACCACAGGATAAAGACTGAGGATCTCACCTCAACAAAACACATGAGACGGCACCGTTGAACACATGATAAAAAATTCTTGATCACTCACTCCTCACTGAGACTTCAACTCAACAACTTGAGCAGTTTAAACCTTCAAACTCAAAATTACAATTTTTAGAGAGAATCTGATATTGAAACAACCATGGTAGATACTCTAACAACACGACCTTTCAAATTCACACAACTCTATTTTTAGGGATGGCAACCCTACGTAGTAAACTGCCCCATAAAGCGTGATTGCTTCAAGTAGTACAAAATCAGTTGTAGACCCTCTCTGTTCTTCTTTCCTCAGAGCACACATAAATACAAACCAAATACATAGGCACTCAAAGCTTTATATAGCCAATTTTCATGCCAACTCAGCCGCTATAAGCATTTCATTGCTGTGGACATTCCATTACTATTTCCTCATAGAGCACAGAAATACCTCATGGAGCATTACATAGAACAGTTCATAACTTTCTAACTAGTCGAGCTTCAAAAAGGAAAGTTGTAGCTCTCTTTCCAATCTATAATTCTTTAGAACAACCCCGAGTCAAACTCCTTGATCCGCTGCCTTGAAACAACTTTGCACAGTCTGCAATCCTAAATTCCTGCATGCTCTATACAACAAACACTCCTAAATTCCTGCATGCTCTATACAACAAACACAACTTCTCTGTTCCAAAAGCACAATCTTGCATTGATGAAGACTTGTGGGAGCTTTGAACTTTACAAACTCTGATCCATTATTTTCTTGGCTGCAAATCGTTTCAGATTTTTAGTAACTTAAGTCCGTGCATTCAACACCTGACCATAATACATATTTCCTGCTACATACCCAGTTTCAGATATAGAGACCCTTCACTTCCATTCTTCTTTGCTGACGGGAAGCCTCGCTCAACAACTAACATGCATCACTCTCAATAGGATGAAGAACAACCTTGTGTTGTCTTTCACTCATATCCATACATCAAAACTGATCTGTAAACTCTCTGCCCCGTGCAGCAGTAGAAGAAAACAAGACAAAAAGAAGACTCTTATTACCATCATCTGAAAACTGAGAACTCGCATCAGCCCATTGACTTCAGCAGCCTTGCCATCCTGCTCCTCAGCTCTGATAACTTCAGCTTCACGGACTCTTTCTTCTCACAATTTGTTCTTCTTTTTCTGAGCTTCAGATTTCTCCCTTCTTCAGCCTGCAAGATTCTTCTTCTCCCTTCCTCTAACCCTCTCTCTCTCTCACATGCTTGTTGTGTTGTGTCGAACACTTCTCTTCTCTTTTTTTAATCATTTTTTTAAAAAAATCCTCACGTTTTTGCTTTTTCCCCTATTTTTCCAAGTTGTTCCTTGCTTCCCCTTAGTTGTTAGATGGCAAACGTGCCCCTTACCACATAAAATTCCACTCAGGGTCTCAAAATTGAAAATGAGAATATATTTTCTTCTCTTTCTGTGTGATGTGCGTGTCTCAAAACTGAAATATCACAACCATGTGTCGAACATGCATGGTAGCTCTTGGGATTTCCATCTATAAACCCAACTCCCGCTACGGGTAAATGTTAGAATGACAAAAAAATGATATTTGCATATGTTACCCTACTTGATTTCACGCAGCATCATGTCCCCGGTCGCTCATTTTTACTCACCATGATTAGCCACCCCCTAGTTTGAACACAAAGTGTGAACAAACCTTTATTAAAAGCTTTGAAAACATCTGACAAAGATAAACTCCTTTTCTTGAAAATTTACTTCATAGAGCACTTCATAGAATAGCTCATAACTTTCTAACCAAATTTTGGATTGCCAAGTTTTAAAAAGGAAAGTTGTAGCTCTCTTTCCAATCTATAACTCTCTAGAACAATTTAGAGCCAAATTCCTAATCAGCTGCCCTGAAACAACTATGCACAGTCTGCAATCCTAAATTCCTGCATGCAGTCCACTTTAGACATCAACCTTCAAGAGACCATAACTTTTGCATTCTTGCTCATATTAACACCAAACTTGTCAGAGACCTTTAGTAGGTGTCAAAGCACACTTTGAATATGTTGTCCATCATTTACAACCATCTGATCAACACTAAATTTTAGAAAACTGAATCTTCCCCAAACAATAAATTGGAAGTAACCTACTTTATGTATAGTATGTACATTACTTACATCCCCTTGAGTTACAGGATTCTGCAGATATATTTCTTTAGATGGAACCCATTGATTCTACTGTTGTGAACAATACCATCTAAATCTTGTAGCAAATAAGTGCCATTTTCAAACTTCTACTTGATGATGAAAGGTCCTTCCCATCTAACTCGAAACTTGGTTTGAAAAGTGGAGTCCAAAATACTGTCATATCTCATAACCAGCATTCCCTCTGCAAGATTCTTCTTCCTCAGCTATGTATTAGACCATTCCTTTCTCTTCACAATCTGTTTTTCATAACAATTCATTGCTTGTTGCCTATCCAACTATAGGGTATGCAAGCTTACGACAATGGCATACCTTTTGTATTTATCAGCCAATGCCTTTAACCTTTTTTTTAGAAACTATTCAATTAGGTGAAGGCTCTCCTTGCCCTCATATCTAGGATTATCCACCCTCATTACTGCAACATATTGGAAAAGAGCATGTGGTGGTAATTTTGGTTTTGAGCTTACTAAAAGGAAAGTTCTACTAGCAGGACTTGGATCAATTCCCAATTCTATTTGATCTAACTGATGCTTTCTTACAAACTCCATCGTAGGGAACATGACATTCATAGGTAATAATGCATCTTGACCATATACTAACTGAAAAGGAGTGAATATTGTACTTGTCTTCTTCATTGTTCTACAAGCCCACAAAGCTTGATGTAGATAATTGTCCCAATCTTTAGGATGATCTTCCACCATCTTAAAGAGAAACTTTTGTAAGGTTCCATTGAATGCTTCCACCAATCGATTGAACTGAGGGTAATAAGGAGTAGCAAGTCTGTGTTTCAAGTCTAGTTTCCCTATTAATTCTCTCAACAGCTTATTTTTGAAGCCAGGACCTTGATTTGTCACTATTTCTAGTGGTATTCCAAATCTGCAGCATATGTCCTCCATGAGGAATTGAGTTACATCCTCTTTCTTGCAATTCCTTGTAGCCTTAGCTTCAAGCCATTTGGTCATATAATCAACTGGAGTAATGATGTAAGACTTTCCTGTTTTTGTACCAGGCAAAGGTCCAAGGCAAAAATCCAATAAAATCCAAACCCAACTTCTCAAACAGTCCATAGGCAACAATAGCTTTAGCAAGTTCTGGAATTAGTACCCTTTTTGCATATGACTAGCAAGCATGAGAACTTTTACACCAACGAGCAACATCAGCGGTTGTTCTCCCTACCAATATGCCACATTTCAAATTTTTGCAGCTGCCTCATGAGGCCTTTTATCTTAAATAGCCAATCCTTCAAAATATCTTTATTGGCTTTCCAAACATTTTAAACTTGTCTGACCACCAACATAGCATCTCCTTTTGCAACTATCTTCTTATATCCCAGTTGAATACATTGTTTTAGGTCAGCATGTAAACTTGCATATTCAGCTTCATTGTTACTTTGTATCTCTTTACTTTCTTGACTTCCAGAAAAGACTTCTTGATTTTCAGCATCCATAATGCAAAACCTAGTCCTCCCTTTTTCAACGCTCTTCTATAACTGCCATAAAAAAATAAGGTAGCATCTTTATCCTTCATCTCCTCATGAATTTGCAGATGCGAAATCAGTTTCCGTCTTATAATGGCTACACTTTCAACAGGTTCTTTAGAAGTCAAGATATCAGCCAAGCAAGCTCTTACAATATCCTCCTTCAAACATGTAAATTCAAATTCTTGCAAAGCCAATAGCCACTTAGTAACTCTTGGAGCATTTTCAATAGATCGCAAACCTGTGGAAGCAACTGGGAACCAGTAAGTACTACAAATGGTTTTTGAATGAAGTACGATTTCCATATTTTAATTGCATATACTAGCCCCCATACCAAAAATTCTTCTTCCATCCAAGTTTTTTCAGTCGCTCCAATGGATCTACTTATATAAAACACATGCCTCATATAAGACATCCCCTTTCCCTTCTGCATTAAAGTGGCTCCCATTGCATTTTTCCCAACACTGATACTAATGAAGAAAGGTTCATCCCATTTTGGAGGCATAAGAACTGGAAAAGTGCTTATCTTTTCTTTAATCTATGAGAATGCATTCTCTTCAACTTGTGTCCAAACTAAAGAATCCCTTTGAGTTGCTTTTTGTAAAGGATATACATATTCAGCCAGCATATGGAATGACCTTGATAGATACCTCAACTTTTGAACAAAGCTCATCAGTTATTTTACAGTTTTTGGAGAATCCATAAGGAGTAAAGCCTCAACTTTACTAGGCTCAGGTGAAATACCATTATCAGACACTTCATGACCCAAGAGTATCACTCTAGTTCTTGCTATTTTACATTTATCGGGGTTTAGCTGACCGCCATCCTCATCAAGTCTATAGAAAACTTCATCAAGTTTTTGAGAGTGTAATGCCCTTGAGCTATACACACAAAAATCACCCATAAATACCTGCAAGGATTTCCCAATGAAAGGGGCAAATACCCAACTAACCCATCTTGAAAAGCTAGCGTATGCATTCATCAGACCAAAAGGCATCACTCTATAACAAAAGCATCCCCATGGGGTAATGAACGTTGTTTTCTTATGATCTTCTTCTCCTATTCTAATTTGAAAATATCCAGAGTATCCATCACACATATTGTAAAATTCATGATGAGTCACTTGATCCAAGATCTCATCTTGAAATGGAAACTTTTGACAATTTGTTCTTCTTTTTTTGAGCTTCAGATTTCTCCCTTCTTCAGTCTGCAAGATTCTTCTTCTTCCTCCCTCTCTCCCTCTCTCTCTCATACTTGTTGTGTTGTGTCAAACACTTATCTTCTCTTTTTTTTCTTTAAAAAAAAAACTCACGTTTTTGGTTTTTTTCCCTATTTTTCCAAGTTGCTCCTTGCTTCCCTTAGTTGTTAGATGGCAAACATGCCCCTCGCCATGTAAAATTCCACTTGGGGACTCAAAATAAAAAATGAGAACATATTTTCTTCTCTTCCTATGTGAAGCGCGTGTCTCAAAACTGAAATATCACAACCACATGTTGAACATGCATGGTAGCACTTGGGATTTTCATCTATAAACCCGACTCCCGCTACAGGTAAGTGTTAGAACGACAAAAAAATGATGTTTGCATGTGTCACTCCACTTGACTTCATGTAACATCATGTCCCCAATTGCTCATTTTCACTCACCAATGGTGAAAATAGAGAGTGCCACAATGGTGCATGTGGGAAAGAAAGTGATAGATACAGAAGCAGAAACGTTAGTCCCAAGGACAACTGAGAAAGGAAGTGCGAGGGTTGGGGAGTACCCCAACCCAAAGCACCAACTTGAAGCCATCAAAAAGGTGAAGGAGTGCATGAAAGAAGCCCAGGAACACCTAAAAGACCTCAAGCCCATATTGGAAGAAGAGATTGATGATCTCTCAAGCATAAGCACACCGGTGCCACCTCCACAACCAAAATCAAGAGATGTGCCAGCGCACCACAAACAATGCCGCGTAAAAAAAGCCTAAAAGCTACAGGCCAACAAATCAGCCAAGGCCATTGGCCAATAAGCGTAGAGACAAGAGTGCGTTAAGTAGCTAGCAACCTTCTCACCTCATTGGTAACCACCCCTATGATGCTAAGCCTAGGAGTCTGCTTAGGCAGCATCGACTGCTATGGTAGGAGCTGAAACAGTGGGTTGAAGGACCAATGGGGCAAGGTGCCTGTTGACTTGAATGAACACAATGTAGAAACGGAGATACTGAGTCTGACGTTGCACTCAATGCTAAAATCCTTACTCGTCAATAATTTTTGGGAGGGCACTAAAATGCATGTTATCTTGCTAGGTGACACCACAAGGAAAGGAATTGTAGAGACGAGAGCAGGAGTCAGTGTGCTGAGCCAGGTAGTGGTCAAGACCTAGGGTAACCCACCAGTCAAGAAGACGGCCAAGTTTAACATCAATTTGGCTAGTGGAACAAAAGTGAAGCCATTCGAATGTTAAAGAATTGGCTAGTAAAAATTGTAGGAGTCCAATTCTCAGTTGATTTTATAGTCACAAAGGGAGTGGACTATGATATCCTACTAGGCTAATCCTGGATGTGCAATGTGAGAGTCATAGAAGACTGGGGCAATGGTTTGATCTTCCTAGCAATCAAATGGAAGCCCTAAGAGTAGAGATGGACACCTAGAAGACTACGATGGTTGACCTAGAAGCTATCTCCTCTATGCTGAAGGGTGACTACTAGAATAGGAAATTTTACGGGCCACACACTAAGTATATCCCTTGCCCCGAGGACAAGTGAGACTAGATGTATTTCCTTTCTACAATCGACCTGCCATTCTCGGACAATGAGGAATATGAGCAAAATGTTAAAGCAGTTGGCAAGACCCGAGAAGAGCCTTTAGTGGCAATCCGCATGATGACTAGGAGCGCACAGAGAGGAACCAACCCGATCTCATTGCAAGTACCGAACAACAGACAAGAGCTCCATGAGATCGTGGAACACCTCACCAAGAAGTTAGCTGGTAACCCGTCAGCAAACCTTAAACCTCTCGAGGATCTCTTAAATGGACCTAAGTGGCAATGGACCAAAGTGCATGACTTAAACTTGATGTACAATTGAGCCTTAGTCACACCGACGAGAAGGACGAAACATATCAAGACTTGGGAAATGATGAGAAATTGGATGAAGATAGCTCTAATGACAAACATGAGGATTGATGTTTGTTTAGTTACGAGAGTGAAGGAGAGATTGACACTGAGGAATGGGTGATAGAGTATGACACTGAGGGATGGATGATAGAGCAAATACATGCAAACTCCAAACCATGCAAGGGAAATGTCTTTAGAATCAAAAGAGGAGTCATGCACATGGGTTGCGATTGCACCTGGTTGGAGCACATAGGTGCAATAGACTTTGAGCAAGCAGGCCTAGCCATACCAAGTGCCACGCCATTGCTTAAGATGGATACATCATCAAAGCTACAACCACCAGGAGAGACTCCCTCTTCTAACAAAGATGGAGAGTTCGATTTTGAGTCAGAAGTAAGCTCAGATAGTGATCCCGAGATACCTCGACCTTCCAAGACTAGATGCACCAAGGGGGACTTACCTATCCACCTCAAGCGTCGTAGATTAAAGGAGGGAAGAAGGAAGTAGCCTAAGGACATGCAGGCAAAGGAGCAAAGAACACCATAAGACCTGCCAAGGAGATTCACCAAGTTCAATAAAGATGATAGGGTAGTGATCTTGCTAGGGGCCAAATGCCAGAGGCAAGCAAGGAAACAAATAGAAGAACCCGGCAGGGTCAAGGAGGTCAAATTAGCCTAGGAGGGGGAGACACCTCGACATGTCTTTATAGCCGATGATCTAACCAAGGTAGAGTAAGAAAGTCTCATTGGTTTCTTGCATGAGTATATAGACGTCTTTGCTTGGTCCCTGGAGGAACTCAAAGGGGTAGATCCGAGTGTAGTGACTCACAATATACCCATGACACCCGACGCAATGCCAGTCAAGTAGTAACCGTATCCCATGAATCCAAAGCATGCCCACGCTATCAAGGAGGAAATTGATAAGCTAATGAGATCAGGATTCATCTACGAGATTGAGCACACAGACTGGATCTCACCCATAGTCATCGTACTAAAGAAGAATGGGAAGATCAGAGTGTGCGTCAACTACAATGAGGTAAATGCTACTACGAAGAGAGATAATTATCCATTGCCATATACCAAGCACATGCTCGAAAGAGTAGTTGGTAAAGAGGCCTACAGCTTCCTGGATGGCTTCTCGGGGTACAACCAGGTGCAAGTGCACCTTGACGATAGGCACAAGACTGCCTTTACCACTAAGTGGGGAGTCTTTGCCTACATAGTCATGCCCTTTGGGTTGACTAACACACCAGCTACCTTCTAGAGGCTCATGTGTGCTATATTCAAGGAGATGATTAGGAAGGAGTTATAGGTTTTCATTGACGATCTGTGTGTTCACTCCACTTGGAAGGAGCACATAGACAAACTCCAAGGTGTCTTTGAACAGTGTCGATTATATCATCTCTCGTTGAACCTCATAAAGTGCTAGTTCTGGGTGAAGCACGGATGCATCCTAGGGCATGTGGTGTCGAAGAACGGCATTGCCACTGACTTCTTGAAATTCAAGGTTATTGTCAATCTCCCACCACCAACTGATTACAAGGGAGTTCAATGCTTCCTAGGCCATACAGGGTATTATCGGTGGTTTGTGTTGAACTATGCATTGATTGCTAGACCTCTATACAAGCTGTTGATCATATTCAAATGGACCAAGGAATGCCAACATGTGTATAAGAAACTGAAAAAGACTCTAACCACTACACCAATTCTATGAGCCCTAGATTGGACAATCACTTTTCATGTTCACATTGACGCTTCTAAATTTGCTGTAGGAGCGGTGTTGTGCCAATCTAATGAACACAACTTAGAATATCCTATGAGATTTACTAGCAGACAACTCATGTATATGGAAATGAATTATTCAACAATGGAGAGAGAGGGGTTAGCCATGGTATTTGATGTAAGGAAGTTTTAGCATTATCTTTTGGCTACACCCTTTATCTTCTTTGTTGATCATCAAGCCTTGCTCTACCTTGTTAATAAACCGTGCACCACAGGATGCATAACTCGATGGTTACTTATACTTTTAGAATTTGAATTCTCTGTGGTCGTGTGTAAAGAAAAGCATCATTATATGGCCAATCACATGTCTCGCATCCCCACAGGAGAAGCCGATGGGCAAGGCATTGCAGACAAACTACCTACTGATGCATATCTATTCAGTCTATCTAGTGAAAGAGATTTGTTTAGAGCTGATTTGACACCTTATTGATGGGACCTAAAATGGGCCGGCATTGGCTATGGCACTAGCCGGCGGACCTCATGCACACAACAGACAACCCCACCACACGACCTCGCAGGCCATGAGTGTCTATAATACATCAATGTATATTGGATAGACTTAATTATGCATTTGTAGCTGATATGTAGTCCAATGTTTACCTTCCCTTCTCCTCAGAGGGAGATCCCATAACGTGTAGGCATAGTGCATCGTCACACAAACATCAGGAATCTCCCCTCGGTTGATTGTCGCTCCTCCACTGCGACTCTCCTACACCTTGGGGATTGGCCCCAAGATGCATCGCTCCAACATATAAGACATAACACACAAACTCTACTCTTTTCTTGTTTTACACGATCCAGGGTTATATAAATCCTCACCAAACAATCCCAAGGAAAGCATACAATTGACCTACAGCAAACATTTCTTTCCCCTCAACGTATAAGTCATGTCCTAGGAAGACAATTGCTATGCAATCCAGGACTGATACCATGTCATGCGTCATGAATAGTGCATATGATCCTAGTGCACAAACAATATTGATCAAAATCATCATTTTGTGATGTGAAAAAAACAGCCCTTTCATGATTTTCACTAAACGTATGCTTCGATGTATGGAGACTAGCACTGATTCCTCATGCTACTAGCCCCTTAAACTCAATTATCACAATTCTAAATGGAATGCACAATCAAATATTTCAAAGATTCACACTCTCTCAGCCCTCTTAATCTCTTAACCTCACCCTTTCCCTCTAACATTTAGGTTATGCTGCGTTGCATAGGTGTAGGGTATTATATTTGTATGTATTCTTCGCATAAAACAGAAAAAACATCAACTATAATGTATAAACAAAGCCGAATGGAAGCCAAAATTCATACTTAGATTTGTTTTATAGCCACAACCACGAATCATAATTTTCTAGATTTTTATAATGCAAAAATCCTTTTTTTTCATATTTTTAGCTATTTTTCTCTATTTATTTGTGCATAAAAATAGATTATTTTCTGATTTATGATTAGTGACTGATTATGACATCTAAAATATGTTTTTTCTCAGAATTGTATCCCATGCGCATCTCTTTTCCCCACCTGAAACCAATAAAACCTTCATTTTTACACTAAAAATGCACTTTTTGGGCCATAATTTAATTATTGCGACTATTTATCATTACGGTTATGCAATTTTTTAATGCACAGCCCTCAATCATAATGCAAACAAGATCCAAACAATTTTTTGTTCCATATGAATTTCATTTCAACAATCAAATATCAACAAGAAGCAAATTTCCTTTGTAAAAATGAGGCATACCACTTATTTGCATGTTGTTGGTTTTTTTAATAATTCTTTTGGGTTGCCAATGGACCGACGAGCAACAAATCTTTAATGCTGAACATCTCCCCTCAGCCTCCTCTTGATCTTGGAGCAATCCGGGGCAAGGATCCTTGAATCGGTCTTCATTCTTCTTCATGTGCATGAACTGCCCCTTAAGGGGAGAGAAAGGGAGGAGAGAGAAAGAATAAAAAAATGAGATTTTCAAATCCTCCATTAAAACAGGCAAGCTTGTAGCCATCTTGTTCCTCTCTCTGCCCTGATCGAGAATCTCTCTCTCTCTCTCTCCAAACGTGTTTGAATTAGAGAGGCATCGAGCAAAAATGAGGAGGCACATTGACGCTTTCCTATGTTCAACAGTCTTTGCATTAGTTTCAAGGCTTTTATTAAGCCTAAGGTTTAAAACATTAAAATAATCGGTTCATCTTTTTGTATTCACACTATCTTGCAAGTGGATATTTCAGTTTTGAGGGGCCAAACGAACTCCGATTGGATAGGCGGCTTCGTGGTGTCGAACTCCATCAACTTGGCTTCTCCCACACACTTTACAGCTTCCCAATCCGGTAGTTGCTTTATAACACCGAACCTTGCAGGGATTGAATGGGGGGTCAAACGACCTCCGATTGACAAACGGAGACTTGCGTTAGATTCCTGATGTCGAAATGCATCTAGAAAAACTCTAGCTCAGCCATTCGCCACCATTTAATTTTTCATGAAAATTGGCTCTTTAATGCCTCTCGAGCACTTTTCGGCTCCAAAACGAGCTTCAACGCTTCAAGAACGGGTCCAAATCAGGTATTAAAATCCAGCTCTCACTTATTGGGAAAATGACATAGTCTAAGTGCTTGAGCACAGACTCCCTGAATGACCAATAGAGAAAGCCTGCCAACTTAGGCAACTCATTCTCAAAGTCCAACCTTATCAATTGATAAAACAAGCCAACTCTATCAGCTAAGGCAAGACTAATTGCTACACAAATGTGTGTGCAAGTGCAGAAGCACATGACAGAATAGCAGGAGGGCATTTCAGTGGGGACGGAGACACAACAATCCGCAAGGTGCTGTAGTCTCAACTATGGTGGCTTACTCTTTTCTGAGATGCACCACGATTCGTAATGCACTGTGATGAGTGCCAAAGGACCGAGGTACTAGTTCGCAAGGACAAAAGGCAACCATTCAAGGAATGGGGAATCGACTTCATTGGGCCAATCAATCCCGTAGCACAATACTCATAAGCGCAATACATTATTGTTGCCATAGACTATCTCACGAAGTGGGCAGAAGCACGAGCTATAGGAAAGAATGATGCTAAGACCACTACCAAGTTCCTTTGGGAGCAAGTGATCTCACGATTCGGCTGCCCCATCGAACTCGTTAGTGACCAAGGCACACACTTCATCAATGAAGTGATTGCTCATCTCCTATCCTCCTTTCCAATCATCCATCGGAAACCCTCACCGTACTGCTCTCAAGGGCTAAAGGCCAGGGTGAGTCTATGAGTAAAATTCTAGTAAACATCCTGACCAAGGTAATCTTTGCTTTGCATAAGGACTGGGATAACAAGCTCATGGCAACTTTATGGACCTACTGCATAGCTTATAAAATGGATGTGGGATAGACTCCCTTCAGGTTGACCTACGAAACTGAAGCAATTCTACATATAGAGTTCTTTATTCCTAGCCTAAGAATTGCTCATCAAGAGAGATGGGATGGAAAGGAGACATGGATAGAGCGCCTAGTTGAGCTAGAATGCCTATCAAAAACTTGACTTCTAGCCACCCACGAGCTAATATGCGAGAAGGCAAGACACAAAAGCTAGTTTGACAAGCATGTTAAACAATGAGATTTCGAATAGAGAGACTTAGTACTCTTGTATTCTATTAAGGGTCCTAAACAAAAGATGAAGTTTAGAGGGCTAGGGCCTTTTAGGGTCCGCGCCATCAACAGAATTGGTAATGTGGAACTCAAAACCCTGGAAGGAGAGGGCATAGGATTCTTCAATGGCAGTCGCATCAAGAAGTATTACCCTCCCATACACCCATTACATGAGCCTCCAATGTTGGAGGCCCCTATCAACACACGAGTGGCCACAATTACAGAGATTGAAGATAAGGACAAGGAAACAGTAGAACCAACTTACCTAAGCATGATAGTCACTGTTAAGCACACAAATACCCTCAATGTACTATTCGATGAGGGAGATGACTTTAATCTCCTATCTCATTGCATTGGACCCAAATTGGCAAACCACAGTTACAGCCCACTAACACCAAACTCACCCCATTTGGGGGCCGATCATATGCCCTCTTGGGAAAGTGCAAAATTGCAATCTCTATTGAGTCTAAGAGTATATCAATGATCTTTGATGTGCTTCCAAACACTAAAGATGCAAGTACGGACTCGTTGTTAGGATGCCTGTTTAAAAAGCAAGCTCATTGCAATGTTGACTACGAGTCCCAGCGCATTCACCTCACCATAGGCAATGTGCATATAATCATTGCTTTCAGCAAGGGCTGCACGACTTCTTCAAAGTTTGCAAAGCCATTGGTAGAGAGCCCCATCGTCAAGTCTAGGGAGGGGGGTCCTGACTTGTCGGCACTTGCCAAAACCCAAGACGAGCGAACCACTAGAGCCAAAGCTGAGGCCACAAACCAAGGCTTCAATGGATGCCTAAACATCAAAATCCGCCACCTAGGAGTAGACATCCACGATCTCGCAAGGCTAAGGACACACACTTGAACCTAGGAAGCCCATATGAGACCATAGACATTGACGTACAACCAAGCTGTGATGGGTCCCCAAGACCTTATTGCAAGCACAAGGCTACTATGGGGGCAATACCTAGATCTGGGTACCTAAGGCCAAAAAGGCCAAAGGCCCTACTCAAATGCCACCCTCAAGCTTGACCACACGAAACATCAAGACAGATCTAGCACTCAAACTAGAAGAGACTCAGGTTGCTAAATCCCTAGAACCAGCGAAGTTTAGGTCCGCAAAATCTAAACCAATCTATAAACCAAATTCTATAGGCCAAAACCGCGACCTGCTACTAACAAACTATCTCAACCTAGGCCTACTAGTGCCCCTCATGCCTAGAAGCACCATTAGAAGCCGCCGTAGACCAGCCTATTGAGCAAGAGACCAAGCCACAACCTCAGATGCAACAATCAGCTCTACTACTGAACTCTCTAGTTTAGTCAAACCCCAAGCACCTACAGGCCTTAGACCCTCTTGTAGGCGGAAATCAATTCTAACCTTGGCTGCGGACTTCATCGAGAACACAGAGGATGACTTGGTTGCTTGCCTTAGATGCTTGGATGCTACCTTTATGACACTTGCTAAAAGTTATGACAGACTGGATTTAGGTCTTTTGGATGAGCCTATAGTGACAGAAGTGTGTACACTCCCCTATTCTTGGGAATAATCCAAATTTGTATTCATTAAGGCTTCCAACACAGCTGAGGAGCTAATTGCCACTGAGGTCTCCAAAGAACATGCATGAAATCGATGCCTCATTACGTCATATCACAAGAGCACTATCCTTGCCACAAATGGAGACATCAAGGAGTTAAAAAAAACTTTCTCGCACCGACTCCTCTTTCTTGAGGAAATGGTATGCTCTTCGACTTCAATGGGAACTAGAGGGATACCAAATCATGACTAACGCTAAGCAACGACGGGCCATCAAAA
The DNA here is from genome assembly GCF_053477565.2 of Lygodium microphyllum. Classification (NCBI taxonomy): domain Eukaryota; kingdom Viridiplantae; phylum Streptophyta; class Polypodiopsida; order Schizaeales; family Lygodiaceae; genus Lygodium; species Lygodium microphyllum. Next base: position 45,537,103 of record NC_141154.1, on the reverse strand, counting down.
CCTCAGAGTATGACCCACTTATGTAGATCCAACCTCCTATAGGGTGTTGACTACCATCTGTGATCGACCCCTAGAAGAGCACCTCCTAACCCACCCATATCTAGATCAAATTCTGACTGAGGAGGAGTTACACATTGCCAGCCAAGTAAACTCCAGTGACTTCCTCACGGATGTTCTCACCTACATTACTCAAGTAGGCATTCGTCCTTTCGCCATGGACCACTATGCTAATTTAGAATACAATCCGAATTTCTATACTTCGCTCATGTGGAAGTAAAGCCCCAAGAACATGTGCTAAATGCCCTTAACCTCTCAACCTCTAATCCTAGGAAGGATTCTTCTCATTCGGAAGGGGGGAGGGGGTAAGGTGAAATCAAGGAAAGGTGTCATAAAATTCTGGAAATTAATAGAACTCCTAGAAGGAAAATTCTCATTTTATGCTTAAAGCATGTTCTTCTTTCCATAAAAGCATGATCAACTCCTATTTATCTTCCAGCAAGAAAATGTCTTAAGAACACTAATGGTGAACCATGATATATGACAGGAACCTAAAATGATAGGGCAAGATAAAGGTAGCAAGCTTCTGTTCAACGGAGGAAGAGCAAGCTAAGTATGGCTTGATGGTAGAAATAAGGGGTTACAACCAGTTCACATTCAAGCACGCCATGAACCTAGAAGATGCCATCATGGAAGAATTGCCTAAAACAACTCGTGGACCAGTGAAACCTATAGAAGTACGTAGAGAAGGTAGAGCACTATTGCAAATGTGCAGAATTTTTGAGGAGCTTCAATGTTGAAAGGAACTATGGCATGGTGACAATCAAGAATGGGAAAGAAACCCACCAAGTAGAGGTGGAATTGAGCCCTATAGTGGTGGAGAAGGCCCTAGGTTTGACAAGCAGGATAGAGCGACGCCCAAAGAGGGACATGTATAGCATGCTAGGGATGAACAAGGCCACCGTACACATAGTGGATGGGATAAGCTTAGCAGACATCCCAAATCCTAAGATCAAGCTGTAGGCAAAGATGGTCCATGCTCTCTTTTCCAATCAAAGGTACAATGCCCTTATGAACAAAATTGGGGTGTCGTTCTTGGAGAGCATCACAGCTACATCCTCAGGTGAAATAGATCGGAACACATTTGTGCGAAAAACTATTGAAAGCTCAACAAAAGATTTGACCACTGGACAACAAGGGTTGGCAGGAGGGGAATCCCCAGCCTCCACATCAAGATTGGCTCGAAAGAAGTCCTCCTCCAAGGCATCCACCTTCAGGTATGGTGGAATCCTAATGGTCATCATCCAAGAGGCCTTGAAGGACACAAAGGGAGGTGAAGAGGGAGTAGGGGAAACCCTTGACTGATTATCTCACCACGAACATGCATAGTCCAGTGAAGAGACTATAAGTGATAGGGAAGAGCAGGAGACGCAATCCGGCCAAGGTAGCCGAAGGCGCCGAAGAAGGGAACCCCATCAAAGCTACAAAAGGAGACAAAAGAAACAATGATAAGGGAGGAATGGGCCGACAAGCTGAGGAGGGCCCAAAAAGAGTCTAAGATGGTGGAAGATGAGAGAAAGAGAAAAGTAGAGCAAGAGGCAGAAGAGCTAAGAATAAAGAAAGATGAGGACATGGCCGAGGCCATACACAGGTCAGTGAAGGAGACCATGGGCATGGAATGGCCAATCACCATGAGCCTCTAAGGGGAAGGAGAGCCAAACAGCAGTGCCAAGGCCTCAAAAATCGAAGCAGTCACGATAGTAATGGGCAAGGGTAAGGCCCCAATGCACCCCCTCACCCCAATCTTCATGTCCCATGCTCCAACCACCTCGACCGCCCAAGAAACTACAGCCCTCATGGACACAAGCAAGTTGATGTCCATGATGCAGTTTTTGGTGACAAAGATGCAGGAGATAGCTCCAGATTCGAAATCAAGGGCCCCCCTTGCAGGAGCCAAAAGGCTCGATGTTGAGTCAAGGCAAGATCCCAAGAGGCAGAAGCTAGAGGCCTCCACGACTACAACATTCCCTACAATACCTGTTGCCACAATGTACGATGACTATGTCAAAGAGCTCCTAACGTAGCTAGAGAAGGCCAAGGAGGAGAGGAGATCGGCAGGAGCTAAGCTGGAGATCGAAAGAGAAGTCTCAGCTGCACTTAGGTTAGAAGCAACCCACCAGGCAACACAGCATCAACAAGAAATCCAAGAATTGAAAGAGCAGCTTAAAGCCAAGAAAGGAGAAGAAGGAGAGTGGGAAACAAAGTGGAACAAGGAGAAACAGAGTTGCATAAGCCTACAATAGCTCAATGAGGAACTAGAAAAGTTGGGTGAGAAGCTGCAAGGGAATATGAACAACATCTTGGAGGCCACAAAAGAGATAGAGGCCGCAACAGAGGACAGGGCACGGAGATACCAAAAGCAAATAGAAGAATTGAAAAAGAAGACTGCCCTAGAGTTGGTGAAGCAAGGTAGACTGGAAAGGGAGATCAAACACTTGGAGAAAGAGTGGGAAGAAGCCATCGAGCGAGCAACCTAAAGGCTGTAGGAGGATCTGGAAGATCTGAAATAGGAGGTGGAGGAGATAAAAGCTGTGGCCAAATCCGAAAGACAGTGGCAGGAAGGAAACTAAGATGCCCACGCACGGAGGAACGAAGGTCTCTATCCCCAAAAGGCTGTCGAAAACTTCTATGCAACTCTCCATGGCGCAACAAGCCCAGAGGATAGAACCACTGGAACAAGGAGAAAATACACATGCTAGATGTGTGGAATGAACAACAACAAGTGGTGATGATGCTGTCTCAAAGCATGGAGAAGGGTAAGGAGGAGTTGGAAGACAGGGCCAAAAAGTGGGAAGAGCACAACTTTGAACGAGTGTGAGAACTTACTAAGCTCTTGGCCATAGTTGAATGTGAGTATTGGTAGAGGCTAGGGCTGAAGCTGAAGAAGTAAGTTTATAAGGGCAACGACAAGCCTTCTTGGGCAGAGTGCTCCATGTACCAAAAGTGGAGGGTGAGGATTCTGTGGAGAGGATAAAAAGGAAGCTAGAATTGACCACCAGAGCCTTAAAGTACAGCCTACACGAGTGAGATCTCCCCACCGGCACCAGCCTGACAAGAAAACAATAATGCCAGTATTTGAGGCAAGCTGACATCTCCACGGATGAGCTGAAGGAGCTATCTTCGAAGAGCACAAGCCGTCGCATCCATCCCCAGCTCAAACCCCAGAAGAGCAACCTCCAAAGAAAGGGCCGAATTTTGAGTAGGAGCTGGAGAAGAGCAACATGCCTGGGAGCTTAGCCCACCACCGCCAAATGAACCCCAAGAAGATCCGGAAGGTAGCCAAGTACCCAGAGCACGTCATTGTCGCTAGGAGAAGAAGATGAGAATTTGTGGAGCAAGCACATCAGAGAACTAGATCACATCCCCAACAGCTTCCTGGAGAGCCCATGCCGCAATGCGAGGATTGCTATCCTGTTAACTAGCCTCGAGAGGTGAGCATTTGGGAGCAAGGAGAACTCCAAATCTGGCCCTTCAAACTATCATTCCTCTACCCCGGGATCTGGACCAAGTCCTACCAGTGGAAGTAGTGGACAAAATAATTCAAATGGCCAAAAACTTGGCAAATCAATGGGTTGCAGAGCGAAGCATAGTGATCGCATGATGGAGGTAGGAAGCTCTAGACTACTGGCAGGACAAGGTGTACTAGATCCCCAAGATGGTCCAAGGCTTTAAAGCACAACCCAAGTGGTGGAGGAGGATTTGGGACACGAACCTTGATGTATGGATGGAATTTTGTGGCATACTCTCTGAAGAGAGGAACGATCCTATCTACATGCCCTGTCCTTGTAGCAGGCACGGAGTAGACAACAATAGGAGGAGCATGGTAGGTACGACTTCCCCAAAATCTACAATGCCAATGTAGAGAATCCTGAGAGTGCCTAACCTTCAAAGCAGGAGGCCTCCCTCCCCTTCAATAACGCGCTTCCTTGAGGATTTCTTATCCTGTCCAGACCCCGCTTTCATCACAACTTGTAATTATCTAAGGACCATTAGGTTTCTACTAAAGCAACTGCCAGCCATCGCCGAGGAGGCCCACCTACCTCCACTCTTTTTTATCTCAACCTAGGAATAGATAGTTGTGCCATGGCCCTGAGGGCTACGTTGTTACCCTCTTTTTGTATGAAGGTACTCGAAGACATGAACCATAGTTGGTTTACCAGCTGTGGACACCTCTTTTTGTCAACCACACCTCTAAACATTAGGGCTAATCTCAAGAGCTACATGGAAAGCTATGGCTTTTTGAGAAAATCCCTTAGGAAACCCCGTGATGCATCATCAAAAGAGGACCGTGGTACAACCTAGGAGTGCCACCATAGCTATTTATAAATATATTTTTAAAATTAGATAAGGAGAAGAAAGAAAGCAAAGATGATAAGTGACGACATCATAACAAACAATAGTTTACACCACATAGGCCACAGTCACTGCACCTAGGGGTTCTCAAGTTAGCTACGCCTGGTGGCTTCAATCGGCCGGCTCAGTCCCTAACCGCTTAGCCTCATTTTGATTCCCCACTTCATGCGTAGGGTACATCAAGGGCATGATATACCTAGGGAGGTAACACTCGCCTATGGTTAGACATGTCACCCTAAGCTACATGCACTGCACCTCCCTTATGCACAAACTGGGTCCTCAAGTGAGGGACAACACCCAGGCTTGCTTATGGTTTGCGACCCAACTCCTAGTCCCACTAGCACAAGCACTATGCACCACAAAACAAAGCAAGCACACCCCCATGTAGTGCACCTTCTTTTCTTTTCAGGTACAACAATCCTCCAACTTTGGAGGCCCCATCATCCATGCAATGTGCTCTCGGCCTCCACCACCTTAATCGGGTGATCCATTTCTTTCCAAGACCAATTCCCTTAAGATTCCATCATCATCGAATCACATGTCCACCCTTTCTCATCGAGCCTTCATCATCTCAAAACCACGTGTCCTGGAACTAGCACCTGCCTAAGAGAGGGGTCATCTTATGCGACAATGTCACCATGCAGGCAAACCAAGGCAGAGGCAAACCGAGGTAGCCCCAATCAAAAAGTGAATGAAGAAGCTCATTTGGAACAGATCAAGAGACGGCAACCGCGGAGGGCCAAAAGAAGAATACGTCCAATACCATTGTGAATTTCAAAGACAGATCCATCCACCCGCCATTCTCCAAGCAGGGATTCGTCTAACACCATCGTCAATTTCAAAGACAGATCCATCCACCTGCCATTCTCCAAGTAGGTATTTGTCTAACACCATCATCAATTTCAAAGATAGATCCGTCCATCCACCATTCTCCAAGTAAGGATCCGTCTAACACCATCGACAATTTCAAAGACAGATCTGTCCACCTGCCATTCTCCAAGCAGGGATCTGCCCTCCAACATGATACTAAATTTCAAGGACATAGATCCATCCCACACCATCCCCCACAAGGGCTTGCATACAAACTCAAGAAAGACATCCGGCTACATCCACCCCACCTTCCAACCACTACACATCAATTCCATGGGACTGGCACTTAACTAGGAGGGGGTAATGTTAACCTTAGCACAAGAAGAAAGCAGAAGAAGCGGAAAAGCGCAAGTTGGGTCGACTAAAAGAGGTGGAGCAAGAAGGGAAAGGACCAAAAGTGCAAGACCGGCCTCAAAAGCTAAGTCAAAGGCAGAAGCACATTTTTAAAATGCAAAGGCGTCACCAAAATTTTGTAAAAGAGCTCCAGGCCCTCCTGTGCAAATTGTAAAGGGTAGAAGGGCATGGGTAAAGAGAAAGAGCAACTAGAAGGGAATGGGAAAAGAGGACCTTGCCATGATGGCCGGTCATGTAAAAAAGGGGATGGGTGCCCAAAGGGATGAGGGCTTTGTAGATAAACTCAAAAAGAGAATGAGAAGCTCATTCTTTGGTGTGTGACAAAGTGGATTCTTCTTCTTCTTCTCTCCTTCTCTTCTCTTGCTTGCTTGCTTGTGAGAATAAGAAGCTCCACTTCATCAAATTGAGGGGAGTGAACGATCCAAGAAAATCATTTCCCTTCCAACCACAATTGGCTCAACACATTAAGTAATCTTCAAGGGAGGGGCCTATTTTTGAAAGCACAAGAGGAAGATACTGTGAGCAAGGATGTAGTTAGAGAGGGAGGTGGGAGATTTCCAGGTGAGAGAGCTAATAATTCTAAGAGTCATATGCAATTTTCAATTAGGAGATTGCATCTGATTTGTCATGCCAAGATGAAGCCCAAAAGGGGTATACAATGAGCTCCAATATACAACTATCTTTACAGTGCTTAGCACTAGCTTTTGCAATTCATTTCTTGAAGCCTAGCTTCAAGGAGTCACCTTATAAATGTAAGTATAGCACGTTCAATCATGAAAATGTTATTTTATTTAGTATAAGATTATATTTATAGAACGGTTTTTAAATTACAATTTAGAAAAGATCTGTAAGCTTCTTAAAGGAAAATGGGTCATTGTATTACCTTACATCACATAAGGAAAGGGTGCTCTCTAATATCCTTTGAATGCACATGATATAAAGGGCTTACATATAGTGGCCCCCTTGAGAAGCCTACTTGATCGATGATTACATGGCACACTAATTCTGGACTAGTGTCATTGCTATCACTAGCAACTGCATCGAGACCCTATGGACCGCTTATTAGGTCAAGCATTGTAAGCGAGTGGCAATGGCTACCTCTCACATATCCCTACACACTCTCACACAAGGATGTAGTGAGCGTACTCTTGAATCCATTCGTTGTATTTCTCTTCCTCCTCGAATCCTTTGATGGCTCCACGATTCAAGGCACTTGCTCAATCAAGCTCCATCTCCATGCTCCTCCAAGTTCCAACTGCCATAGCCATGCGCGCAAGAAAAGAGAAGAGAAGAAGGAAAATATGAGAAGAGGAGAAGAAGAGCTTCTCCACGGTCCCTCATTCTCACACACTCACAATCCCTCTCTCCCTCTCTTATGCACAAGAAGGAAGCAAGAACAAGAACAAGAAGAGAGCTAGTTTGCACACACACCAAAAATGAGCTTGAGCTTATTCGTTCACTTTTTGGCTTTTATATATGCCTTTCTCCCCTTGGGCACCCAACCCATTTCTGTGATCGGTTCTAGACTTGGTCCTCTTTTCCACTCTTTTTCTATTCTTTCTTATTCTCGTGGCTCCTTTACCGATGCCTTTTCATTCACAACTTACATAGAAGGGAGCTTGGTATCTTTTACAAAGGACTAAAATGCTCTTTATCTCTTGTGCGCCCTATTCTTGATTTTAAAAATTTTTCTACACCTCTTGGTCTTCTTTTTCAATCAGGTTGTCTTCTTATGCTCCTTCTCAAGCCTTCTTTGCACCTTGTATCATTCCAAGGGTTAATATTATTCCCCTCCTATAGCTGAGTGCCAGTCCCATGGCACTCAAAGGTGTGGATTGGAGAGGTTGAGGGTTGTTTGGAAAATGGTACTTCAGGATTTTGAAAAATTGGTAATGTAGGCATCTATAAAGGAAGAATAGTTGCACTACTTTGGAAATGTGTTTGCCTTACCATGTAGTGCATTGTGCAATTGCTGGTGGAATTGGGAGATGGGTTGGAACCACAAATAAGCTTGAGGTGTTGTACCACACTTGAGGACCCAATTCATGGAAGGGGAAGATGCTATGCATGACTTAGGGAGACAAGTCTATCACAATGTTCAACCCTTGATATGTCCTAAGTACGTGAAGTGGGGAGGGGCTAGGGATTTGATGGTCCCTAGATACAATATTCATGGCACTCATACATTTTAAATGAGGACATTTTGTTTTTCTTTTCTTTACTTCTTCTTCGTCTTCTTATTCTTCTTTTTTTGCACAAGGGATGATACTTAGTTGCATCATGTTCTCTTGTAGGGGAGTATAGTATATCACATCCCCAGACCATTCATCAAGCATACATACTTTATTTGAAACCATGCCATAGTTGCCACTCAATAATTCTGGAAAAAAATGGATGTTACACCTAGTGAACCGACTATCACTTATGTCCTAAAAAAAGAGGGGCAGTAGTCATTCTTCCTCTATAGTGGGCTTTTGCTTAAGAAGGATTTTTAGGAGACATAGATAGTTACAAGTGGTGATAAATGCTAGATCTAGACATGAAGAAAAATCTTTGAGGAAGTGTGCAATAGATGGACGAATATCCTTTTTGGTGAAGTTCATGCACTCCTTAGAGATCATGGCATTAATATTGTAAATTCGGGGAAAATCGCACCTTCCATGCACCTGCAGATCAAAATCTACTCCGTATGTCCTTGGGTAGGGCATGTAGGTCTCAGATTATTCCTTTCATATGGAAATGTATTGAAAAAAGCCATCCATGCATCCATACTGTCATCCCATGTGTTTCTTCTCCACTTTGAGTGGAATTCATAGACCTTTACTTCTCTAGGCTCATCCATCACTTAATCTTCCCAATACGTGGTGGGTTCCCTCTATCACAATGTTGGTTTCCTTGCCCTTTCCTTTAGCCACCTTTTGTTCAGTCACATTGAAAGCTTGATCACCTCCTTCACCACCCTTGGTGACAAATGCTCGATCAAGTCGAGGGTAGGAGAAGGTGAATTTAAATGGATTGCAGCAGCTTTCACACTATTCCCATAGGGAGAGTTCTCGTGCCCACTTGACTGGCAACCATTCTTCACATTGAGGGATAGGGGCTAGGGACTTCACGCAGCACTGATTGAGGCTTGGCACTAAGCTTTCTCTGTGACAACAACTCTGCCAATTCCCTCCTTCTGTGTCTCATTTCCGTAGTTCTCTTTGGGACAGTGGTGTCTTCATCATGCACTTTTGCTTGTGATTTTGTTGTGGAGATGGGCTTGGCACATTGGGCTGCTCTTCCTCATCATTCTCCTACTCAAAATTAGGACATTTTTCTAGATTTGGGCCTACAGGCTCTTGAGTAGGGGGCTGTACTTGTTGCTTTTATTTTCCAAATCCCAACCCTGCGTTGATCAAATGTTGCCTTTGCTCTTTTATACTCAGGCTAGTGTGTTGGCCTCGTGTTTCTTTTCATGAAGTTCATATCTTAATGCTCTCATTGTGAGTTCTAATTTCCTTTTGAGCTCTTTGATAGTTTCTTCTCCTTTTGCTTGAGTGATATGTAGCATAGTGTTCAAGAAAGCCTCTTATTGTGCCAACATCCCTATCTCTATTGCCTCTACTTTTCCTTCAGCCATTATGCACTCACTTTTTGATAGCGCTAGGCACCCTGCTAAATCCTTGATTCTAGAATTACTCCTTTCTGCCCATCCTTTAGTTATCTCTTTCATCTGTTTGAGGCTTTGGTTTTGCTCTCGTGAGAGGATGATTACTTGCTGCTCTTGCTCTTTCCATATTGCAAGCATCTTTTCTTTTTCTTGGCCTTGGTGTTCCACCTACTCCTTTAGGATGCCTTGCTTATGGACTGCTGTCTAGAGTTGATTATGTAGCTCCACCATCTTCTTCATAGCCTCTTCATCTTTTTGTGTCATTATGGCATGCAACTCTTGTCTCATCTCACCTCTCTATTGTTTTAACTCCTTGTTTTCTAACTCCAAGCATTTGTTTTCTTTGGAGTTTAAGGCACACAATTGCTCTAAATCCATGTGGTTTTCCATTTCTTCCTTGTACAAGTCCTACAAATTTTCTTCACCCTGTCTTGCCTTTAAGGCCTCTTTCAGTGCCCTCATTTTCTTGGTGTATATCATCATTTTCCTTGTCTTTTCGAGTCAAAAGGCTCCAAAAGCATCCTTTTCTACTTCTAGCTAGACAAGCACAGCTTTTCTCTCCTTATTCATTCTCTCACACTGGCTCTAGAGCTCTTTCACTAGCTCATCATACTCTTCTATGCTATGCATTACCGATGGTACTGAAGTGTTGATACCTCAAGGTGTGGCACCTTAGGACCTTAGCAAGATTTGCATCAACTATTGCTGGTCTCTTGGCTCCTACCATTGGGGTCCCTTATTTTGATGCTATTGGTGCCAGCTCATGCACTTTGCCTAGTAGGTACTACACCCAAACCATCATGCTACTTTCATTGACCACTACTTTTGTGTCTCCTTGTGTTGGGGTGGTTGTGGTAGCCATGTCTAATGGTATTGCATGCATGGGGGCCTTTCCATTACCTTTTACCACTGGTCTTTGTTCAGCCTTCTCTGCGAGTAGCACTTGTGCTAGACACATCTTCATGTGTCAAGCTCATCATTGCTAGTTCTTGGGATTGAGAGGATTGTTCTATTGATTTATTGATGGCAATGGATACTTGATCCTCCTTCTCTTGTCTTAACCTTTCTTTCTCCTCCTCTTGTTTCTTTTTACATTCCTCTTCATGTTTCCTTGACTCTTCTTCAGCCCTCTGCAAGTCTTTGCTTTCTTCATTGGTGGTTCGGTTCTTCCTAATGGGAATCCTTGCATAATTCTTCACTCCTCTCCCTGATTGGATAGTGTTGAGCCTCACTCCTCCCAATTTCTGATTGTTCTCTTGATTGAGGTTCCTTGTTGTTGAGTTTGGTGGTTAGCTTCTCTATTTTTAGTTGCTTGCTCTTCTTCTTCTTGCTGAACTCTGTTAACTTCTTCTTCCCCAAGGTTCCTTGGGGAGAAAGAGATGGGAGGGCTCACTAGAATGGGTGAATGATGCTCATGGATCAACAATTATTTTGGTGTTTCCTCCCCCTCCTCTTCTCTCTTTGTCTCCCCCATGGCCTCTTGTATTCGGGTTGTCTAACACTCCTTCAAAACCTATGTTCGAAGCCTTAGATGCAAGTTTTTTTCTTTCTAACTTTGTCTTCATTGTGCTAGGGATTCTCCCCCCCGTGGCTCTTGGAATTGATGCTAGTACCTTAGCTAATACATGGATTGTCGTTTGGAATAAGAGTTTAGATTTACTTCATCCAGTGTCTTGGCTACAATTCTCTTGAGCATTGGTACCCCTATTTTGTTCATGAGGGCATTATACCTCTGGGTCCAGAAGAGAGCATGCGCCATCTTGGCTTGCAATTTGACAATGGACTCAGGGATGTCTATTAAGTTGATTCCATCATTCGTATACACATTGCTTTTTCATCCCTAGCATGCTGTACACATCTCTCTTTGGTCTCTTTTTTGGCTTATACACTAACCCTAGGGCTTTCTCAACCAACTCCATGCTAAGTAGAAGTTCCACCCTCTTGATTACATCTCCTTGCTTGACTAACATTGTGCCATTGTTCTTCCTGGTATCAAAGGATTTGGGAAAATCTATGAGCCTGTTGTGATCAATTTGCTAGCCGAACATCTCGAGGTACTTGTCTAGATTACATTGCTTGACAATCTACATGGTTGTTATCTCAGTTGCCACAAGTTCTTCTAGGTTGTGTACACTTCGGTATCATAACTGGTTGTATACCTACATTTATGTGGTTTAAGTGATAGTTTCTCCATTCTTCATCAGAAAATGGAAGCCCTACCATTTTAATTCCTATTATAACACAATAGATTGCAATTAGTTCTCTTTGAAGGATGATTTGTTCTTAAAAGATGAAGTGGTTAGAAGGTACAATTATCAAATAGTGAAATGTGCAAGCCAAGTAATGAAATTTTTTCGTATCAATCAATCCATACAGTCCACGCAAGAACTTCTTGAAGAAATTTTCACTAAATGAAAATTCAATACATCCTTCTCTTTGGATTTCAATCATATTTTGATTCATATTCACCTTTCATCTTACTTTACCTTTCACCTTACTCCCTCCCCTCTTGGAACGATAAGAATCCTTCCCAGGATTGGAGAATGGAGGGGTAAGGGCATTTGGTACACTATTAGTGTGCTCTAGGGTTTCAAGAGCCAATCATAGAAGTTTGGGTTATACTCCAATGTAGCATGACAGTCCATGTCTTACGGGCAAATGCCCACATGTGTGATATAGGTCAAGACATCGATCAAGAGATCACTTGAGTTCATTCTACTAGTAGCGTGAATTTCTTCTTCTATTAGGATCCTATCTAAGTATGGATTCAATACGACATTGTCTTCTAATGGTCTATTTCATGTCATGGTCAATACTTTAAATGACATTGGGGCCACTTAAGTGGTGTCATATTCGGAAGTCTTGATAGCACGTCTTTACTCTGCATTGGTCATTATCAAAAACCCGGATCTAGAGCATGGTAGTTATGGAGGTTGGAAGATGAATACAAGACTCATGATGACATAGACTTAGAGACTAACTGTTATACAAGTGAATTAGATTCCAAGATAGAGGTCTGGACTCATAAACACAATCTTGTGTAAGATACTGAAAATGACAATGATACTAATTAAAAGTATAAAGTATCATGATATATTGCATTCAACTTCATGAAAGTGATAGTCACGTACAATGCTTTATAGTAGCTGGGGCAGTAGCAGTCTCCACCACTGTGCTGATGGGATTCAAGTCTAGTTACATGTCTCTTGCTTTACAGCTCCATACAAAGAGGCATACAAATGGGTGTGATTGCCAAACTTTCAACACCCCTCCTCAATCACAACCGTGAAAAGGCACTAAGTGTACAGAGGATGTCATGAGTACAACCTTGCTAAGTGTGGGTATGACATAAACATGGTAATCATCTAGAGGCTATCACAGAAAAGGCCTCACTAAGTATGTAGAGGTTGTTATGCATAGGTTACATGAGGAGTTTTTCATGGCTTATGAAAGGAGCATTAGAGGTAAGTACATACAAAAGTAAGGTCTAGTAAAATTTTGGGTCAAGGACCGGCAGGCCATTGTGCTTTTCTTCATCTTTAGATATGTCATTATGAGCATAACAAATCTTCTTGCCCTTCTTCACATTGATGTAGTCCACTTTTCTCTTTTAGTCTTCATGGTTGATCTTCTTTTTCTTCTTCACCACTTTGCTTGCTTTGATCTTTTGGTCCTCTTCTTTGTGGTCCTTCTAATCTTTTTCTTCATTGACTTTTCTTGCATTAGTCTTCATGTCCTCCTCAAGAAAATGTACTTGTTTGATGACTATAATGTCTTCAAGGTCTTCAAATAAGATCATTGATTGCAATTTAGAACAAGTAAATCCATTCATCCCTACAAATGGAACAAACAATTCTTCCATGTAGTAGAAATGAGCAACAAGAGTCATGTTACCCTTCATGAGCAACAATGACTCAAAAACCTTCATGCTTGGGATTCTGAGATAGAAATAAACTTCAAATAATTGAGAATAAACACCAAACTAGATGATCTTGAATGTCCCAAAATATCACTAGTTCCAAGAAGCACTAGATTAGTATCAAAAGATACTAGCTGTGAAAAACTTGATGTCAAGCTTGATGATGCTTGATCTTCAGGTGGACTACTCCAAATCTTCTTCTTGAGGGTTAACTTGCTAGAAAATAATTAGATCTGAGAAATAGAGGGTTACTTGAGTTGAGAATAGTGAGAAAATGAGGTGGAAAAAAGCTTGAAGCAAAATGGCTATGGAGTCTTGGTTTAGGGTTTCAAGACAGGAATTGTTTTTCTTTTGGTGCAGCTCGCAAGAGAAGAATTTCTTGGAGATATTCTATGGGAAGAGAGAATGGAGCTTTAAAATCCTTGTGGCTAGAGATTGAATCGTGGTGTGCATGAGTGGTGAAAGCTGTATGATCGGGATAGGGTGTAGATCTAGTAGTGAGCCCAAAAATCCACAATGCTAGGCAAAGGCACCAATGTCATACTGCGATGTGACAAAGAGTTGCATAGGGAGTCAAGGGAGAGAATTTTAGAAGAAACTGTGATAAGATATGGCTTATACAGAGAGTTATGAAAGCTCAAAGTGGTGCAAGTCTGGTCTGCTATGGCAAACAAGAAGGTAAAGTGAAGATGGAGGTGAGAAATGAGATCATGAGCTGGGACTAAGCTGACCAGAGATGGAGAGAGACCAGAAGAGCAAAGAGGAGAGCTAATCCATGCTCAGTTGAGCTCTGATACCATGTCAAAAACATAGATCTAGAGCATGGTAGCTATGGAGGTTGGAAGATGAATACAAGACTCATGATGACATAGACTTAGAGACTGACTATTACACAAGTGAATTAGATTCTAATATAGAAGCTTGGACTCATAAACATAATCTTGTGTAAGAGACTGACAATGACAATGACACTAATAACTGAAAGTAGAAAGTATCATGATATATTGCATTCATCTTCATGAAAGTGATAGTCAAGTACAATGCTTTACAGTAAGCTCGATAGTAGCATTCTCCACCACTGTGCTTATGGGATTCAAAATTGGTTACATGTCTCTTGCCTTACAACTCCATACAAAGATTCATACAAATAGGTTTGATTGCCAAACTCTCAATAGTCATGATTCAAAAACCCTCTTGTTCCCATTGGATACAAAGAGTGTACCATTTTCATAGGAAGTTGGATTCGGATTCAACTAGCTTTATTAGTGAATCAAGTTCATCAGGTGACATTGGAACTCTACTTTTCTTGAAGGATATGATTAACTATTGGTTTAAAACTTGTTCTTGAAAGATTCCAATGGCAATCAAATCTTCTACAATTGTGGGAGTTTTTTGAATATGAATTCAAATTCCTCCCAAGAACAAGATAACGAGCATATGTAATTTGGTATTTGTTCATCAAGCATGCCTAGGTCTAAGTATTCATAGCTTCTAGCAAACATCGTGAAAGTTGGGTTTAATCATCTAATATAGGTCATTAAGTCATCTACCCTATTCATGGCCATATTGGATGCCAATTTGAGAATGGATCGGCATTGATAAGATGGTTTAAGACCTATGGGTGGTTGGAGTTTGACTCAACTAGACTGCTTAGCTATGGTTGCCTCTACTATGAGGTGGTCATTGGAGTGTTTGCTATTTGTTGCTTGTGATTAAGCTTGTGGTTCAGGGGACATGTGGTTCTCTATTTGTGTAGTGAGTGGTGCATTGTAGGTATTAGGGCATGGTCTATCAGTAGTGGGTCTGATTTTTGGGTGATACACCCATTAAGGATTCATGGATTGAGAATCTTTATACTCACTCTAGTTTTTACCTCCTAATGGCTTACATGTACGTGTATATTAGTTGGGAGGTTGTAGTGGATGGGCAAGCGTGCCATTCTTGGATTTAGGCAATCACACCAAGGTGTTGCCATCATAGAAGCCTTGGGCACATAATAGGGTTTGGGTTTGGTTCTTTACCTATCTGTGTAGTGCGTGATCAGTGGTGGGTGTTTCTTTGTTTAGGTTTGGTGTGTGGGATACGAGAGCTATGAGATCTTGTGGATGTACCTTTAATAGGCTACGATTTACATTTAGGAACCCACTTGGTTATTTGGATTGTAGCTTTGGTTGGGACTTCTAAGTATCATGAGTATGTCACACTAGGTGTATGTGCGGGTTCACCATTCCCTCCTTAGGGTTGACACTGGATTTAACTATCCGTCGTGTTGTGGGCTTTGGCTGAAGCTGTGACTATCCTAATATTTTCCATGGCAAGGTGGATGCACTAAAAGTCGTAGTCAACATTGCAATGAGTTTGTTTCTTGAAAGCGCAACCCAAAAGTGACTCCTTTCCAATAGTCTTTTTGTTAAGTAGTACATAAACGATGATTGGGAGGCTCTCAGTACTCTCAATAAAAGCCGAGACCTTGCACTTTCCTAGTAGTAGATAGGACTTCGCCCCAAATGGGCTGAGTTTGGCATTGGTCAATCGCACTTGCAGTTGACCAATAAGAGTGCAATGATTATATGTGAGGATGTTGTTGTCAACTCCCTCATCAATTAATTTATCAAAGATATGAACCTTTTAGGCAATTATCATTATGCGCAAGTACACTGCTGCTACTGTTTCTTTGTTCTCACCCTCCATGCTTGTGATAGTTGCCATTCTAACGTTCATAGGCGGTGTTATTAGTGGGGGATCATGTAGTGGGTGTGATGGAGGTAGTACTTCTTGATGCAACTACCATTGGAAAAGCCTATACCCTCTCCTTATAGGGTTTCAAGCTCCACGTTGCTTGTTCTACTAATGTTACAAACTTTGAAAGGTTCCAATCACCTAAACTTCATATTTTGTTTGTGAACCTTTATAGAGTACAACAACACTAAGTCTCTTTGTGCAAGGTTACATTGTTTGACATACTTGTCAAACCAAATCTTTTGTCGTACCTTCTTACAGAGTAGGGCATGGGTTGCAATGAGCTGAGTTTCAGATGGGAATTCTAGTTTGACTAGGCGATTTGTCCATGCTTCCTTGCCATCCCATCTCTCTTGGATTCCTATTCTCAATCTTGGAATGAAGATAAGATTGCAATGAGCTAGGTTTCAAATAGGCATTCTAGTTTGAGTAGGTGATTTTTCCATGCTTTCTTCACATTCCATCTCTCTTGGATTTCCATCCTATCCTAATATCAATAAAGCTGGCCTGCAACCAATTGATAGAGTTGAATCTTTAGAATGAGGCATTTAAGCCTAGCCTTCTCAATTGGACATTCATGTAATCCATGTTCTAGGATGTGAACTATGTCATCTATCCAATAAGGTGTAAGATCTACTCTAAATTTTTTTCTTTTGCTAGACATTCTAAATAGATATGCATTAGGTAGGACATCTACAATGCCTTGTCTACCTGCTTCTCCTGTGGTTATGTGAGACATATGGTCTGCCATGTAATGTTGTTTGTCCTTGCATACTACCACATTGAAATCAAATTCTAATAGTAGAAGAAACCATCAAGCAATGCATCCTATTGCACAGGGGTTACTCACCAAATAAGGCAATGCTTGATTATCAACAAAGAAAGTAAAGGGTGTAGCTAGAAGGTAATGTCAAATTTTCTTAACAGTAAACACCATAGCTAGCCTTCGCCTTTTGTTGTGCAGTAGTTTTTTTCTGTATCAATGAGTTGTCTAATTGCAAAGCTCATTGGTAAATCCAAGTTATGCTTTCTAAGTTGGCACAAAACTACTCCCATGTTGTGGTCACCCTTCTTATACTTAGTGAAGTGTTTGGGTAAGTCATGTGGTTTCTTTTATCATTCAGCTTCTAAGGAATTGGATTGTTTCCTTCTCTTTTCTTTGAGCCTCTTACACCTTAGATGGAACAAGAGGTCCCCTTTGGTGCATTTGGTCTTACATGGTTGTGGAATTTTTGGATCATTCTCAAAGTTGACTTTAGACTCAAAGTTGAAATCATAACTTTCATTGCAAGGAGTTTCCCTTGATGGTCATAGCTCTGAGACTGATTCCACTCTAAGCAATGGTGCGGTGCCTAATTGAACCAATTCAACTCGCTCATAGTCCATATGTTCATGTGCTCTAACCAGGTAGAATCACAATTTACCTTGATGACCCCTCTTTCCACCCTAAAATCACTGACCTCTCGAGTTTTATAGTCCACTCTTATCTGCTCAATCACTCATCCATATGTATCATATTCTATGGTTTTGACTTCTTCCACACTCTCCTCACCATTGGAACAACAGTTTTCGTACTCATCATCTGAGTCCCCATACTCAAGTTGTTCATCGTTCCTATGGTTCCCATTCATAGGACTTTTCTCATCCACAATGAGGGCCCAATTGTACAATAGATTTAGGTCATGCACCTTATTTCATTGCCACTATGGATTATCCATGAGATCCTTAAGAAGTTTGGATTTTGCAATTAGGCTATTAGCTAGTCCCCATCATTAGGTACTCAAGAATTTTATGGAGTTCAAGTTTATTTGTTGGTACATGGTAGGTGATAGGCATTGGTCGGCTGATGGAACTCGTGGCCATCATGCAAAGAGGTATTGATGATGTTGCATTGTTCTTAGGTAACTTAGAATCTATGACTCCATTGGGTATAGTAGCTGCTTCTACAAATTTTTTGCCTATATTCATCCTCATCGTCTGAAAAGGGCAAGTTGATGGTTGCCAATACATGCATCCAATCACACTTATCCTCGGGGCAAGGAATATACCTAATTAGGGCTCCACATTTATGCCTTCCTTGTGAGTCACCCTTTAATATTGCAAGGTAGCATCAAGGTCAATTGGTGAGGTTTTCTAAGTGTCCAATGTCTACTCAAATAGCTTCTGTTCTATTGCCCAAGAATATCAAGCCATTACCCCAATCCTCTATCACTCGAGCATTTCTTATCCATAACCTACCTAATAGAATATCATAGTCAACTCTCTTCATGACAATGATGTTAATTGAGAATTGGATTCCTGCTATCTTTAGAGGCCAATCTTTTAGCACTTTGAATGGTTTGACTTTCATTCCATTTGCTAGTGAAATATTGAACCATGCAGCTTCCACTGGGGTGGGTTTCCCCAAGCTTACAGAATTGTGTCGCTAAGCATACAAACTCCTGCTCATGTGTCCACAATTCCTTTCCATGTGGCATCACCTAATGCAATAATAGGTAGGATTGCGTACATATTCATGCCCTTTCAGAAGGCATTCACTTGTAGAGATTTAGACAGTGAGTTCATGGTTAAGCTTGGTATATGCATCTCTATGTCATGGTCCAGCAAGTCAATCACTCCATGTCTGTTGGGTCTTTCTACTCATTGCTTCAACATGTGACATATCATAGGGTTTTGCCTAAGCATTCTCCTGATGGAAAGGTTATAGGAGTTATTACCAATTTCATGAGAATGTTTCCAACCATTTTCTTCTCCTCTAACTTGATCATGGCATGTCCATAACATCACCCCCTCCTCTAATGACAAGTTCCAAGAGGAGCGTTTTGTGGTTTGGTATAAGTCTCGTTGGATTCCTCTTGTGAAATTCTTTAACTTTGAGAGGACCTGCTCTTTGGAGATATTCTACAAGTTTCCAAGTGCAATCATTATGTCATATCCTTTCCAGTGAACAAGATATTCCAATCGACCTTGGAAGAACCTCGACTCCAAGACATACTCAACCTCAAATTCTTCATGATCCTCAATTTGGATAGGTGATGGGGAATTAGATCTCACATGGACCTGAAACAAGATCAGCTCGTCAATTTTCAGCAAACCCAACTAGGTTGGGACATCCAAGCTGCATATTTACTTCATCCCTAAGACATCCATTCTGTAAGATTTTGTTTCAACCAAATCCAAGCTTTTTCTTCCATCTCTTTAATTTGATTCATAAGAAAATGGTTAAAAGAGTCTCATGGTGTTGATACAAATTGGTAGGGATAGATATACTAGTGATGAACCTCAAGCTAATAGAATAGAAAGTGAAAAAGTCACCTTGATCTTAGCACTTGAAATAGAATATCTTCATTATACAATGTTGTAATATCAACTTTTTAGCAAGCATTAATGGATAAGACAAGGATAATATATTATAATTAGAAGAAATGAAGTACTTTGATTTCTGAGATAAAAATATTCGCCTAGTAATAGATTAAAAAACATTTATTATTCAATTTTTAATCTATTAAAATATAAAAAACACTAACCTAGTAATAGATAAAAGTATCAGTGATATTGTGTATCATATCAACTTAAGGAATAAGAGGATTTCATATGTGCAAGATGCTTCAGAGAATATGAAGGATACAACTTTTTACTTGATATTAGCTATTGGGAGTATTTTTTTCATTATACCCTCAACTGTGATTCTTAATAGCACTATCGGATCTCAATATCCTCGATTGCGATTCTTAATAGTACTATCAGATTTCAATACCTAAATGGTGGCTTGATGTCATAGGATGATACTACTCATACTATCATATCCTGGAAAATCTCTTAAGATCTCTTCCCTTGATTTGTAGGAAGAAATAGAAAGGACTTGACTCTATTTCTTTCTCTCAGAACTCTAATTCTAATGCAGACATATTTTATGATTGAAAGCATCACTACATTACTGCCTTATCCTTGTACATCTTCTTCAAATGTAATATATATCATGTTTTATTTTTAAAAAAAGACCATCAAAATAATCCTTGTGATTATAGATCTCCTTTACTCTATAGCATTCTTGATCTTATTTATTTTTTAAAAATAGTTTGAAGAGTATTATATGATGTTATAAAAAGTCCTCTACATGAAATAACATGAACTTTTGATTAGTCAATGGAGTTAGATAAATAAATTATTAATGGAGTCATTTATATAACAAAATAAAATTTTGATAAATCGATGGAGTTGATTAAATAAGTCATTAGTAATCAAATTCTCACATGAAATCCATGATAATATATATAATTATTCAATATCTCTTCAATCTTTTTCTATAGCTCAAAATGATAGAATATATTATTTAGTAAAGATAAACTATATTCCATATTTTATTGAATTGATAGAATTATTAGCAAATAAATTATTAAAAATATATATTATCTAAAAATATATAACTATTCAATATCTCTTATATATTTTTAAAGCTCCTAAAGAAGATAGAATTTCTATAGCAAGTATATATTAATGCAATATCTATTCAAAAAGATAATCTATTTTGGATCCAAATTATGTAATGATAGGTAGAATAGAAAAAGCAAAGGAATAGCCCAAAATTTTTTAAGCTTTAGGATAATGGTCACATGTGACTCTGTGATAATATTATGATATTTATTTTTAGTAAGACCTTACACCTATTTAAAAAATTCTAAAACTTTTGCATAAAATTATTTTAAGCAAAAAAGGCCTAAAAATGACCAAGAAAGTACAAAAAGTCACAAAAAAATAGGCAATCATGATATGGCATGAATAGGGGGGATTGGGCGATGACCTCTTATTCGCGCCATATCATGATGGTATCACCCAATCCCCCTATTTGCACCATATCATGAGGGCCTATTTTTTAATGCTTTCTTGGTCATTTTTAGGCAACCAAGAAAGCACAAAAAAATCACCAAAATTTGACTATCGTGATATGGCACGAGTAGGGGGTTGGGCTCAGCTCCCCTTATCCCCTCCAGCATAAAAGAGGTTCCCCTTTCCCTCAATACCATTCACACTCAGCCCCCTTATCCCTTCCATCATAAGGAGGATTCACATGCTTATACTCTCAACACCCCCCTCAATGCCAGGTGGCACTGGATTACGAAGCATGACAAGATGCCCCCCCTTAATTCACAATAAGATGCATTTATAAATCAGGCTACAATAAGATGCAATATCTATTCAAAAAGATAGTCTCTTTTGGATCCAAATAATGTAATGAAAGGTAGAAAAAAAAATCAAAGGAATAGCCCAAAATTTTTTAAGCTTTAGGATAATGGTCACACGTGACTATGTGATAATGTTATGATCTTTATTTTTAGTAAGACCTTACATCTATCAAAAAAATTCTAAAAAAATTTCATAAAATTATTTGGCTCTAATTTTTTTTTGAATTTTTTTAAGAATTTTTTAGCTCATATGCTATTTTGAAACTATTTCTGAGTTTAAAAAATGCCTAAAATGACCAAACAAGCTAAAAATATACCCAAAAATAGGTTATCAGATGGCGCAAATAAGAAGGGTTGAGTCAAATAAGCTCAAAAAATTCTTAAGTTTTAAAATTTTTTTAGAGCCTAAGATATTTATAGATTTTTTTGAAATTTTTTAAGATAAATATAAGGTTTCACAAAAAATAAGACATTACAAAACGACATGAATAGGGGGGTTGTGCTTTGCATGCACGTGTTTGCTCCTCCACCTTACAGAGTGAGGAGGAACCCTATGGATATTTCACTTTTCCACTCTCAGGCCATATCAGTTTGTTCACAATACGAAGCGAAAAGGATCGTGCTCAGATTACGCTTTGCCACACTCATGCCATATGAGCTGCTCCACGATATGACGCGAATAGGATGCTATAGGGATTTGGCTTCGTTGCTCTCACATCATATCAACTTATCCTCTGTGTGTCGTATTGATGATACCTCGAGGGAATAGTTTTTTATTACTCTTCTTATAATTTTTTATTAGCAAGCAGTAGTGGATGGCAAGGACAAAGTAGATAGGAAGGAGGAAAGTTTATGTAGGGAGCAAGGATAGTGAACAAGAGGCAAGGCCATCAAAGGTTTCACATGCTACTATCCCTCTTGAGATCCCTCCTACCCCTAGTTTTCCCCATTCTCTTGCCATGCAATCGAAGCAATCAAGTGTAGAGACTATGTCTTCTCCTCCTGCCCAAGGCAAGGTCCATGTGGTTAATCACCAGCCTTATGATTTTGCTGGATAGTCCTCTCCTACAACTGCTAAGGTTCCAATCTCTCCTAGAGCACCTGATTATCCAAAAAATCAATCTAGACCCTCTTCTACTCAAGCAAGTGAGCCTTTCAATCCAAGGAGAAAGAGAATATCTAGGTTTTACTATATGCATAAGTGTTTTAGTGAGATAAGGAAGGCCTAGAGAGATGTCATTCCAAAGACAGCTTTTATCAAAGTTGTTAAGGATATTTATGATAGATGATCAAAAGTGTCAACTAAAATTGGCATGCAAACTCCAAAGTTTCATGCTACTAGGGTGTCATGGCGTTGTTGGGGTACTTGGAGTGTCGGCTTTCTTGGAGGGATGTAAAGTAGATCCTTATAGTATACCAATCCATTAGTTTCCTAAAACTCAAAAACTTCATTTCCTTTTCCCTCTCGATTTTTTCTCTTGATATTGTTGGCCAAATCATCATGCAGCAGAGCTTCATGGATTAGCTAGATCAAGGTAGGGTCATCTTGGTGACAACTAGAGATGGTTGCTAGCTGGAGGTGCTCTAGCTTGAGTAGTATTGCTCCTTGTTGATCAAAAACTTCTTCTTTGTTCTTAGGTGCCAAGTAGGATCTTCTTGATAAACCATCTGATTGGCATTGTTGGCATATTGGGTGTTAGGTGATGATAAAGTTAAACCAAACTAAGAAGTTACTCCCATGGGATTGTCTTCGATTGAGGATGTTGGTTGTCGTGTAGTATTCTAGATTTTTGTGATATGTATAGATGATAAATTTATGGCCTGCACCCTCTAGATGATGATGACTAATATCAAAGGCATATACAATGGCAAGGAGTTCTTTGGCATGGATCTCATAGTTTATCTCTAGAGGGGAGAACATCCTTGAGTGGACTGCCACTGGATGCATATGACCATCATCTCCATGCTGGGGCAAGATGGCTCCTAAGGCATAGTCTGATGCATCTGTCTCTAAGAAAAATGGCTTGGAAGGATCTAGGTGGACTAGGATTGGGGCAGTGGTGAAAGTGATCTTCATGATCTGGAAGGTCTTCTTAGCTTCTACGATCCATGAGAACTTTGAGTTTCCTATGAGTCTGGTAAGTGGTGTGACTATCTTTGAGTAATCCTTGATAAATATCCTGTAGAAGTTGGCAAAACCAAGGAAACATTGGACGTCGTAGACACATGTGGGTGTCTGCCAGGCAATAATAGTCTCAATCTTCTTGGAGTCCATGAAGATTCCTCTTTGGGAGACATTGTGTCCCAAGAGTTCCACTTATGTCTAATGTAAAAAACACTTCTCAAGTTTTTCATATAGTTCTTTTTCTCTGAGATTTTCCAAAAAAAAATTTATAGGGTGCTCATGCTCTTTTGGATCCATTAGGTGAGATTTGGACTCATTTTTGGGCCTTTTAAGCCTTTTGAAATTCTAGAGAATATTCCATAAGGACCAATGATGATGAGGCTACTGTTACAAAACTTTTGAGGATACTTTTTGGTCAGGAGGCCATAACTTGAGCGTATGCAATCCAAATTTGTTGGAGTTTGTATGTTAGAATCCTCTAGTCAAGACGTTTCCAATGATATGTTACATGATATGGTTTTGAGGTACAATGGATATAGTCATCTGTGGCCCCCTTTTTTTAAAAGGTTGATGACATGGAAATTCTTACAAGGCCCAAAAGTGCATTCAAATCTCCCCTAATGTGTTGAGAATATTAAGATATCATCCAAGTATATAACTACAAAATCATCTAGATGCTCTCTGAATATATCATTCATCATATGTTGAAATATTGCAGGAATGCTCGTGAGACTGAATGGCATAACAACATACTCGAAATGACCATACCTTTGTGCAGAAGGCTATCTTCCATTCATTTCCTTCTCTAATCCCTAAAAGATTATAAGCCCCTTGTAGATCAATTTTTGTGAAGATATTGGCTTTTCCAAAGCACTCCAAGAGCTCTAGTATTAATGGCAAAGGGTATTGATTTTTCATTGTTATCTCAATAATCCACACACATTCAAAGTGACCCATATTTTTTCTTCACAAACAGAATTGGGGCTCCAATAGGAGACTTCAAGTGCCTAATGAGCCCCTTGGCTAAGTTCTCATCAATGTTCTTATATAGTTTAATTAGTTCATCAAGGGATAGCCTGTAGATGGGTTCAAAAGGTGGTTGAGCCCCCTCATAGAGTTCTATAGCACAATCATATGGTTTGTGTTTGGGCAAGAGATCTGCATTATTTTTTTCAATGACATCTTGGAATTCTTGATACTGGCTTAGTAGCTTGACTGACTCATCCTTACTAGATTCTTGAGCTAGGATATGATATATCATATAGGTCGGTTCTTATCTTGTTGTGTACATAAAGGCTTTGGCTCCTAGATATACCGACTTTCCTTGATTTTCATGATGTGTAATCTCTTGCTTAACCCAATCAATTTCTAGGTTGTATTTCTTTAGTCAAGGCATTCCAAAGGTGATTGGATTTGTGGGCCTGTATATGATATTAAAGCATATATGAGATTTGTGATCGCCAAGAGTTACCATGAGTGGTTGGATTTCCTTGGAAATATATCTAGATAGGTCTTCCATCCACGACTTCAGCTGTGTTGCAGGATTGGTCTTTTGGAGTACTAGAATATGGTATCTATTCACAAAGCCATCATCAATGAAACATGCAAAGGCTTCGGAGTCGACCAGGGCTTTGAGGAAAATGGTCTTTCTCGGCAGGATCATCTAGACTATGACAAGGAAAGTCTCCATGGGTGTGGCTGGGTTCAAGAGGATCTTTTTTATATCATTATCTAGTTGTACAGTCTCATCTACAATCAGACATCCTCATTTTCTTACTCGAGGATAGCTATAGCACCTCTTGGGATTCTTACCCTCTTATTTGGAAAATTTAGGGCGATGTGTCTAGGGTTTCCACAATATAGGCATAGATGATTCTCTCTTCATCTTTGCTTTTCTTATGGGGTCAAGGGCTAGAATTTGGTATTATCTATTTGCATCGATTTTCAGGCTTGGTTTCTTCTCTAATTAGGCCTCTGATTGGGGTTAGGTTCCATTGATGATATTATCACACTGGATGGCTTACACGATATAATCATTGCGTGTTAGGCATAAAAGGTCAACGGATTTGAAAAACATACATCGATAGTGGAGCAGAGATTTGTGTCATGACAAAAAAGCTTATGCATCAATTAGGCTTAGAAGTAATGGAATCCTCAACCTTTAGGGCAAAGATGGACAACAATGATGCGGTCACATGTGTGGGTGTAGTGAAAGCTTCGAGAGTTTTTGTTTTTGGAATCACTGCAGCAGTGATGTTTATGTGATGCCAGTAAAGAGAGAAGGATATCCCCTCATCCTAGGGAGACCTTGGCTTATGGGCATCAAAGCTAGGCAAGATTGGGCAACAAGGGATCTGGAGTTGAGGCCATGTAAGGTGGGTGGCCACGATCAAAAGGTGGTTTGCAATTTGAAGAGTGGGCGTCAAGAGAACCTTGAACTAGAAACATCTGCCAATGAGTGGAGCTCAAGTGGATGTTCCTCATCGGTAGAAGAGGAAGAGAGTCTAAGTGGAGAGAGTGATAGCACTCTCGAAGGTATGGGCGTCACCTTAAAGGAACCTACCTCATCAGAAGACAACCCAAGAATCCAAGGAGAAGATGTGTGGGATGCTAGCCTACAGAAGATGATATCCAAGGATATAAAGAAGGAAGAAAGGGAGGGTTATGTGAATGTTCTCAAGAAGCATGCATCATTGTTTATTTCTGATTGTACTCACATTACAGGTGTCACTGCAGTGAAGCATCACATCCAACTCAAAGAAGGAAGCAAACCTGTAGTACAAAGATTGAGAAGACTGGGAGTTGTGCAACAGGATGCATTGTTGACGGAGGTGAAGAGACTCTTGAATGCAAGATTCATATACCCAGTGGAAGATTCAAAATGGGTCTCCCCAGTAGTAGTGAGGCCAAAGAAAAATGGTAAGTGGCGAGTATGCATAGATTACAAGCCACTAAATGCTGCAACAAAGAGGGACCACTTCCCTCGCCCATTTCAGGATGAAATCTTGAATGAAGTAGCGGGACATAAGCGATATACAGTGTGTGATGGCTACTCTAGCTACTTCCATATTCGCATTGCAGAGGAGGATCAAAAGAAGACCACTTTCATCACATCATGGGGCTGTTTTGCCTTTTGATTCATGCCCTTTGGTCTCACAAATTCCCCAGCAACCTTTCAATGATTCATGAATATGGTCTTTCAACCTTACTTTGGTAAGTCCATAAGGGTTTTCATAGATGACTTTTGTATTTACAGCTCAAGGAACATACATCTACACAAGGTTGATGAAGGATTTACTCACTTAGCTAGGTTGGGTGGACAACTAAATAAGGATAAATGTCACATTAGGGAAAGCAAGGTTACACTACTAGGGCATGTAGTGTCAATTGAAGGAATTGAGGTAGATCCAAAAAAGGTAGAAACATTGCTAGCTCTACCTTCCCCAACCTCCATCAAACAATTAGTCTCCTTCTTACAAAAGCTAAGATATTTGGGTAGATTTATACACTTACTCTCTCAGGCCATATATCCCCTGCAGACTGACACTCCAAGAAACACTTGTATGGAGTGAACAAAGTGAAGGAAATTTTAAGGAGGCAAAGAAAATGCTGAGGTCACTTCCTATAATCATCCAGCCTTGTTGGGAAGAAACATTCTTTGTAAACCCTAGCGTGGGAGAAGAGGCCATTGGTGCTGATCTCCTACAAAAAGATCCAAAAACATCCTTCATGAGGCATGTGTATTTTTCCAGCTGCCTCATGAAAGTCTCAGAGAAGGCTTACACCTCCATGGAACAACTAGTGTTGGCCCTCATGTTTGCAGTAACCAAATTTCGGTCATGTTTGCTTCCAAAGAGGTTTGTGATCATCACTGTGGAGGATATGTTTCCCTATGCACTACAACATATGGAAATCTCTGACAAAATAGCAAAGTGGGTGGTCCGACTTCAAGAGTTTGATTATATAGTGCAGGTTGCAAAAACAACTCGAGCATGCCTGGTTGATATTTTGACAAACAGGCGCTATGAGAAAAATCTCAAGGTGAAAAGAAAGGACCTTCCACCACCCCCATCCATAAAGACTCTTGTAGATGCTTATAGCCTCTACTTTGATGGTGCATACAAGAGAACTAAGGATAAGGAAGCTGCAGGCATTGTTGTTTTCTCTCCTTTTATAGGAGAGAAAATCTATGGTGAAGGAATCATCTTGGAAGGTGTCCACTCTAACAATGAGGCAGAATATCAAGCTTTAATTCATGGTCTTTGTTGGTGTCTTCGTAATTCAATCGAGAGGTTGAATGCTTTTGGAGACTCCATGCTATTGGTAAGGCAGATGCAAGGTACATCGGCATGCAAAAATACAAAACTCTCTAGTAAAATGAGAGAGGCCAAATCTCTTATGAGAAGATTTAGGGAGGCACAAGTACATCATGTGCCAAGAGACTAGAACAAGGATGCCGACCATCTAGCATCATCAAAGCTGAATGAGTCAATGGTGGGAGTAGTGGCTATCAAACCCCCACTTTAGCAAGCCAAGGAAGACTTAGAAGATATTCTACACCTCTTAGAGCAAGGAGAAGCTCCCAAACACCTGACTAAGGGAGAAAGACAATGGCTAGCTCGGAAGGCTACAAGATATCGCATGGTAAATGATAGTTTGTATTGTCTTGGTAAGGATGGTGTGCTTAAGAAAGTGCCTTCAAAATGGGAAATTGAAGAAATCTTAAAATCTTGCCATGATGATGTGTGTGGAGGCCACTTTGCACATGATATCACAAGTAGAAAGGTTCTACAAGCTAGCTTTACTTGGCCCAATCTACACCGAGATGTCAAATATTGGTGTCAAACATGTGAAGAATGTCAGAAATCAGGACCACGACGGCTCATACCAGAACCCCAAACCCCAATCAAGGTCTATGGACCCTTTGAGAAGTGGAGAATTGATGCCATAGGGCCTCTACCATGCACTCCATCAAGAAAAGAGTATATTATCATGGGGGTAGATTACATGACTAGATGGGCCGAGGCTATGCCAACTAGAAGAATCACTGCTAAGGAAGTGAGTAAATTCATCTTTGAACATTTGTTGTAGGCTTGGTACCCCTCTTGAAATACTATCAGATAGAGAACCAGGGTTTAGAGCTAATGTGGTAGGTGAACTCATGCAAAAGCTAAATATTCAACGATGACACTCTATCCCTTACTACCCTCAATGCAATGGATTGGTGGAAAAGGTAAATGGAATGATTTATAAAATCATCAGGAAACAGGTACATTCAAGGCCCCAGGATTGGGACAAGCACCTTAGTGGAGCTCTATGGGCTTACAGAACCTCCTTCAAAACCATGTTAGGGTTCACACCTTTTCATCTAGTTTATGGACAAGAGGATCTTTTGCCTATTGAGATGAAATTAGCTAGCCTTCGGGTATTAGGTGGCACAGTAGACTCTCAAAAGGAGAAGTTACATCAAAGATTATTTGACCTAGAGAGGCTACAATTGGATCGTGAAGAAGCCATCAACCACTACTCCCAGGAAGCTGAGAAGCGTAGAGAAAAGTTCAACAAGAAGCTAACAGATAAAAACATCAAGGAGGGATCTTTAGTGCTTCGATATGACAATTGCTTTGATAAAAGAAAGGATGTCAAGTTTCTCTACCGGTGGGAGGGACCGTTTTGGGTTACGAAAAAAATTCAACAATGGCTCCTACAAACTTCAAGACATTGAGGGAAAAGTGCACAAGACCAGAGTAAATGGATGGCGCTTAAAACCCTATCACATCAAGGTGGGGTCATCTCAAGATACCAAAGAGTGTCTAGAGGCATAAATACCTCTAGCCAAGTTGGGGGGGGGGGGGGGGGGGACTACATGATTCGAGAAAATCACAAAAAAATATTTGTCTAACACTTTGTTGATTTTTTTGTACATTTGGAGGTTTGAAATAAAGAAGAGGGTGGGAACAACCTCTTGGGAAATCCAAGAAATCACTGGATGGAAATATTTCATGGACCGGTTTACCAAGGGGGGGGGGGGGGGGGTGAAGAGTAAAGATCAATGGAGGAAGGTGAAGGGAAAATATGTAATATGAAAAGAAAAGACATGAAATGGATTTGGAACCATCCAAAGGGCATGTGAGGCTCATAATATCATGGCTTTGGAGCCTTATGATAATTCAAACAAATGGGACCCTTCTTGGAAGCATTAGTGGAATAAAAATCAGGCACATGATTTTGTAAGATTTTTTAAAAATACGTCCACTTTGATCCAAAAAAAACTTTTTAACATAAAAGTTGTAGCGCGTGAGCTAAAGTTTTGGCTGGTATTTTTTTATAATTTTTTTAAACTATGAGTCGGGAGATATGGCCAAAATGGTGGACGCCAACTTTTTCCAACTACGGTGGAGACCACCTCCCAACTTTACACATACCCACACTTTCTTCCCCACACTTAACACTTCCATAAAACAACATTCATTAGACTCCCAACCCTTTCCCCTCTCTTCTCCTCTCTCTCAAGCTAATAAACCATTAGAATTCCCCTCCTAAATCACCCTCAAATCATCTTTAATTGTAGTAGTAATGTATGAATTCTCACTACTCTCTCTCCATTATTGCTAGATATGATCTTATTTTATGAAGATTCTCTATATTTTTTTATAGGAGAGCTCTTGGAATCAAGCTATGGGGGGAGAATGGCGGCAACTCACCTACGATGGAACTTGATTAAGTACAAAATTGATCAACAAAACATCTAGATGGAGCTTCCACATTGGTGGAACCGCCTTAATGCAGCTTTGGTGGTGTTAATTCCTATTCTATCTTAACCTCCTCCCTAAACACTCTCAAGGCCTATATAAAGAGGCTTTCTCCTTTGTAATTTACAAAAAGAGAGAACCAAGAGGCCTTCTTCAGCCCTATTGAGCCTTCCCCATTCTCTCTCATGAGCTTATGCAATTTATTCCCTTACTATAGCTTATGCATGCTCTATAGTGTAACAAGCCCATGCTATTGGTGTCCACATTATGTATATTGGTTATGTCTTGAGGGTTCTCCATCTCTTGTGCCCTCTTAAGTTTTATTGATTCATCTATTTTTTGTAGTTCTCTCTCTCTCTCTCTCTCTCTCTCTCTCTCTCTCTCTCTCTCTCTCTCTCTCTCTCTCTCTCTCTGTTTTCCTCTCTTCTCCCTCACAAGCTCCTCTCCCTCTTGCATCGTGTCTTAGTCCACTCTTCCATGACTAGGTGATGCCCTTACCTCATTCACTTTGTGGCAGAAGGGAGTTTGGCATAGTACAGAGGCTGCCATACCGAATTTCCTTTGTCATAAATTGGTGTCGTCGAGGACATTCTCATCCACAATTCTCTACCTCCTTATGCGGGACAATACAACACATAGTGGTGCATCCTCTACAACAAGTGCTCCAAGTGGCTCTTCTCCAATGCCTTCACCAACTCTTTTTGAAGCTGGTCAAAGTCCACGACTCCCACAATGGTCTCCCAAGGAAGCCCAAGAAAGGAAGTATGCCTATCGGATAACAGCATGTATGCGGGTAAAAGGTGTTCACCTTAGAAATTCCATTCTCTCACAATGGAGGTCTTTTTATTTGTGCTCAAGGAAGAAGCTAGAATGTGGTTCCAAACTCTAAATCCGGCCAATAGAGCTAAATGGGAGGGATTGAAGACAGCTTTCTTGCAAAGATTTCAACAAACTAACTCAGCTGAAGAGTTATGGCAACGGCTTTTGGCCCTCCATCAAAGTGATCCTTATGGCTATGCAACTTATGAGGAAGGGTTTTTGAAGCTTTAGGGGCAGTTGTCAGACTCACTAAATCCTAGTGAGAGAGCTACAAATTGCCTTCAAAAGGATCGATTTATTTCAGGTTTGTATCCCTTGCTCAGGGAGAAGGTAAAGGTGAAATTTCCAAACACACTAGGGAAAAGAATCGAAAGATTCTCTACCAAGCCCAAGCTAGCCAAGCAGTTTTGGGAAACAACATCACAACTATGAATGCCTCTCAAGTTCCCCCAAATGTATCTAATGCACCAGGCCTTGTTAGAGGTCAAGAAGACATGATCCAACAAATAAACAATCTTACTAATCAACTAGAGGGTTTAAGAGTGAATCTTGTGCAAGGTGAAAAAAGACCTATCAAGGGGAATTGTGGGAATCGACCACAAATGCGGCGACAAGCAAGGGAGATGTTGTGTTACAACTGTGGAGAAAATGGACATGGCATGTACAATTGTCCTCACCCTAGAAGATATGATCACCTTGCGAGAGATCCTTGACAATAAGTAAGCCCTCCTCGTGCTAGGACTCAAGAGCAAGAGCAGTCTCATGACCTGCAATCTTAGAACCACCTTATGTTCAAGCTGAAACCCTTGCTGTTCAACCAAATGTTAATGTCATAAAAATAGAGGAGGTGGTCGGGATAGAAGGCTCCAAGAAGAAATAGCGAGAGGTAAGATGAAGGTAGATGTAGTAGAGACCATGCCTATCAAGCGGTGGGTACGTGTCCAAACGGAGGCAAGCAAGGAAGCAATCAATGAGGCAAGTACATCACGGGCACCTAGAGATGAAGGGAAGAAGAGAAAGACTCGAAATAGGTCTAAAATTGATATCTCCACCCGACTTTCCTTTGGGTTCTCGGACACAACCTTATGATCTGATAGCAGATGTGAGCTCTTAAGGGCCAAAAATTACTTGGCCACAACTACTTCATGCCTCTCCAAAGCTACGATGACAATGGTCAAAAATGGTAAGCACAAGGGCAAGGCAAGGTAAAATGGTTAGTGCAATCAAGACATATGGCCTCAAAGATATAGTGCCTTTAATGGAGGCTCAAATCAAAGGTCAATGGATTCGAAAAACATACATCGATAGTGGAGCAGAGATTTGTGTCATGACAAAAAAGCTTATGCATCAATTAGGCTTAGAAGTAATGGAATCCTCAACCTTTAGGGCAAAGATGGACAACAATGATGCGGTCACATGTGTGGGTGTAGTGAAAGCTTCGAGAGTTTTTGTTTTTGGAATCACTGCAGCAGTGATGTTTATGTGATGCCAGTAAAGAGAGAAGGATATCCCCTCATCCTAGGGAGACCTTGGCTTATGGGCATCAAAGCTAGGCAAGATTGGGCAACAGGGGATCTGGAGTTGAGGCCACGTAAGGTGGGTGGCCACGATCAAAAGGTGGTTTGCAATTTGAAGAGTGGGCGTCAAGAGAACCTTGAACTAGAAACATCTGCCGATGAGTGGAGCTCAAGTGGATGTTCCTCATCGGTAGAAGATGAAGAGAGTTTAAGTGGAGAGAGTGATAGCACTCTCGAAGGTATGGGCATCACCTTAAAGGAACCTACCTCATCAAAAGACAACCCAAGAATCCAAGGAGAAGATGTGTGGGATGCTAGCCTATAGAAGATGATATCCAAGGATATAAAGAAGGAAGAAAGGGAAGGTTATGTGAATGTTCTCAAGAAGCATGCATCATTGTTTATTTCTGATTATACTCACATTACAGGTGTCACTGCAGCGAAGCATCACATCCAACTCAAAGAAGGAAGCAAACCTGTAGTACAAAGATTGAGAAGACTGGGAGTTGTGCAACAGGATGCACTGTTGACGGAGGTGAAGAGACTCTTGAATGCAAGATTCCTATACCCAGTGGAAGATTCAAAATGGGTCTCCCCAGTAGTAGTGAGGCCAAAGAAAAATGGTAAGTGGCTCATAAAGAAATGTAGAAGTGAGCTCGTAAAGAAATGCCCCATAGTTATAAAGTACTAGCATATTCTTTTTCAAGATTGGGACAAACCATGATAAATCTTACCACAAAGCAAATTCCCAATGAATCCCACTTGGAAGCATCATCTGGATACCTATCCGATTGCATGCAGATATAGAGCTTTACTTGTTGCAAGAATCCCTTGAACTTCAAACTGTCACCATTGAACCTCTTTGACATGATGATCTTGGGTTCTCTTTGTTGGGGGCTGATAGACACGGAGAATCATCTGATCACTTTCATTGTTGTTCTGCAAGTCTTGGATTTGGTCTTGCATCTCTTGAAGTGTAGGGCCTGGATGCATAGGGTATTCTATTTGAAGTTGCGCTTGTCATTCATTCAAGTCTTGAATTTATTATTGGAGGTTTTGAAGATAGGCCACAATTATTTCAAGTGTCGCCTCCATGGTGCTCAATAGGTCTAGAAAGTAGTCTTGCCAAACTGTTATGAGAGCATTACACTATGCTTGAGAGACTAGACTAGATGTAAGATTTGTTACATGAATTCTGATTACAAGATAATCCCATGTAGGGGCACAAGGTACAATGATAACTTAACAAGATACGGAAAATCCCACAACTTTGGACTATAGGTATAGATAACAAGACTTGATAGGATATGAAGGATCCCAAAATCTAGGACTGTAGGTATAGATACAAGATATCCGAAATACAAGATCTCCCTTGACGAGGATGAATAAGATACAAGACAATATTAGACAAGATCTTATACTATGAGATTACAAGGTAAGAGACAATTGGAGTATAATGGAAGACAAGACAAGACTAGATAAGAACTAGAATTGATGCTCAAAGTTACTTAACTTGGAGGTCTCAATGCCTTGAGCTCCCAAGACTGGCATTGGCAAGATTAAGGAGCTCTATGGCAAGCCTCTCCTTTTGTAGGTGTTGAGGGTGGCTAAAGATCTTCTAAAATGTTCCATGATGATATCATTGATGATGTAGGATAGAAAGGGTGGGTTTGCATGGTTGGCTCAAGGATGTCTTGTTAAGGGTGCTTTCGCATGGGGTGCAGATTCATATGGCATGAGCAAGGATTAATCCATACACTTGATCATGGCATGTCCATGACACTAGCTAGGACCACTCAGTAATTATCTCATAGCCTTTGATATGTTTGGGAGGTCTGGATGGTTCCTAAAAATGTATTCCGGTTTAGGTAGTCTTTCAATTCAAACGTTTGAGTTACATGTCTTTGCTCATTCGAGTCTCGGACTTAGGCATCTAAGTGGTAAATTTGGCATGTCCAAATGGTTAGGTCCCCGGCTGGAACATGGGTACCCATTCGAGTCTGAGAATGTGTATCTAAGTGGACAATTTGACCATCTGAGGTCGTCAAGCTATCCGAGTGGACTTTTGGCCATCTAAGTGGGGACCGTTCAAGTCCAAGAAGGTGTGTCCGAGTGGAAAAAAGTGACTTGACCATCCGAGGGGCTAGTTATGATTCAATTGTCTAAGGCCTGGAGCATCATCCGAGCGATAGAAGAAAAATACCCTAAATGACATGATTCGATGGCGAATGATGCATTAAATCACATATGCATTTATCTATGATCCTATCCTTATTCCTCAATCAACAATGAAGGTTCTACACATACTTGGAATCACTGGGAGTGATGGTACAATGGATCTCTACTGCTATTGCTCTCTTGACCTAGTGATCTCTCCTGGTCTACTACTCTCTCTTTCAATCTCTCACAAGCTCAATTGAGCCCTTCCCCCCCTTTTCTCTTCTTTTAATGCTCTCTCTTTCTTCTCTTACTCTTTGTTTTCCTTTTAAGGTATTCAATTTCTTTTCTTTTCCTGCTTCTTCTCGATTGTTACAAAACTTATCTTTTTTTTCTTTTTCCTTATTTCCTCAACCTTAATGCATCCTACTAATGGAAAACATCCTACGAGTGATCTAACTAACATCTCTAATCTTCCAAAACCTAAACTATCCAATAAAGGAGATTGAACACCTTTCGACTCCCTCGCTTCCTACCTAAATCAAGCACCATTTTGGAGATGAATTCCTACTCTGTTGCTCGATTTGGAGCATAAGAAAGTACTCAAGCTTGAATCTATTTATCCTAGGAATGGAACCAAAATGTCATCGCTATCACTAGCAACTATTGAGACCTTGTGGATGGCTTATCAAGTCAAGTGTTTCAAGTGAGTGGCAATGGCTACCTCTCACATATCCATGCATGCTCTCATACAAGGATGCAATGAGCTTACCTTTGAATTTGTTCATTATAGTCCTCTTCCTTGAATCCTTCAATGGCTCCATGATTCAAGGCGTGCTCAAGCATGCTCCATCTCCATGCTCAAGCTCCAACCTCCATAGCCACGCATGCGAGAAAAGAGAAGAGAAGAAGGAGAATATGAGAAGAGGAGAAGAAGAGCTTCTCCACGGTCCCTCACTCTCATGCACTCACACTCTCCCTCTCTCACACTCCCTCTCTCATGCACAAGAAGGAAGCAAGAACAAGAATAAGAAGAGAGCTAGTTTACACACACACACTAAGAATGAGCTTATCCATTCACTTTTTGGCTTTATACATGCACTTCTTCCCTTGGGTACCCAACCCATTTCTATGATCGGCCGTCTAATGCCTTGGTCCTCTTTTCCAACCTTTTTCTATTCTTTCTTATTCTTATGGCTCCTTTACCCGCACCTTTTTATTTACCACTTGCACATGAGGGAGCCTGGTTCTCTTTTACTATGGACTAAAATGTGCTTAATCTCCTGTGTGCCCTATTCTTGATTTTAAAAAAGTTTCCAAGCTTCTTGGTCTTATTTTTCCATCCAACTGTCTTCTTATGCTCCTTCTTAAGCCTTCTTTTCACTTGTATCATTCCAAATCATCTTACCTTTTTTAATGCTAATTCGAGCCGAACAATAGGATTGGAGGGTAGTTGACACAGTAGGCCGCCGAGAAGCTATGTGGAAACCAAAGAGAGAGCTTGATAGCCCATTATATTTGTAGGATGAAAAGAGGAGTAGCTTTGGGTGATGGAAATAATGTGCTAAGCATCTTCAGGAGTGGCCTACTATGATGAAGACGAAGCCATAGTCAAGGGTTGCTTCGACCAAGATGTTGAAATTGAGTAATAGCGATCGGCTAGTACTATGGAGATTATAATATAGGAGGATGAGAGACTAATAATGAAGTTGGAAGATCAATGCCAAGTACATCCTCGCTAGGAGAAAGAAGTTGTTAAAGTAGTCCTCAGTATGAGACTCTCATCATCACCTTTCCAATTCATTTGAACTAAGGAGAGCTAGTAAAGAGGAGATCAAAGAAGAGTGATCTTCAACATTAGCCATGTGCCATCTTATGCAATGCATTTTGATTTATCTATGTTGTAGAGGGAGCTATGAATGATAATCGTAGAATACATATATTGCTGATAACTCTATAAATACTAGGGTAAGCTTGTATCACCATATTTTTTCTAAGAGGTCTTTATAGCAAGGGGTGTCATATAATTATGGATGTAAATTTCTATAATATATAGATTTATGAGTGTTTTCTCTTAGATATTTATTTAAGGATTCTGTTCTTTGTGAAGTTAAGAACTGTGTCCTCAAGACTAAAGTCAAGCACATTAGGTATAAAGTCATATCCATTTAAATACTTAAAAAGTTTTAGAAGAAAAGTTAGGATAGTTGGATGTATGATTAGTACTTTGACTTTGTGTTATGAGGAACATAATGGAACAAAAGGGATAGATGTTTATGTGCCAATAAAACAATGAGACATAACAAAGTATACATATAAGTTTATTCTACTAAAAATGAATCAATATTAGGTGTTATTATTGTGAATATCCAACCTTATAGTGTTGCCTAAAGTAAGAGGGAAAGAAGCTTGATCTAACATTAAGAGTGTTTAGCTTGACCCAAAGAGAAGAGACTAAATGTAAAATTACATGGCAATACCCCTTGAGGGTTGACTACCTCTATTAGAGAGTGTTACTCCCAATATGGTAGGTGCTAGCATGGACATAGGCAGCCAAGACCTTGACCTGAGATATTTTCCAATTGACATACAACAACTCATATCACAATACGAGTGTCAAACGAAACACCACACCACGAGAGATCCACATTTGAAATCATTGTCGATCTTGAGGAGGAGAGGAGGCTAGGAAGAGTTTCCCTACAACGCTTAGCCAATGACAACTAGGAGCAACATGCTCAGAGGCTATGCTAGGAGATAGAGCTAAATGAGGTCCAACGAGTCCTAGCCATCGCAAATAGAAATAGTAGGAGGAAAAAATGATAAGGAGAGAGCATTAGAGGTTGATCTTATGTTGAGTGGGATTCTCACGAAGTGACTATTAGATAACACTCTCATAGAGCAAAGTGGAGTAGCCCTAGCAACTTCATTGCTAGTTGGAATGGGAATCATTCCAAATGCTAAAAGCCAAACCAAGATACCTATAGTTTGAATGCACGAGTGATCAAAGACTAGGGTAATGGCCTCATATTCTTGGGTAACAGATTGGAGGTAGTAAGAGTTGAGATGGATACCTAGAAGACCACGCCGATTGACTTAGATGCCATCTCCTCTATCTTGAAAGGAGACACCCAAGATAGGAATTCATGCAGACCCTTGACGAAGTGCATTCCATGCCCCCTAAAGACAAGCGAGATTGGATGCATGTGCTAGCCACCATTGACTTGCTGTTTTTAGATGAGGAGGACAATTATAAGAAGGCTGCAAGAACAGTTGGTGACTCCCATAAAGCCACCGCACCTCAGATTCTAAGGGGTAAGATCCTACCATCAGTGGCACTCTGTATGATGGCCAAGAACCCTAATAGGCAAAAAATACCCACCCCTTTCCATATCCCGTTTAAAAAACTTGAACTCTAGGGGATTCTTGAGTATCTAACAAGGGAGCTAGCTAGTCACTCAGCTTGTAATCTCAAGTTGCTTCAAGATCTCATGGATGAACCAAGATGGCAATGGACCAAAGTGCACAACCTAAACCTTATGTACAATTGGGCACTGATCACGGATGAAAATAGAGTCGAGAATAGAGACCTAGATGACGAAGAGCAGTCAGAGATAGCAATTTAGATGATGAGTATGAGAATTGCTATTTTGAATGAAGGCAGTGAAGAAGAGGTGGAGACAATAGAGTATGACACTGATGATCAAGTGATAGAATAAATAAAAATAGACTCCAAGTCGTAGAGAGCCAATGCATTGAGGATTGGAAGAGGAGTCTTCAGAACTGAATGCGATCACACTTGGTTGGATCAATTAGGTGGGATGGACTATGAGCAAGCAGGGCTAGTCCAACCAAGTGTTGTGCCTCTCTTTAGCAGATGCAGTCAACCTCAGAGCTGCAACCACCAAGGGAAAATCCATCCTCTAGTGAGGGTTTTGAGTTCAACTCGGAATTGGAGGTAAGCTCTGAGAGCAATCAAGAGATTCTGTGAACCAGACGCACCAAAAGGGACATGCTAGTCCACCTAAGGCATAGATGGTTGAAGGAGGAAAAAAGGGTAGCTACCAAAAGGTTCAGAAGTCGAACAACAAAAGAAACCATAAGACCTACTAAAGTGCTTCACTTAATTTAAGAAAGGGGACAAGATAGTGATCTTTTTGGGTGCAAGGAGACAAGGACAGACAAGTGAACCAATAGAAGGACCTACCAAAGTCAAGGAAGTTAGCTTAGTAGGGGAAGCGGAGAGGCCTCGACCCATGTCTATAGCTGACGACCTGACTAAGCAAGAAGAGGCTGATCTTATTGCTCTCTTGCAAGAGTATATAGACGTGTTTGCCTTCGAACTCAAAGGAGTCGATCCGAGGGTTGTAACACATAACACAACGCCAATAAAGCAACAACCTTACCTGATGAATCCAAAGCATGCTCACATCATGAAGGAAGAGATCAATAAGCTATTGAAGGCAAGATTCATTTATGAGATTGAGCACACAGACTGGGTGTCACCCATTGTGATTGTCTTGAAGAAGAACAAAACAATCCGAGTATGCATGAACTACAAGAAAGTCAATGCCATGACTAAGAGAGATAATTATGCGTTGTCTTATAGTTTCCTACACAGCTTGAGAGTGTACATGCTTGAGAGAGTAGCAGGAAAAGAGGCCTACAGTTTCCTACTCGATTTCTTAGGTTACAACCAAGTTCAAGTGCACCCCGATGACATGTATAAGACAGCATTAGCCACGGAGTGGGGTGTGTTCACGTACATAGTCATGCCATTTGGGTTGATGAATGCGTCTGCTACCTTTCAGCATTCAATGTGCACCATGTTCAAGGACATGCTTAGATGAGAGCTAGAGGTATTTCTTGACAATCTATGTGTGTACTCTAGTTGGAAGGAATATCTAGATAAGCTTTGCTCAGTCTTCAAATGATCTAGACTCTATAGTCTCTCTTTGGACCCCCTAAAGTACCAATTCTAGATAAAACACGGGTGCATCTTAGGGCACCTGGTGTCCAAGAATGGCATTGCTATCTAACTACTCTAAGATCAGGATTATTGTCGACTTGCCACCACTAACCAACTATAAGGGAGTTTAGTTCTTCCTAAGGCACACGGGGTATTATATTAGCACTTTGTTCTGAACTATGCATTGATTACTAGACCACTCTACAACATGAATTCTAAGGAGGGGGGTCATGACTTGTCTTGCCCTGCCAAGACTGACCAATCGCAACCCAAGGGAAACACAAGAAAGACCACTAAACAACAGCTAAAATGGGTACCTAAATGCCAATCCCTATCATCTAAGAGCCGACCCCCGGAAGGGCCCATAACTCCCAAACATCACATCCTAAGCATAGGAGACACAGTTGGTGCTCTAGAACCTCATAAATAGTCAAGCTGTGATGGTACTTATGGCCCTATTGTGCGCACAAGGCTACTGTGAGGGAAATAATTGGATTTGGGTGCCTAGGACCAAGAGTAGCACATGTGCCCCCCTCACCCAAATGCTACTAGCCCATATCCAAAGACTGGCGAGCCACCTAAACCTGCTAAACTACTTAGGCCAAAAACCAAACCCATCGAACCACAATAGGTTTATCGACCAAAACTGCAACTGGTGGTGGCAATTGCTAAACCGGCTCAATTTAACGCTGATAGCGCCCCAACGGCTTCACAACCAGCAAGCAACACAATATTTGAGCTCCAAACCACGTCTCTCACACAAGTGGCTAGACCGCATCATAAGGATCAACTGAAGTGCAGACACCACTTGCTGAGCTATCCAGCCCAGCTAAACCCAATCCCTTGCAGGCCTTAAACCCTCTTATGAGCAGATTTCTATTCTTACATTGGCCTCTGTCTCTGATCTAGCTGAGAACACGGGGGATGACTTGGTCACATGCAGTAGATGCTTGGATGCTACGTTCACCAATGCTTGCTAAGAGCTATGAACAATTGTGGATCTAGGCCTCCTAGACAAGCCTTTAGCAATTGATATATGCACGATTCCATGTACCTAGGAAGAATTTGAGTTGATGTTCATTAAAGTCCCCATGGTAGTTGAGGAATTGATCACCACTAAGATCTCTCGCGAGCAAGCTCGCAAACAAAGACTAATCACCTCCTATAGCAAGAGCAAAGTCTCTACCACAAACTAAGAGCTAGAAGAACTTAAAATGTTAGCCATCATTGGCTCCTCCTTTCTATATAAATGGTACGCCCTTTGTCTTCAATGAGAAGAAGAGGGCTGCCCAATCATGACCAATGCCAAGCAAAGATGCGCCATCAAAACCTCTGAGTATGACCTTACGTATGTACCTCCTACCTCCTTTAGAATATTGGCCATCACTCATAATTGACCCTTAGAAGATCATAACATGGCCCACCCCTATTTAGATGAGCCCTTACCAAGAGGAAGAGCTACACATTGCCAGCAAGATCAACTCCGGTGACTTTCTAAGTGATATTCTGACCTACATTATGCATGTAGGTATTAGACCTCGACATAGACTGTCATGCTCACTTGGAGTACAACCCACACTTCTATACTTGGCTAATGCAAATGTGAAGCACGACAAGCCTGCACTTAATGCCCTTAACCTTCATTCTCCAATTGTAGGAAGGATTCACATCATTCCGGAGGGGGAAGGGGGTAAGATGGGAAAGAAACCATGTCTCAAACCTCAACCAATGTCTAAAGGGTGGATAAAAATCAACTTATAGTTGAGGAAAATTGTCATATTTGTTTTGGCTTGTGTGGACTACTTGAAGCAAAATTCTTTATTTTATATTTAAGCACTTCATCTTTCCATAGCTTACATTCATTATTTGCTTATCATCTTGTAAGAGTTATTTCAAGAAAACTAATGGTAAGGTGTGGTATTGTGACAGGAACCTATGATGGTAGGCCAGAAGCTGGAGAGGACCTACAAAGACATAAGGCATGGCCTATGTGTCTAGGTGCATGGAGTAGAAACTAGCTTAAGCCAATGCAAGAAAAGGGAGTACCTACTAAAAGCAAGACTAACAGCTCAAGAGAGGGAATTGCTAGGGTACATGGAGGAATAGGGACCACAAGAGCCAGTGAGAGAATAAGAATATCAGATACCACTTCTTGAAGTAGGGTAGGACTTCGAGAGGTGGGGCAACAAGATGAAGAAAAAGTCCCCCAACCACCCTCTTCAAGATCAAAAGCTCAATAGAAAGTGCCATATAACTATGGAAAGAAAAGTAGAAGTCATGAAAAAGAGGAAGAAGATGTTGGAGCAAGCACAAAGAAGGCTAAGGGCATGACCCCTAGCAATCCTGGAAGCTCCCATCCCACAAAAAGAAAAATTTCCTATCAACTGAAACATGGAGCTTGCAGTGTGAGAATAGTGGGAAAACAGGTGCAGGTCCTTTGAATTCACTTTACAATACCCACCCACACTGAGCCCAGTATTATCCCCTAAAGTGGTGGAGGAGATGATAAGCATGGACAGAAGGCTTTGAGATCGGTGGAGCATAGAAAGAAATAAGAATCCAACACTATGGGGATGGAGGCACAAGACTATTGGGAAGGTAAAGTTATGAAGGTTCCCGAGACCATGAAGGGGTAGTCATAGCCAAAGTGGAGGAGATGAATCTGGGATGGGAACATGGATGCCTGGATGTCATTTTGTAACACCCTATCCTATGAGAGAAATGACCCAACATACATGCTGTATCCAAGAAGGGTAGGGGTGGACTTTAACTCTGAAATCCATGGTCGTTATGATTTCTAAAATCTATAATGTAAATGCTGCTAAGCCAAAGGAAGCCCTTACATTCTTTGGAAATGACCTAGAGCTCTCCATCTCCCATTTCCTTAGTTTATTCTCTTCTCGCCCCGGCCCTGATTTCATTACAACCTATAACTACCTTAGGCTACTTAGAGTTTTACTTAAGTAAGAACCTACCTCTCATGAACACCACCTACCACCCCTGTTTTTTGTTTTGAACCCTGACATAGATAGCTGTGCAATGGCCAGGCTCTAATGAGAGCCACCCTCCTTCCATCCTTTTGCATGGTCCTACTAGAGGACATGAAGGACAATCAATTTACTAGATGTAGTCATCCATTTTTGTCAACAATCCCTCTTAATGTACATATGAACCTAAAGGACTACATGGAGAGCAAGAACTTCCTTAATAAGTCCCTTAAGTCCCCAACCTCTTCCTCCCACGACCAGGAATACGAGGACTAGCTCCTCGTGTGCATTCAAAAAAACAAAAATTAAAAAAAGAAAAGAAAAGAAAAAGGAAGCAAGAAAAAGAAAAAGAGAAAGAAAAGAGAAAAAGAAAAAGACGAGCAAAAAAAGAAAAGAAAATCAAGTAGAAAGCGAGAAAACACACCTCACTTGATGAGTGCCACAATCACTACAGCTAGGGCTCCTCAAGCTAGGTACATCCGGTGGATACAGAAGACTAGTGAGGAGCTAGCTTGGAGGAATCTTCATATTTATCCACCAAAGTTTGATGGATTGGTAAACTGCCCTAAACACTCAAGTGAGACCCCAAGCTTTGGCATTTGAGGAATTTTGTACACTACTAATGGAGGGGGAGTTGAGGCTTAAATCCTGAGAAGATAGCAGCAATGGAGATGTTGCATTCTCTGCCAATGTGAAGGGAAATGTTGTTCCTCTACCAACGGTGATAAAAAGAAGGGTGGTAAGAAAAAGTTTCAAGGAGAGTGCTCCTATTGCAAGAAGAGAGGACATGCAATTGTAGATTTTTGTGTTAAGAAAGCATATGAAAAGAATGGCACCATGAAGACTAAAGGAAAGAAGACAGTCAACACAACTAAAGCTGAGTTAAAGTTATTCATGGCAATAGGACCAAGGTACCTCATCAGAAACCGCATGGCCTCCTGCAACCCTTACCCATTCTAGCATGAGCAACCCTGGTTTTCTCTATTCATGGATTTCATAACAGATCTTCCTAAATCAAACAAATATGACTCTATTCTTGTTGTGATAGATAGGTTCACAAAAATGGTACATTTCACCCCTGTCACCAAGACCATCACAAGCACAACTACTGATAGACTCTTCCTCATATACATTTTCAAATTACGTTGACTCCTAAATAACATTATCAGCGAATCAGGGTCCCCAATTCATATCTAGTTTTTGAAAAAGCCATTGCAACCTCCTTGGAGTCCATGTTAAGTTATCCATAGTCAATCATCCATAGACTGATGGTCAAATATAATGGGTAAATTAAGTCTTGGAACAATATCTTTGCTGCACTATCAACTACCATGAGAATGATTGGTTTGAGCTCTTGTTCTTTGTAGAGTTCACTTTTAATAATAGTATCCATGCATCTACCAAGCAAACTCCTTTCTTTGCAAACTATAGCTAGCATCCAAGGATAGATGTACATCTCTCCAATCAAGTAAACCACCAAGATAATGCTCAACACATAGCAGATATACACAAAGAACTCAAGCAACAAATTCAAAAGGCTCAAAATTAGTACAAGCACTATGTAGACTAGCATCGTCTCCAATATCCAACATATAAAATCAGTGATAAAGTATGGTTACTCAAGCATAACCTCTAAAAAACAAGGCTCTCCACCAAGCTAGACCACCAAAGATTTGAGCCCTTCACGATTGTAACCTAGATCAATCTAGTAACTTACTAACTCCAACTCCCCAGTGCCATGAAGATCCACCTGGTCTTCCATGTTTCCTTGCTCGAGTCATACCATAGCTCACCACTGAGGGGAGAGATCTAATTCCTCACCACCTATCTAGATTGAAGATCATGAAGAATTTGAGGTCAAGCATATCTTAGATTCAAGGTTCTCTCGAGGTTGATTGGAATACCTTATTCACTAGAAAGGATATGACATCATTGATTGCA
The DNA here is from genome assembly GCF_053477565.2 of Lygodium microphyllum. Lineage (NCBI taxonomy): Eukaryota > Viridiplantae > Streptophyta > Polypodiopsida > Schizaeales > Lygodiaceae > Lygodium > Lygodium microphyllum. Next base: position 45,492,709 of record NC_141154.1, on the reverse strand, counting down.
CTTGGAAACTTACAGAATGTCTCCAAAGAGTACCTCTCAAAGTTAAAGAATTTCACAAGAGGAATCCAATGAAACTTGGACCAAACCACCAAGCTACTTCTCGTGGAACTCGTTGCTAGAGGAGGGGGTGATGTCATGGACATGCCATGATCAAGTGAATGTTTTAATTCTTGCTCATGCCATATGAATCCACACCCCATGCAAAATCACCCTTAACAAGACATCCTTGGGGCAACCATGCAAACCTACCCTTCCCATATCATCATAGAACATTCTAGAAAATATGCCATATCATTGCCTACATCATTGATGATGTCATCATGGAACATTCTCGAAGATCTTTAGTTGCCCTTCAACACTATAAAAGGAGGGGCTCCCCATAGACCTCAATCTTTCCAATGCCAGTCTTGGGAGCTCAAGAAGTCGAGACCTCTAAAGAAGTAACTTTGAGTTCCAGCTCTCGTTCTTGTCTAGTCATGGTATATAATCTTGTCTTGTCTTCCATTATACTCCTGTTCTCTTGTCACCTTGTAATCTCATAGTGCGAGATCTTGTTTAGTATTGTCTTGTATCTTTTTCATCCCTATCGAGGGAGATCTTGTAATTCTGATATCTTGTATCCTACCTACAGTCCCAAGTTGTGGGATCCTTCATATCTTATTGGGTCCTATTGTCTATACCTAAGGTCCCAAGTTGTGGGATTTTCCATATCTTGTTAAGTTATAATTGTACCTTGTGCCCCAATGTGGTATTATCTTGGAATCAAAATTCTTATAACAAATCTTGCATCTAGTCTAGTCATGTCTCTTGAGTATAGTCTAGTGCTCCCATAGCACCTGGATCCTAGACCTATAAGTGTGGCCATAGAGTTGATCAACACCAGAATTTACCTTGATAAGCCCATGATTTGACCAAATCGGCCAGTCCCTTGCAATCTACTTCCCAATAGAGACACTATTTGTTTGCTTGGGCTGGCAGACCACCCATCAAGACCCCATAGAGGATCAAAATTGGTGCACAAATTGGATGTTGTATGTGAACGTAGCGAGTGCCGGAAGGTCCCCAAGAACAAAAGAACTCTATTTTTGCACAAAACAAGAGAGAAGACTTGCACGACATGAAGCAAAAAACTAATTGGGTACAATCTCCCCCCATGCCTTGTGTGAGCGCTCCACAAAGCATGTATTTGATATATTATTCATTTCCAAGCTCAAAAAATAGCCCAATTTATAATTAGCACGCTTTAGCTTTTATGTTTTCTTTTGTCCCACTAAAGAATTAAAGCGGTTGGGTGCCCAAAGAGTCGGGCTATGCCCAAATACAATGTCCAATAACAAATATTTAAATCTTGCGCCCATGCGCATACAAAATAATAAATAAATATCAGGCGCTTCAATAAATAAGCACGTCAAAATAAATATTGGTGCCATGCCTAAGATGCGCGCCCATAAAAAATGATACTTTTTTTTAAATAACTTGAATACACGCTATCGCCCAGTGCTTTCCAATGCCACCGTTGCCTACTCTACTTATCAACTGAAGCATTCACAATTGTTAAAAAATAATAAAATTAAACCGACAAAAGTGAATACCTAGTAGTCTTCAGCTACAAAATAAATAAATTGGTTTTAGAACTCAATCCTAACCTTAATTTATTATGAGTACGCACTCTAAACTCATAAACGTCTATTAATTTAAATATGTATTTTGCGGAATCACCCGCTATGGAATCACCCACTTGCACATTAAATTAACAAGATGCCCGAAAAGGACAGCCGTCCCCATCGACTTTTCGCACAAGGAATCCACCTTGTGTATAAGCCTTGGCAACAAATATAATTTTACGGAATCCATCGCAAAACCTCACGGAATCCACCGTGGAATATGCCTCCTGGCATCATACCCCTATAAAAGCTAGCAAGACCTAAGAAAGAACATAATTCGTGCACATTTTTAGGTATGGGCCAATTCAAAATTACTTCTATCTTTTTAGGGTCAACTTTAATACCTTCAAATGAAACAATATGTCCTAGGTATTCAATTTGTGTTTGGAAAAATTTACTCTTTTCAGGATTAGCATATAATTGATTCTCTTTTAATAATTGGAAAACCAAATATAAATGTTCATAATGTTCGTTCTCATTCTTACCGAAAACCAATATGTCATCAAAGAAAACAATGACGCAATGCTGATGCTTCAAAAATATGTGATTCATCATACGACTGAATGTGGCCGATGCATTAGTTAAACCAAAAGGCATAACAAGGAATTCATAGTGTCCAAATTGTGTTTTAAATGCAGTTTTAAAAATATCAGATGTGTCCAATCGTACTTGATGGTATCCAGATTTAAAATCTATCTTGCTAAATATTGCAGATCCTTGTAGTTTATCCATAAGATCGTCTATCCTAGGAATCAAATATCTATTCTTAATAGTGATCTTATTTAAGGCACAATAATCAATGCACATCCTATAGGTATTGTTTTTCTTCTTCACTAATAGGACACGTGCACCAAATGGAGAACTACTAGGTCTAATGAGTCATCGGTGTTAACAATTCTTCAACTTGGGCTTGAATTTCTTTCTGTTCAATTTGGTTATGTCTATATGGTGCTTTACATGGGGGTTGTGATCCAGGAATTAGGTCTATTTTGTGATCTTTGGGATGTATAGGTGGTAAGCCAAGTGGTAAGTCAGCAGCAAAACAATCTTGAAATTGTGAAAGAAATTGTGCACGCTTAGGATGCATCTGATTTTCTTTAGCCTCAATTTCATTCACCATATTAAGTAGGATTTGCTACCTTTTCATGATGCATGTTTAGCATGTGTATGACTAAGCAATGGAAAATTATCGAAAGTGTGCATACCATGCAATGTGATTTGTTTCCCATTAGAATGAATCTTCATTGAATGCGTGGAATAATCTATATCGAGATTGTACTGATGACGCCAAGGCATTCCTAAAATAATGTCACTAGATTGTAAAGGAACAACTAAGAAATTTCTACGTTCAACATAATTACCGATTTTAATTTTTAAGTCATGCACTTATTGTGTTCCATTGTATATAGTGCCTAAGAATGTAGCCTTGATGCAATAATGAGTAGAAACAGTATGTAAATTCAATTCTTTGACCAATTTTGCAGAAATAAAATCGTGTGTGTTCCCATCATCATGTAAAACAATCTTTTCTTTACCATGCACAAGACATTTCATCGTTAATAAAGAATGGGGATTTGGCATACCTGGTAAAGTATTTGAAGTAGTACCAATATCATCATCGTCTTCTGTGAAATCTGGCATTTCGTCATGTTCTTCATCTTATGTTGCTTCCAAACAGTTGATATGAACAATTAGCTTTTTGGATTGACATTTCACCACTAGATGTCCAGGTTGAAGACATTTGTAACAGACTATGGGTTTGGCTTTAGACACATTATTCGTAATAGCTGGAAGTTTAGGAATGTTGAAATTTGGCTGAAAGATGGCTTAAGGTTTGGATTTGTGTTTGATGGTAAAGTAGGGGGTCATATCCAAGATTTACGGAATGAAGATGGAAGGAAATGGTTTTGATTGAATCTTCGAAAATTTGAATTGAATTTTTTTGAACCAAAGTTACCATTAGTTTGAAATTATTGTGGTCGCTTCTCTCGTCCTCGAATTTTATCTTCAAAATCATGAGCCAAGGAAATTTCATCTTCGAGAGTCGTTGGCTTGAACATGTTCACCTCTGCATAAAAATGTCAAAGTAAGCCAGACATAAACTTGCATTTATGGGTTGCCTCAAGTACATCTTCGAGCATTCGAAGTTGCAACAAAGCATTCCAAAAATGCTCGGTATATTGTGAAATAGGCTCACGATTCCTCTGTTACAGAAGATCCCATTGTTTGATTGCTTTTTCGTGGAATTGGGGTGGAAAGAAATTCTGCAAAAATTTCTTTTGGAAAGTCTCCCAAGTAGTAGAACAATCAATGCTTATGTAGACAATAGTCCACCATAGGGATGCTCTGTCCACTAGATGATTAGTGACACACTTAATTTTATCTTTCTCAACATACTGTTCTTCGTGGAAATAATCATTAAATTGATTGATAAAAGCAAGTACAGTCTTTCCATTGTGTGACCCATTGAAAGTACAAAATTTGAAATTTCTTTTACTTATCTTTGTTTATTTCTGAATAGATTGCGCTTCAAGTGTCACATCGATCGTATGTCGTAAAAAATCTTCAGATTGCAGTCCATCTTGGTCAGTGGTAGGTCATTGCAGATTGACAAATTGAGCTTTCAAAGTTTGACATGCTCTTCGTTCCTCTTGAAGCTGCATCATAATTAGGTCCAATTTATACTCTATCATTGGTTCCGATAAATCACCTTCGGCCATAAAATCTTCCATGGTTTGATCAGACATCCTGCAAAATTTGAAAAGACCTCAAACACTCAAAATCTTGTTAGCGGTATGAGCGTAGCTCAAAGTCGGGTTTATAAGGCTTATTTCTTTTTTTTTAAAGTGTCTTTTTGCAGTATTTCTTATTTGCGAATGCTGAATTTGATATCACGGTAGGCTTCCCCCGGGGACAGGGTAAAATAGAACGGAGGAGTGGGGAAGGGACCCCATCAGAGCATAAAAAATGAATTTCTACATTTGGATGTGGATAGATGTATTTCCATGATGATATATAGAACTGATGCGCAGGGACGTGTCCCCACACTTAAGACCTTACCGAGCAGGTTTAGATACAGCAACATAACCTAGGACTCGTCAACCGACTGGACGCGGGCATCCCCACACTTAAGACATCACATACACTTACAAACAGAAAAGTAGGGTTAGGAACACTTGGCCCGTTTCGCGTATGGTCGAAGGAACCGTCACTGCTACAGAAGGGTTGGAAACGGATGCAGGAGAGATACCACAGCTCGCTCCAGCGTTCAGCCAGCATGGCAGAGACCATGCAGTACCACCCAGGGAGGCAGTTGGTTGATGAAGTCCATCGAGGGAGGTGTCGTTGACAAAGGATAGTCACTCAATTCACGGGCACTCAAATGGAATGAGAGAACAGTCGCCCGTTTCATAACTTACATTACTAGAGTTAATATTGATGGAAACCCAGATCTCACACCCGGTTTAGGAATCAAAAAGAGGGTGGTGCAGAAGGAGTATGCCAGGGTACACAATTGATAGTGCATTAGTGCGTCCAGCCCGTCTAGCATAGGTGCAAGCAGAAAGGCCAGGGAGCCTTGCAGTGCAGTGTACAGAACAGAGTGACAGGTCCTGTACTGATGGCAGAGACCCATCCCGTGGGTGCATATGAAAATGGAAAAGTACTTGACTCCAATGGTCGTAACGTCCCTCAATCCCCACCTCTCAATACTTGATTGAAAAAACATCTGTCACACTCAGCCCAACCTCTGTCTCACACTCTGTTGAAAGATACAGAGGGTAGCCCATTCCTGAAACCCATTAATGTAATCCTCATTGTCACTTGTACAGAGGTTGTATACCTTGTGCGCTTTTGATGGTGCAAGAGTGCATCCTGCCCTGTGCCGGCATACAGTGCAAGAAGGAAGGCCAGGGAACCTTATGGTGCAGTGCACAGGAACAGATCGTGCGTTGTGCATTGAGAGGCCCATCCCGTGCGTGCAACACTCCGTTCACACATCTCATCTCTCATTTGATTTGAAGAGAAAGAATGGTCACTCATCCCACCCTCTATCTCACTCACTGATAGATATAGAGGGCAGTCCATACTCACGTCCCAAACCTGTTAGGATGAAAGCTCACATCACTCAAGGGGTTGTTGATGAAGATCATGTCAGCTGTTGTTGTCATTAGGATCTTGAAGATGAGGCATACCCACGGAGGCAGCGAACAAGTCTCGTACTTCAATGATTTGTAAGAAAGATCGTTTGTTAAGGACAGACGGACTGATATTGCAGAGACAGCGCTGTCAAAGAGTTTACTGTTCATAATATAAATCATGGGATTCTTCTGAACACAGAAGAGCTTCACTGGAAGTTATATGAGGAATTTGCATACAAAATTTAGACATTGTTATCCAATAACCACCTTAGTTACACAAGTTCTTTTGTATTTAGCATATAAGTTTCAGTTATACCATGTATATTTATGAAAAATAAGTCTATGGGAACCTTCAACTTGGTCAACTAGAAGTAATTGACAGTCTGCAGGATAAATCACATTGATTCAGGTGCAAAAATATGGTCAGAACCCAAGAAGAATGCCAAAAGTTGCCAAAAGTCCACTAGGTCCACATGGGACCTGGAGTAATAGACTTAAGTGACCAGCAAGTGACTTGGGTAGGTCAAAAAGTGACCAAGGGCTGAGCAGGGAGCAGCCCGCATTTTTCGACGCAAAATGCGGGCTGCACAGTCTGAAGCAAACTGGAGAGAGCTGGAGCTATGGTGCATGATTTGGAGCATGCAAACTGAAGATCAACAGGCCCAACTACTGAAGATGTAAACATGGTGAGAACTCCACTTCTCTGCCCCTTTGGTCTGACAAAAAATGCATGTTGAAACAGTCTATAAAAGAGGGAAATCTGAGAGAAAAGTATTCAGCCTGCTCTTATGCACGACTTCTCTCATTTTGTCTACCTTATTCATGGTCCAATGAAGCCCGACTTGTACCCAAGTACTTGAGTGACTTTGGGGCAAGCAAAGGGTGAGGATATTGAAGGCATACGGGCTGTTATGGGCTGAAATAACCAGTCATAAAGAGGGCAGCCCATTGTTATGGTCCATTTTTATGAGCAAACATGGGATTTATGTAGTTGTAATGGAAGGAAATGACCTCTTTTCTTCAGGACATTGTTCATGAATGATCAGAAGTGCTTCTTCTTGAGTTTATGCACTCATTTTGAGCTTGATTATGGGCTGGAATTTTCTGTTTTAAAACAGGGCTGAAGCTAAAATTATGCTTCTTCAATTCATTTCATGTATCTTTTGCCCAAATCTTGAATGCACTTGAATCTATCAACAAAATACTTGTGCCAAAGGGTTGAAATCCATCTATGTACTTGAAATAAATGCCATTAGATCTTGAGTTTGATATTCATAATTGAATTGAGAATCTGAAAATACCCTTTATGATATGATGTATGTATCCAAAGGCATTTGATGTAACCAAGATAGATTTATTTCTTCCGTTCATGTATGCTAAGTACATAGTGAAAAAGCTTGAACTCTTCTTCCGTACCTAAATCATTTCTAAATCCCGGATCTTATTAAACCCCAATCTACTTTCCCTTCCTGAATCTTGAATCCTAAAACTCCTCTTCTGCACAAAAGCCCCGGTGGTAGACCTTCAACCCTTAACGCAACGACAGTGGTGAACCCGACGTGAAGGTCCACTGCGGAAGAAGAAGTCCAATGGGAGAATCATCAAGTTCAGGAGGAGATGCCTTGCAATAGTTGGTTCGTCTAATGCAAGAAAGCCAACAACAACAGCTGCAATTTCAGCAGCATTTGCAATTGCAACAACAACAGAGACAAGAAGAAGAGCGGATTGATGCTGCTGCCATTAAAGACTTAGAAGCAGTTGGACAAGAGCTCAAGCAATTTAATGGGCAAAATGTGTCCTCTTTTATCTGCCTCTACACTGACAAGATGGTCTTCTTTGGAGTTCCTCAACATGCCTGGAGCCGTTACTTTGCCCGCCTGGCTGTGCATGGTCTCCAGGACCGAATTCATGGTCTTTTCCAAAAAGATGCAGGATGGACTGTGTTCAAGAAGGCTCTTCGAGAAGAATTTTTCCTTGAAGATTCTGGCCTTATGACAAAGAAAGTCTTCACCGAATAGGTCGAAAGGCCCAATAAGGGTCTAACCGCTACTGCTCTTCATCGAGAATTTGAAAGCAAATTTGCCCAACTAGATCCTGATGACCAACAAGGTATGGAAAGTCAAAAGATTGAATTATTTTTAAAGGCTGCAGATTCTTCTCTTCAGGAGAAATTAACTGACCGACTTGAAGACCCTGACTCTGAGTCGGGATTGAAGATTGCTTAGAGTGATGTCACTGAAGCAGTTAATATGATTGCTCGAAGAGAGCGATTGCACCTAAGATGGGGATCAACCCCTGCAACAACTGAATCTATGAAGGAGCCTGTCCCAGTTTCTCGACCTCCTGTCTCTATGGCCGAGCAACCAAGAAATTCTGTTGTTCCTTTACCAAAGAAGGATATCGTGGACGAGCTAATTAAAAGCATGCGGGATTTCCATCTTAATCTAACGGAAATTAATTCTAAAGTAGAAAGGCTTGATGTAAAAGTAGAAGAAAGGGGTCGGTCAACTTCCCAAAGGCCTGCACGAGAAGGCTTCAAAAGACGTTGCATTTGGTGTGATAGCCTTCAGCATGACAAGAGGGAGTGCAGTGCATTCCGTGAAGCTGAAGCACAAAAATTAGTCTTTTGGAAGGATGGTAAAATTCATGCAACTGAAACCGAGCTTCCTCTTGAGCCAAACTTCGGTAACGGTGGCATGAAGAAAAGATTGGAGGATTTGGCAACAAGAACGGCCTATGCAGCTGTTGATGCTGCAACTTATGGGCTGCAAATTGAGCCAACTAATGAAATTTTTAAAACATGTAAAACTAATGCAAAATCTAAAGTGTGGACGCAGGCCTTGGAACGCATGGAGCAAGGCAAGGCAACTAAGGATGATTTAACCACTGCCAGTCAATGTATTCGAGGAAGAACCAGATGGTCCGAGCCTGTGGATTCATTTTCAGCTTTTGCTCGATTAGCTGAAATTAATAATCAAGAAGCCATGATAGAAGAAAAGAGAAGAAGAGAAGAAGATGTTGCCGGTCCTTCTTCTTCAGGACCGACTAAATGCATAACAAGAAGTAAACTAGACCAACAGAAGGCTGCTGAAAATCCGCCGCCACCAAAATTTGACATGGGAGATGCCCCTCAAGCAAAGAAAACAGAAGGAAAAAGAAAAAGCAAACATCCCAGTTACAAGTTGCAGTCTGACATAGAGACCGCAACAGATCTTAAACGGATCCTAGAAGAAAGGATTCTTGGAAGTAGAATTGAATTTACATTAGGTGAAATTCTCAATATTGCAAAACGAGGATTTCATGATGTAATAATTGATGTAATTAAACGAAAAAGACAATATGTTGGTGAGGAAACTGAAGAATCTATACATGCTTTTTTGCAAGTACTTCATGTGTATTTGCAGGATGAAGAGAAGCTGAAAACTCAAGGGATTCGATTAGAGGCAATCAAAGAATTGATTGCAGCCATAGAAGCCAAAGATGAAGACATTTATGAAGCAGAAGCTAAAGAAGCCATAATGGTGGGGACTTCTCAATCTAAAGTGCAGCCCATGTGTAAGAAAGAGACTCTTCTTCACAACATGCAAGAAGAAAGTGAAGCTCACTTTATTCCTAGTAGTCACTATTCTCGTACCCATTGGGCAAGGGCGACTACTAAAACTGTTGTTAAAATCGGTGAAAAAGAAACTCCATGCATTGCCCTTATAGACCATGGTTCGGAAATTAATGTTATGTCAAGAAGTCTCTATGAGAATGGTGGATGGCCCATTGATGTGGACCCAGGATGGCGCATGAAGGCAGCCAATAACTCTTCTGGCGATCTTTATGCAGCATGTTCTTATGTACAAGTTACTATTGGTAATGTAAAAGATGAATTTCATTTCTTTGTTCAAGAATCCTGCAGTTATCCTATCATTCTTGGACAACCATTTATTTTCGAGTCTCATTTAGAGACAAAGGCTCTTGATGATGGTTCATCATATGCTCGGATAAGAAGCAAGGATAATGATAAAGCTGTTCGATTCCTAACTGTCTATGTTAATCACCACCGGAATAGGGATCGATTGAGAGATCATCCTGTTCCTCCTAATGCCCGATAATTTAAGGGTTTTCAGGTAGCGCTGCTATAAGTGGAGGCTATGGCAATGCATCATGTCACAAAAAATTGCCTCCACATATGAAGGAGGCAAGGCCAAAAGCTGATTTGCAGGTTCTTTCAACCAATGGTGTAGGGCTGTTATAAACAGTTTTCAGCCATGAACAGGGCTAAAAGAAAGTATTTAAGTCATATGGAGCAAGAGCTGAAGCAAATTGATGTTTTACCTAAAGATGAAGAAATTTCAGGACTATTTTATGGGCTGAATTATAATGATACAATGGCTGAAATTTATACAGCCGTTCATGTAGAAAATCAAGCTGAAAATTTGTCCATACAGATATGTACATTGGATATGTATGACATAATTCAAGAATTTGCAGATTATGAAGCTTTTGGACAGCCAATCAAGGATTAAGCAAGAGTAGAAACAAAGTATAAAACAGTCGATAAGAAGGTCAAGCCAGTGTCGTAGATTTCGTGTAAGGGCTGCTGAACACGGAGTTCAAGTTGCAATAAGGAAAGAGGCTAACAAGAAGAAATCGAATTTTTGATGCCAAAGTTCACTATATTCCTTGTCAAGTAAATTACATGAGGTCCATGTTCAGAAAAATCTGTAGTATTACATAAATTGTTTTACATTCAGGTGTTTGAAGATAGTTATGCCTTTGGCACATAGGCTTGACGTGTCTTGAAGAGTTCAGCTGGAAAGAGTTCTGCTGGGCAACAATTCTGAGCCTTTTCTCGATCTATCATTGAACAATCAACCTATAAGTCTACCCAACATTCAGCACAGTTCAAGGCTGTTCACAGCATTCAAATTTCAGCAAGAGATTGCCACAGGAGAAGAAAATAGCAGTGGACAGCAGAGAATGGAAACACTTTTGCTGTATGACTTGAATCCAATACACTCAGCCCCCTGATTCGATTGGAATGAGCACCAGATATTTTCAGAGCAAGCTCAGTTGTTCTTGTATCCCATGCTCTCACAGTGCAGTCCTCACCTCCAGTGAAAATTACACGGTTTCAGCATTCTCAAATCGGACAAATCCAGATGGTTGACCATAACTATATTCGACAAACTTGATTGTTCCATACACTTTTAGCAGGTCTTTGATATCACGCCAAGGACATCAGCTATGCCTCCACTGGTGGTATATAAACTGGTTTCAGCCACTTCTGCAACATCATCGCAGTTTTGGTTGAATGTAAACGAACCAACATCCTTAAGGAAACATTGGCTGTTGTAGAAGCCCAGTGTCTTCTGGGTAACCCATAAGCAAGTTCATATTTTGCAATGCCTGTCCTGATGTGCCTTTGACAAGATTGTCAATCACAGAAATGATAATTGCCCTTCCTGGCAACCGGTCCTCAAACACATTGATATGGCAATAGTTGGAACCTCAAACATTTCGTGTCTGTGAAATAACACCCTTAGGCAAAACAACCACAAATTTCTCCTCCTCGACTCATGGGCATCAGATGAGGAGTGAAACTAACGGTGACTTTTGATTTCACAACATCAGAAAGTCCCTGTTCTATCTCTGGTACTCTATATAGGATCTGATCACATCAGCAAACCACATCTTATCCTGTTGCTTCAAAGCAGGATGATGCCTCACGATAATACATATAATCTGACTGGAGCTTCTGGATTTAGTCTTCAGTGTGCAGCAAAGTGCCCGAGAGGCGGGTACTCAGAGAAGGTTTCCACAGTCATGGGCTTGGTGGGGATCATCTTCACAAAACCAGCATCACCGTTCTTCCGGAACTTCGGCTCCTTCTCGAGCTCCTTGCCAGACCGCCGTCGATCTTGGTTCGGATCTCTCAATTTGACCGCAATGTGCGAGGTATGGCCATCCAGCATAGGAGCGTAGCCATTGGCGATCTGCCCTGCACTACCATCTCCCCATAGGATATCAAACCTGTGTCTGGTAAAGCTAGGCGCACAGTAGAGACACTAAAACCTTTTAATCAGGCTATCACTTTTGCTACAGCCCAAGTTTTGAAGACCTGATCTTCTATTAGAATTCTCGCAAATCCTACTTGTATATAGCCTTTCACAGTCCTCTTCACATTCATTGCATTTTCATACCCATTGTCTGCATCACCGATCACAGGAATGGAGACAGCCCCTGTGATAAGTCTGTCCTGGGTGGTTCCATGCACCCACAGCCCGCCATTCTTAGCCTTTTCAAAAATATCCCCCTTTTCCTAGCTTTTTCCCTCTCCAATCTCAACATAGCATTCGTAAGGCTATTCTGAAAGTACCAAGTTTTTTATCTTTCCCTCTAACTTTCAAAATAGAAAGCCTTCTCTTTTACTACCTCAATGGTTTCTCCCATGAAACCATGGTATCAAATGCACCAATTTATAACCAACCTTTGAAATCAGATATAGCAAAGGATTTCTGTTGTGATCCAATGAAAGCAAGGTCTATAAGTTCAGCCATGGATGACATGAACCACAAGCATCAGAAAAATAGCACGATAGCATGATCTGATTCAATGCTTCAATGACCTTCGATGTCACAAAGCTCTCTGGTTCATCTCCCCCATCCACCTCATTTGATTCCACGATTTCCTGCACTTTTCTTGGAGATCATCATTGAAATTATCAGCTTGATAATGTCCTTTGGCATCAGTTTTTCATATTTTTCTATCACACATACAACATGCATACAAACTGAAACACACACAAACACAAACACATAAGTGGAGTATGTACATTGGGTGCGCATACTGAAAGGACGGATTATCTTAATGCATCAATCACACACAATAAATCACACGTGAAAAGATAACACTAATGCACAACAAAAATTGAGGTGTTTACGGCTCGGATGTGCAGCAGCACAAAATGTCGTAGATTTCGTGTAAGGGCTGCTGAACACGGAGTTCAAGTTGCAACAAGGAAAGAGGCTAACAAGAAGAAATCGAATTTTTGATGCCAAAGTTCACTATATTCCTTGTCAAGTAAATTACATGAGGTCCATGTTCAGAAAAATCTGTAGTATCACATAAACTGTTTTACATTCAGGTGTTTGAAGATAGTTATGCCTTTGGCACATAGGCTTGAAGTGTCTTGAAGAGTTCTGCTGGGCAACAATTCTGAGCCTTTTCTCGATCTAATCATTGAGCAATCAACCTATAAGTCTACCCAACATTCAGCACGGTTCAAGGCTGTTCACAGCATTCAAATTTCAGCAAGAGATTGCCACAGGAGAAGACAATAGCAGTGGACAGCAGAGAATGGAAACACTTCTGCTGTATGACTTGAATCTAATACACTCAGCCCCCTGATTCAATTGGAATGAGCACCAGATATTTTCAGAGCAAGCTCAGCTGTTCTTGTATCCCATGCTCTCACAGTGCAGTCCTCACCTCCAGTGAAAAGTACACGGTTTCAGCATTCTCAAATCGGACAAATCCAAATGGTTGACCATAATTATATTCTACAAACTTGATTGTTCCATACACTTTTAGCAGGTCTTTGATATCACGCCAAGGACATCAGCTATGCCTCCACTGGTGGTATATAAACTGGTTTCAGCCACTTCTGCAACATCATCGCAGTTTTGGTTGAATGTAAACGAACCAACATCCTTAAGGAAACATTGGCTGTTGTAGAAGCCCAGTGTCTTCTGGGTAACCCATAAGCAAGTTCATATTTTGCAATGCCTGTCGTGATGCGCCTTTGATAAGATTATCAATCACAGAAATGATAATTGCCCTTCCTGGCAACCGGTCCTCAAACACATTGATATGGCAATAGTTGGAACCTCGAACATTTCGTGTCTGTGAAATAACACCCTTGGGAAAAACAACCACAAATTTCTCCTCCTCGACTCATGGGCATCAGATGAGGAGTGAAACTAACGGTGACTTTTGATTTCACAACATCAGAAAGTCCCTGTTCTATCTCTGGTACTCTATATAGGATCTGATCACATCAGCAAACCACATCTTATCCTATTGCTTCAAAGCAGGATGATGCCTCACGATAATACATATAATCTGACTGGAGCTTCTGGATTTAGTTTTCAGTATGCAGCAAAGCGCCCGAGAGGCGGGTACTCAGAGAAGGTTTCCACAGTCATGGGCTTGGTGGGGATCATCTTCACAAAACCAGCATCACCGTTCTTCCGGAACTTCGGCTCCTTCTCGAGCTCCTTGCCAGACCGCCGTCGATCTTGGTCCAAATCTCTCAATTTGACCGCAATGTGCGAGGTATGGCCATCCAGCATAGGAGCATAGCCATTGGCGATCTGCCCTGCACTACCATCTCCCCATAGGATATCAAACCTGTGTCTGGTAAAGCTAGGCGCACAGTAGAGACACTAAAACCTTTTAATCAGGCTATCACTTTTGCTGCAGCCCAAGTTTTGAAGACCTGATCTTCTATTAGAATTCTCGCAAATCCTGCTTGTATATAGCCTTTCACAGTCCTCTTCACATTCATTGCATTTTCATACCCATTGTCTGCATCACCGATCACAGGAATGGAGACAGCCCCTGTGATAAGTTTGCCCTGGGTGGTTCCATGCGCCCACAGCCCGCCATTCTTAGCCTTTTCAAAAATATCACCCTTTTCCTAGCTTTTTCCCTCTCCAATCTCAACATAGCATTCGTAAGGCTATTCTGAAAGTACCAAGTTTTTTATCTTTCCCTCCAACTTTCAAAATAGAAAGCCTTCTCTTTTACTACCTCAATGGTTTCTCCCATGAAACCATGGTATCAAATGCACCAATTTATAACCAACCTTTGAAATCAGATGTAGCAAAGGATTTCTGTTGTGATCCAATCAAAGCAAGGTCTATAAGTTCAGCCATGGATGACATGAACCACAAGCATCAGAAAAATAGCACGATAGCATGATCTGATTCAATGCTTCAATGACCTTCGATGTCACAAAACTCTCTGGTTCATCTCCCCCATCCGCCTCATTTGATTCCACGATTTCCTGCACTTTTCTTGGAGATCATCATTGAACTTATCAGCTTGATAATGTCCTTTGGCATCAGTTTTTCATATTTTTCTGTCACACATACAACATGCATACAAACTGAAACACACACAAACACAAACACACAAGTGGAGTATGTACATTGGGTGCGGATACTGAAAGGACGGATTATCTTAATGCATCAATCACACACAATAAATCACACGTGAAAAGATAACACAAATGCACAACAAAAATTGAGGTGTTTATGGCTCGGATGCGCAGCAGCACGACACCGGTAGCTACTCCTCTACCACCTGAAAGCGAAGAACTGGCAGAAAGGGTATCCAAACAACCAAGCCTTTGTGATCCTAAAGATATTGGTCACCAATTTACAGCAGAAAGTCTACAAAAGCTGAAAATTGGTGAAGACTCTTTTCTCTTGCCGGCTGAAAAACAAATCTTCATGCAGATGTTAAAGAACCATGGTAAAGCCTTTTCATTTCAGCCACATGAAATTGGCTGTGTGGATCCAAGCATTGTGGCACCAATGGTAATTTTTACGGTCCCACATGTTCCTTGGAATCCTAAACCAATTCCAGTTCCAAGAGCTCATTTGCCTAAGTTATTGGAACTTCTAAATGAAAAGATAAAAATGCGAATATTGGAGCCATCTTCAGCTCCATATTCCAACCGATGATTTACCATACCTAAGGAGAATGGATCTTTACGATTCATTCAAGATTTACAACCCGTCAATAAAGTTACTATTAGAAATGTTGGATCAGGACCAATTGTGGATGAGTTTGCTGAAGCTTTTGTAGGTAGGGCAATCTATTCCATGGGTGATTTATATTCAGGCTACGATCAATTTCAGCTTGCTTTGGAAAGCCGTGACATTACCACAATGAAGATGCCTCTTGGCCTAGTCCGCATGTGTACTCTACCTCAAGGGGCTACGAATTCAGTAGCTCACATGATGAATGCTATGCATAAAGTATTGAGGGATTATATTCCTCAATTGACTCTTCCTTTTCTTGATGATGTTCCAATCAAAGGATGTGAAGTTCATGAGAAAAATGAAGAACTCAATGAGCTTGGATGTCGAAAGTTTGTTTCTGAACATATTAATGATTGTGCTCAAATCCTGTCTAAATTAGAAGAAGTCCATCTTACTCTTTCAGGAGCTAAATCTATTTTTGGAGTTGAAGAAGTCCTTGTGGTCAATCATATGTGTGGTCCATATGGCCGAAAGCCTTCTCCATCCAAAATAAATGCTATCAGCAAAATGCAGGAAGAATGTACAAATGTTTCAGAAGTGAGAAGATTTCTTGATGCATGTATCTTCTACCTTATTTGGATACCACATTTTGCCCATGTTGCTGAAAGTCTTTATTAGCTTCTAAGAAAGGGCCAAAGGTTTATATGGGAAAAAGAACACACTCAGGCTATTCGGAAACTCAAGAAAATGCTAACTTCAGCCCCCACTTTAAAGAGGGCTAATTACTCTAATGGACAGCCCATTATACTCACAGTGGACACAAGTCCTATTGGAATAGGATGGGCAGTTGGTCAAGACGACCTTGAAGGCAACAGATATGTAATCCACTTTGGAGCAAAGGTTCTTAATGAACGACAAAGAAGGTATGCTCAAACTAAAAGAGAGCTTTGGGGAGTAGTAACTATATTAAAATGTGACAAGGAGTACTTCATGGGCACACATGTTATAGTTGAGACAGATTGCCTTCCACTCTTGGGCATGATTGCCAATTGTTCCACTCCTGACATAGCCATGCTAAGATGGATAGCCTATATTAAATCCTTAAATCCTGATTTGAAACATATTGCAGGTAGAGATAATCCAATTGCTGACATGCTTTCACGTGCCAGATATATGGATAAAGAAGAAATGATGGATGAAGAAGAATCGGAGTTTATAAATGATGCTGTTAATGTAGGTACAACAAAAATTACAGCAAGATCAACAGGTTCGGCTGTTAAAACAAATTTTACATCAGCAAGGAAGGATGAATCAACCAAAGAAGGACAATGGACAGCTAGTAAACAGCATATTCAATGTTTTGTTATGGTTTGTTCACACTTTAAAGAAGAATATTATGTAGATGATTGGCTAAAAATTGGCCAATTTTTTAGCACTATGACAAAGAAGGAAGATTGGACTAATGAAGAGTTCAAGAGAATTAAGAGAAAAGCCTATGGTTTTTTTCTTAAAGATGGATACATCTAGAGGCATGCGAAAAAGAAAGGAAGGGCGCCTGTTCGTGTCTTAGGAGATAAAAAGACACAAAGACAGGTCATGCAAGAATTCCATGAAAGCCTATTGGCTGGTCATAGAGGCATATGGGCCACTTTTGCTAAAATAAAAGAGAAATTTTGGTGGCAAAACATGTATAAAGACATTGAGCATTTTGTTGAGTCTTGGTATGCTTGTCAAATGTATTCTATGGTAAAGCATAGAGATGGGCTTCAGCCTACCTATCCTTTATCCATTCACTATAGATGGGTTATTGATTTAGTAACCATGCCTACAAGAATTTTGAACATGAGATATCTAGTACTTGCTAGAGAAGATCTCACAAATCAAGTGGAAGGAAAGGCCTTGACAACAAAGTCTACTCATGCTATTTGTAGATTTCTACTTGAAGAATTTTGCAGGTATGGATGTGTTGCTAAAGTAACTGCTGATAGAGGGGAATTGGATGCCGATGAGGCTCGCCATTTCTTTGCTCAATTGGGAATTAAGTTATCTCTTACTTCAGCCTACAATCCTGAAGGCAATGGTAAGAGTGAAAGAGGTCATCAACCAATTCTTAAAGCTTTAGCAAAATCATGCAAAGAAAAGTTGAGGGAATGGCCTAAAATGCTACCATTCGCATTATGGGCTGATAGAACTACCCATAGTACAGTGACAGGATATATGCCAGCTGAACTCACATATGGACAGCCACTTGTTATGCCTATTGAGGAATCCATTGTCACATGGAGTATCTTGCCTTGGGATGAAGGCATGAATAGAGAAGAATTGTTGTCTTTACGCATAAGGCAACTTGAAAGAAGGCCAGAAGATGTCAAAACAACCATTGAAAGGCTAAAAACAGCAAGATTAAAGAATAAGAAGAGGTTTGACAAGCATCATCGACTCCGTCCGAGAGCTATTCAAGAGAATGATTGGGTTCTTGTCTATGATAGCAGCCTGGACAATCAATATAGTGCTCACAGAAAGTTAGCCAAGCGATGGTTTGGACCACATGTTGTAAAAATAGTACATAATAATGCTACTTACTCTTTGGCTGAAATGGATGGAACCATGATTAAGATTCCAATAGCTGGGAAACGAATCAAACTCTTCAAACGAAGATAATCTTCAACTTATGAATTTGATGACTTAGATATGAGCCCTCTACTTGAAGACATGCAGGAAGAAAAAGACTTAGAGAATGAAGATGAAGAAGAAGTCCCTCCTTGACCTGTAATCTTATGAAATGGCACATGCCGGAGGATGTGCAGGTTAGGAGGGGGTGAATGTCAAAGAGTTTACTGTTCATAATATAAATCATGGGATTCTTCTGAACACAGAAGAGCTTCACTGGAAGTTATATGAGGAATTTGCATACAAAATTCAGACATTGTTATCCAATAACCACCTTAGTTACACAAGTTCTTTTGTATTTAGCATATAAGTTTCAGTTATACCATGTATATTTATGAAAAATAAGTCTATGGGAACCTTCAACTTGGTCAACTAGAAGTAATTGACAGTCTGCAGGATAAATCACATTGATTCAGGTGCAAAAATATGGTCAGAACCCAAGAAGAATGCCAAAAGTTGCCAAAAGTCCACTAGGTCCACATGGGACCTGGAGTAATAGACTTAAGTGACCAGCAAGTGACTTGGGTAGGTCAAAAAGTGACCAAGGGCTGAGCAGGGAGCAGCCCGCATTTTTCGACGCAAAATGCGGGCTGCACAGTCTGAAGCAAACTAGAGAGAGCTGGAGCTATGGTGCATGATTTGGAGCATGCAAACTGAAGATCAACAGGCCCAACTACTGAAGATGTAAACATGGTGAGAACTCCACTTCTCTGCCCCTTTGGTCTGACGAAAATGCATACTGAAACAGTCTATAAAAGAGGGAAATCTGAGAGAAAAGTATTCAGCCTGCTCTTATGCACGACTTCTCTCATTTTGTCTACCTTATTCATGGTCCAATGAAGCCCGACTTGTACCCAAGTACTTGGGTGACTTTGGGGCAAGCAAAGGGTGAGGATATTGAAGGCATACAGGCTGTTATGGGCTGAAATAACCAGTCATAAAGAGGGAAGCCCACTGTTATGGTCCATTTTTATGAGCAAACATGGGATTTATGTAGTTGTAATGGAAGGAAATGACCTCTTTTCTTCAGGACATTGTTCATGAATGATCAGAAGAGCTTCTTCTTGAGTTTATGCACTCATTTTGAGCTTGATTATGGGCTGGAATTTTCTGTTTTAAAACAGGGCTGAAGCTAAAATTATGCTTCTTCAATTCATTTCATGTATCTTTTGCCCAAATCTTGAATGCACTTGAATCTATCAACAAAATACTTGTTCCAAAGGGTTGAAATCCATCTATGTACTTGAAATAAATGCCATTAGATCTTGCATTTGATATTCATAATTGAATTGAGAATCTGAAAATACCCTTTATGATATGATGTATGTATCCAAAGGCATTTGATGTAACCAAGATAGACTTATTTCTTCCGTTCATGCATGCTAAGTACATAGTGAAAAAGCTTGAACTCTTCTTCCGTACCTAAATCATTTCTAAATCCCGGATCTTATTAAACCCCAATCTACTTTCCCTTCCTGAATCTTGAATCCTAAAACTCCTCTTCTGCACAAAAGCCCCGGTGGTAGACCTTCAACCCTTAACGCGACGACAGCGCACCAAGGGAGGTGGCTTCAAATTACTTGCGGGAAAGGTTCTGCTGATGAGTCAGCTATCCTGAATGGCAGGGTGTTACCACCTTTTCCACAGCCAGCTTCCCGCCCAAGGGTGTTTCCACCTTTTCTTGGAACGAGGCCTATTATGACAGTGAATTTCTTCTTTTTTTTCATAACAGTTTTATTTGTTTTTTTCTTTTTTCTTTTTTCCTTTTTTTTGGTGTTTTTCGTTAAGAAAGAGAATGGTAGAAATACCATGTCTCATGACATCCTCGCCACCGTTATTGGATCAGACGAGAAGAGAACAAGGTCGGGTTGAGAGGTAACTATGAGGGGCTAGCAGAATGAGACCACCTTAGGAGGAGAATCATAAGGGCTATTAGAAGCACGAAGAGAAGGACGGTGTGATGCCCAAAAGGAAGAGGGTAGGTTGACTCTGATGTCAAAATCCCCAAGGAGGAAAGTACTTCTTCAAATGATAGCCATTGATTAGAAAAGGATCATCAGAGACATCAACGGTCTACACTTAAACAGAGCCGTTAGGATTGACAGCAAGTACCTTGTATGGGCCCATCCACCGTTATTGAAGCTTGCCAGGAAACTTTCCAAATCTCGAATCGTAGGCTAGGACAAGATCGCCTTCTTTGAACTTCTTGTGCTTAATGAAACTATCATGATAGGCCTTGCGTCGCGCTTGAGTGGTTTCCATACATTGTAGGGCGATCCGTCGTATCTCATCCAAGCATTCCAAGTGCAGGAGGCGGCGTTGCAGTGAACTATCATCTCCCAAGCGTTCTTTAACTGCCACTCGTAAAGAGGGCAATTCTAGTTCAACAGGGAAGATGGTTTATGTACCATACACTAACTGGAAAGGGGTTTGTCATGTAGCTGCCTTATGGAGGTTTTGTATGTCCAGAAGGCCTCTATAAGTCGATCATCCCAGTTGCGACGATGTGCGGTAATCGTTCTTGTCAGGATCAAGTTGAGGATGCGATTTGTAACTTCAACTTGGCTGTTGGCTCTAGGGCAATAGGGAGTGGACTTACGATGGCGGATCTTATACAGCTCTGTCAGTTCCTCCATGATTTTGTTAAGAAAATGAGTACCTCTATCACTTACCAACTCGAGGGGACTGCCAAAATAGGTGATAATATTCTCGTACATGAACAAAGCTATGATGTTACCATCATCCCGCTTCATAGCTTTAGCTTCACACCACTTTGTGACATAATCTATACATACTAAGATGTATATGTTCTGCTTCTGTCTGGTGGGTGGATCAATGGGACCCACAAAATCAATCCCCCACTTCTCGAATGGTTTTAGGGGAAGAATAGGTTGCAGTGGCATGGCACTTGTTTTGATGGGTTTTTCCATTCTCTAACAAGCATCACATCTCTTGCAATAGTCATGTGCATCCTTGTGGAGAGTCGGCCACTAGTATCCTGCTAGCAGAGCCTTCCTAGCTGTCGCTTCTCCTGCAAAGTGTCCACCACATGGTTCATCATGGCATGCTTTCAATACTATGCCGATTTCATCCCCTACAACATATCTTCGCAACACTTCATCTTTTCCTCTCTTGTACAGTGCACCGTCTAGCAAGGTGTAAGGGGCTGATTCTAACAGAAGCTTCTTCTTCTCACAGCTTGAGATGCTAGGAGAATAGTGTTGAGTTGCCAAGAGGAGCTATGTCTGCATACCAAGGAGTAACTGTTTTAACTAGAAACAAGGAAGCATCAAGAAGGTCTGGATCATCTTGTTCCTCTTCTACAGTTTGAGGGATCCGTGATAGATGATCGGCTAGGACATGGGAATGGCCAAGCTTAATGATCACTTCAAAATTGAACTCCTAGAATAGGAGCAATCATCTCATCAGTCTTCCTTTAACATCTACTCTGTTTATCAAGAAGGATAAGGCTTCATGATCCACTTAGAACTTGAAATGCATTGACAGTAGATAGTGTTGAAACTTCTCCAGTGCCTAGCCCTTCGACTGATGCATCTGTGTGCACATGAAACTCCTTCGTCCAATCAGAAGGCTGTAAGATGGGTGCTTTGATAAGGCACTGTTTTAGGGTATTAAAGGCTTCTTCACAGTCATTAGTCCAAAGAAAATCCGCATCTTTCCTTAGGAGCTTGTGCAGAGGGTTGCCTTGGTTGCAAAATGTGCAATAAATCTTCTGCAGTAGCCCACATGGCCAAGAAATCCTCTCAATTGCTTGAGGTTTGTTGGTGCTATCAAGGCAGCAATCTTCTCAATCTTCGTCAGGTCTATTGCAATCCCTTGTGTAGAGACAATATGGCCCAGAAGAACTCCTGATGAAATGCCAAAGACACATTTGTCGAGGTTGAGAGAAATCCCATACTCTCGACATCTATCAAAACATTGCTCAAGGTGTCCCCAGTGCTCACGGATGAAGCTATAGACACAAAAGTCATCAAGATACACCTCAATGAAATCATGCAAATGATTCTGGAAGGCATCCATTACTCGTTGGAAGGTGGCAAGAGCATTACAGAGCCCAAATGGCATCACTCTATAGGCATAGGTTCCCCATTCTGTGGTGAAGGTTGTTTTGGATTAGTCCTCTTCTGTAATTTGGACTTGGTTATATCCGTTGAATCTATCCAAGAGGGAATAGAGCTCATGGCTTGCCACTGTGTTCAACAATTGGTCTGTAAAAGGGATAGGGAAATGATCCTTCTTCGTCTTCGAATTGAGCTTTCAAAAGTCCACACATATTTGAAGTTTCCTATTCTTCTTGGGTATTACCACAATGGGTGAAACCCATTCACTATTAGCCACGGGATAAATGAACTCGACCTCAAGAAGTTTCAATAATTCAGCCTTCACCAAAGCAGAATAATTAGGATTCATGCGCCTTTGTCTTTGCCTTACAAGTTTGGCATCAGGCTCTAGGTCAATGTGATGTTGGCATACTATGGGATCAATCCCCTTTAGATCTTTATATGACCAAGCAAACATGTCTAAGTTCTCCTTTAATAAGTCTCGCAGGGCCACTAGTTCTTCTTCGGGAAGATGGGGACCCACTTTTAGGTGACGTTCAGTACCGTCAGTATCCAAGAACATCACTTGTCTTTCACCTTCCACTTCGCAAATAAATGTCCCATGGATTGCTTATAGATAGAGGTCTAACTCTTTCAAGGAAGTAGTGTCCTCGTTTGATGTTCCACTAGAACCAATGTCCTCCTTTTGAACAGATGACTCATTTGTCTATTGAGATTGCTGGAAGGGTATCAGAGCTTTGTTGGCTCTGTATGAGTGGTGATTTCTTCTGGACTTAGGGATTCATCTT
This sequence comes from Lygodium microphyllum, assembly GCF_053477565.2. Taxonomy (NCBI): domain Eukaryota; kingdom Viridiplantae; phylum Streptophyta; class Polypodiopsida; order Schizaeales; family Lygodiaceae; genus Lygodium; species Lygodium microphyllum. The sequence goes on along the minus strand of NC_141154.1, from coordinate 45,469,605 downwards.
CAGAGGATGTGTCCAGGAATGTCGCATAGCACGGATCTTCTAGAATTAGTGGCTTTAATAGCTTTGGCTTCTATTGGCAGGGAGCATCATCATCATCTTTTCTCTTGACTAAACGGTCAGGGCGACAGGAGCCATTGGTAAACTTAATTTTTATGCCTTTGATCCATTGCTTATGCAGATTTTGCATACTTTGTAGTCCATTGGTTAACCCAAATGGAACCATGGTCATTCCCTCCAACACCCTGAGATCTTCGACCTCTGAGATCTCTGTAGGAACATTAACAAGATCGTCCGCTATCAGAGGATCTTCTTCAACTGCACTTTCATAACGTGCTTCGTTTTCTTCCTCATCATTTTCATCCTCTTCCTTAGGAGACTCTGTCTCTGCTTCTGTAGAGGCTCTGTCTCTGCTTCTGTAGAGGCTCTGTAGGAGAAGAACAGATCTTTTGCCTCTGCATCTGCTTCTGCTTCTGTTTCTGTCTCTGGCTCTGTCTCTGTCTGCCATGTAACAGGGAGAACATTACATCCATGCTTCTATCTCACTGTAAGAGGTGATTTCAAAAGTCAATTCTAGTTGAGGCAGGAGGTATTCTCCCATGGACAAAGACTTGGCTTCCTTTGGTAGTTGGCTTACAGTGCCCACACTGTTAGGGACTGTGCCTCAGTTTTCTTAGAAAAGATCTATTTAACAGCCTCTTCGCTCCTAATGTACCATCTGTTACTTCGTTGGAGGAGTCAGTTATGACTTCGATGGATGTGGATCCATTGCCTTTTTGTGATCCATACAACTTCAACACCACTTTGTTGGGTCCTCTGCCTAGGGTTAGGGTTCCTTTGAACTAGTCTGTCCTGGCTCTCGCTTCAAAAAGTCAAGGTCTTCCCAACAATAGAGGGTACGAGATCCCATAAGAATTTGGTTTAACCACCAGATAGGTCAGCCATTAATATTTTCTTGCAAGGGTTGTTTTTACGTATGGGAGGATACCCAACGGTTTAATTCTACTTTGGTCTGCCAATCTGATAAGCCACTGTGTAGATTGAACTCCTTGCAACCCTAAGTCCTTCATTGTCACATCCGTCATTATGTTTACTGATGAACCTCCATCAATCAATGCATCTGAGATAAAGCATCCTTCAATCCATACACTAATATCTGGGGTTCCAGGATCTAGGAAGACATCAGCCACATCTACTTCATTTGCAGGTTCTGTGGCTCTGTTGGACTTTATTATTGTTGGGGAAGCAATCCTTAGTCCGCGTCTTCTTGTCAAGATGCTTTTGAATTTCTTTCGACAGTTGGGAGACAGCATTAGCAACTGCCGGAATGTTAAGTTAGGTTTAAAAGTGTCTAGGTCTTTTACCAAGTCATAATCTTTGATAGGATCCACAGACTTCTCCAGCCTGTTGGGGAATGGGGCTACACCCATTTTCATCTTTCCTTTTTCTTCTAGCAATTGCAACATCGGCACCTTCTGTTTCTAGAGGTGCTTATGCATCATCTATCTCCTGGACCTCTGGTCCTGTTTCCGGGATTATCTCTGTGACTCTTTGTGGCACTACAATGCTCTGTACTGCACTGTTCTGTTATGTATTGCTCTATTCCTGTGTTGGCAGGTTGAACTTCATAGTCTTGGCAAGGGAGTTGTTCTTTTCTTGGACAATTACTTCCTTCTTCTTGGCGCGTGTGACAGTGGCAACTTCCAACTCTACCAAATTGGAGGCAGGCTCTTGTACCTTCTATTGACTATTAGTGCCATTGGCCTTTACAGGGGCTAGACTTTGGCAGTCCTTTGCAGTGTGGCCTTCTCCTTTGCATCGGCTGCATAAGAGCTTGTAATCCATAGATCGTCCAGGGTTTGGATAATTTGGGGAGATATGTCCCTTTTCTCCACACCTATAACATTCCACCTCTGATCTCTGACCACCGCCAGACTGTCATCCTGTGTAACTTTGAGAGGAAAACCTCCTTGGACCGAAATTAGGACCAAACTCCCTAGGCTTTGGTCCAATATCGTGTGTTGTCATTTTAGATTCTAGCAAGTTGAATCTTGCATTTTCATCCTTCTGTCTTCGTTCGTGCATCTCTTTCAGAGAGAAAATATCCTCTGTATGGTTCTTCCGCAAACAGTAGGAACAAAAGGCTCCAAGAATGGTTGGTTTTCGGGTACATTCAGTGGCTAAATGTCCCGCTTGATGACACTTTCCGCACCATATATTAGAGCTCATCAATCTCTTCCAGCTCCCGTAGGGGTGGATATATTGGCGGTATTCACCTTCAGCGTCTGTAGCTGCTCTGTAATCACATCCATAAGCTCTTTCTTGATACTTGCAACTTAGTTGGATAAATAGTCCTTCAGATTTTTACCTCCTGAAGTACTTGTAGTAGAGTTTTGGGAAGCTTCTGTAATTACTGCATACGCTGGTTGGGTTGATCCAGAGGGTCCTCTATTCTGGTTCTAATTCAGAGCTCCTGCTGAGACTTGGGATTGTTGATTCCAGTTGGTAGGGTTCCACTATTGTTGAGTCACCATTGGAGGAATTATTTGAGGCCACTGTTGTTGTGGTTGAACCATCATTTGAGGCACTGTCGTCTAAGGTGACCACATTGGATTAGGTGCATTATACTGCGGCACTATTTGCATCTGAGGATAGGAGTAGGGAACTGTCCCTGGGACTACATTTGGTGGGTATACCATTCCTGGCATGGGAGGAGGTAAGACTCCTCTTCCTAGAGTCATTGATAACCTTGCTTCAACTTCGGTATACAATCTTGCACCTTCCACTATAGCTTGCAAATTGATTGGTCTTCTCAATTTCTCGAACTTGCAAACTTCTAGTTGTAGGCCTTTGAGAAACACTCCTTTCTGGATGCCTTCGTCCAAATGATAGTTAGTCTGTCTCTTCAGGATGGATTCCATTCATGAGACATAAGCTTCTACTCTTTCTCCAGAGGACTGACTTAGGTTCATAAACTCCTCTCGTATCCGTCGTCCCATGTGCCAAAAGTTCCTGGTGCTTGTCTCTCATACCACTGAAACACCGCACCTTTGAAAGTAGCGGGGAATATTACTAACCAATGCTCAAAGGTTCTGGCATTGTTAGCTACACATGCTACCGTAAATTCTGCTACATGAAGATCAGGGTCTTCATTGTACTCTCCCTTAAAAACTAGCAATGGGACTACATTTGTTGGCCTGTCATCAATATTTCTCGGATAAATCTGACTAGGAAGGGGACCTTGAGTCGCCATGGGGACTTCTGTAAATTGTGCTTTTAGGGCATCAAAGGAGGCTTCTGCTCTGCGAGCTCGTCCTCAGCCTTGATTTTTGCCTTCTCTCTTCTCACGTACCTCTCGACTTGTTCTAACGCTTGCCTCTTGATTGCGTCATTCATTAGGGGCTTCGCTCCAACTAGTTGTTCAGTACTCAACAAAATAGAATCAGAGAGGGGCTTCAATCTCGGGGGATTCTCTGGCCAACATCTCCTCTACTTCCTTCTTTTCAACATCTCTGAATTTGGCTTTCAAACCACTACAGAGGGGGAGATATTCCGTTTTGAAAGTATCAAAACTCATTCTTCTTAGGATCGTTGCTGTGCTATCATTATAATAATGCCAACTTCTAAGGGTTTCAATAGTGTATGTTGTGAAAAACACTATGTCTGCCAACTTCTAGTGGGTTTCTAATTGGACAAATAGAAGATTGTCAGAACACCAAGCATCCCACGTATTTTGTTGTTGAGCATCCACGAACAAATTCCAACTCTTTTCCTTCTTGTTTTTGTGAACCTCCACTGACCACAACTCCTGAAGCTTCTTCACAATCTCCCACTTGATGATGTCTGAAAACTTCTCAATAAATACTAAATCTTCCATGGATGGTCATTTTCTATGTTTCTACCCTTCAGTTTGTTTCCAAACAAATTTCCATCAAGATGCAAGTTTCTATTGCCTCAGCAGGAAGAGAAAATAGTCCACCATATAGAGCATGCATCATGATGGTAATATGTTTTTGCCATTGTGGGATGAACTTATTGTGGAAAGTGGCTTTGGCAATAAGAATCTCCAACTCTTCAATGGAAGAAGGAACTTTTCAAACATCCGTTGATTTCTCCTCTTCTTGGCAATGCCACTTCCTTCATTTTCAGCCTCTTCAGATGCTTGTTGATGGCAAGTTTCCCCGGTTACGCACCAAAAACATGGAGCCCCAAGAGGAACACCAAGGAAAAGGGGATTCTACTGCAAGAAAATCTATCTTGTAACATCAACAAGCTTTTATTTCATTCTTTTGATGACCAAAACAAAGAAAACAGCAAATCTTCACGCAGCATCATAGTAGATATCTCCCAGGATTTGATAGAATCAACCATAATCTTCAACATCTTCACAGAATCCTTCAATAGAACAAGGAACACAAAGAAATACACCATTTTTTAATGGAAATCAATCACATAGTATTCATCTTCAATGTCTTCATAGTTTTCTCTCTTGATCTCTCATATATAGTTACACTGTTTTGATAGATCTATTATCTCTCTCTCTCTCTCTCTCTCTCTCTCTCTCTCTCTCTCTCTCTCTCTCTCTCTCTCTCTCTCTCTCTCTCTCTCTCTCTCTCTCTCTCTCTCTCTCTCTCTCAATAGTACATCATCTCCTCACTACAATACTCAATAATGACTCTCAATAATCCTTCTTAGATCATAGATGCACCTCCCAAGAGATATGTCTGATGCGAAGAGGCACTAGAGCCACTACAATGTTTCTTCATAGCTCACTACTGTCACTGTTACTCTAGTCTTCTCTTCAGTCTTCAAGAGCTACTTCTTCCATTTTTTTTAGCCCTTTTGAACTTAGATTCATCCTTTCCAAAGGTTAGAAAACTTTTCCAAAGTCACACATACATTCTACAGAACACTTATAGAAGATTTACATAACAGAACAGAATAGGAACATAGCAGAGACAGAGGCTCTACAGAAGGTTTTCAGAGGGTTACAGAAGGTCATCAGAGAACAGTAAATCCTCATAACTCATACTAAAACTATTCCAAACTATCAAAAACTATTCAATAAGCTTTCTATAAAATATTTCAACCTTTATCAATCATCAATCCATGCTTCATATAGAAGAAAATCAGAACAAAACAGAAGCTATACAGAAGGTATCAAAACCAATCAGAACCTCAACAGAACCTATCAGAACATCACAGAGCTTCATATTTCCACTAAGAATCATCATGAACTTTCAAATTATAATCAATATCATCCAAAACACTCTCAAACACTTCCATTAACAACCATACATCACTCTAAATCCATAAAAAATCAACCATTCAAACCAAAACAACAAAAATTAGTCAAAAATTCAGTCTTTTTCCACTCTCAACACCCTATGACCCTACCTCTAAGGAGAGCTGCTCAGGTAGAACTCGACGCTATAGCAAGGGTTGAAGCAATGGGTAGAAAAGACATGACAAGCTTGGCATGACCGACTTGCCTGACCACGATGCAGTAACGCACATACCAAGATTAACCTTGAACTCAATGCCTAGGTCTTTGCACATGAGTACTTTTTTGGAAGGCACAAAGATGTATATAGTCTTGCGTGTCAATGCATTGGAAGATGCTACAAGAAAGGGAATGTAGACACAGGAGCAGGAGTCAATGTACTCAGCCATGCAATCTTGAAAGGCTTGGGGTAACCCACATGTGGAGACCGCAAGGTTTAATGTCACATTGGCTAATGGAATGAAGATCAAACCATTTGGAGTGCTAAAAGACTGGCCCTTGAGGATAGTGGGATTCCAGTTCTCATTGAACTTCATACTCATGAAGGGAGTGGACTACGACATCCTAGTAAGCCCACCTTGGATGCGAAATGCACGAGTGATAGAAGATTGGGGCAATGGTCTCATATTCTTAGGCAACAGATCAGAGGCTGTAAGAGTCAGGATGGACAGTTGGAAGACCACTCCAATCGACCTAGATTCCACCTCTACTATGTTGAAAGGATACTCACAAGTCAAAAAATCATATGGGCCACTAACAATGTATATCCTTTGCCCCGAGAGGACGAGTGGGACTGGATGCATGTGCTAGCCACCATCGATCTGTCATTCTCAGATGAAGAGGATGATTATAAATAGGCTACTACGGCAGTTGGTGAGTCCCAAAAAGTCACATAATCTTAGCTACTGCCAAAGAATAAACTCCTACCATCAGTACCACTCTGCATGATGGCCAGGAACTCTAGTAATCGACCAATACTAGTGCGCCTACCACACGAGCCTCCAATGCTAGAACCCCGTGTAAATGTAAGAGTAGCCACCATCATTGAGATTGAGGAAGAGGGTGAGGAAGCAGTGGCACCTACCTACCTATGCATATCAGAAACTGCACAGAAGACATACATCTTTGATGACACTCATTTTGATGAGGGAGCTGATTGTAACATATTTATGCACAATCATTGGACCCTCATTGGTCAGCCCCAACTGCAGCCTACCAACACTAAACTCAACCCATTTAGAGGACAGTCCTACTCACTGCTGGGAAAGTGCAAAATAGTAGTCTCTATCGAGACTGAAAGCCTACCTATGATCTTATATGTGATGCCTAACACTAAGGCCATTGGTAATGAATCGCTACTAGGATGCGCATTCAAGAAATAAGCACAATGCAATGTCAATTATGACTCGCAGCGCATTCACCTTGTCATTGGCAATGTTCAAATAGTGATTGCTTTTAGTAAGGGCAGCACAACTCCTGTCAAGATTGTGGGAGAGAAGGAAGGAGTCTCACTTGTAGCTTTCTTGCTTGCACAATGGGGGAATACACACAAGGGCGGAGGCTGAAAACAGTTTTCCTCTTCTTAGTTGTGTAAGCCAAAAGAACTCTCTTACAAAGAAATAGAAGAACCCTATATATGGGTCTCAAACCAAACTCAACTAACTAAGGTGGCATACTAACTGAGCCACGAACTAGAGTAGATAAGGATAGCTATCATGTAGCTATTATTCATGGGCGGTGTACCAACCGCGTCTGCAACTGACAAGTCGGTGACATGAATACACAACGGTCACCCTGGCGTATCACGAGTGAAGCTCGATATCTCAACACTCCCCCTCGAGCTCAATCCCAATTCCTTCACACCAAGCAGGTCTCTGAACTTGCGCAGCTTCTCTGCGCCCAATGCCTTCGTAAATATGTCAGCTACCTGATCCTCTATGCTGACATAAACTAGATCAATAAGACCTAGTAAAACCCTCTCCCGCACATAGTGATAATGCACCTCAATGTGCTTTGTTCTAGCATGATAGACTGGGTTATTTGCCAAGTGTATACTACTCATGTTGTCACAATAAATGACAACTGGCCCATCTGTAGACTGATGCATATCATAAAGTAGCTTATGCAACCAAGCTACCTCACATGCAGCCATTGTTGCACCCCTGTACTCAGCCTCTGTGCTTGACAAGGCAACTGTAGGCTGTTTCTTGCTGCTCCAAGTGACTGCAGCACTCCCAAAAGAGAACACATATCCACTGGTAGATCGTCTATCAGAAATACTACCAGCCCAATCAGCATCAGTGTATCCATGCAGCTGTATCTGAACCCCAGTCTCATAAAATAGTCCATACTGCAATGTGGACTTCACATACCTGAGTATGCGTCTAGCCGCATCCAAATGCGGTTTCCTTAGAGCCTGCATAAACTGACTTACCAATCCAACAGCATAGCTCAAATCTGGCCTGGTAATAGTCATATAAATCAAACTTCCTACTATGCGTCTGTACATAGTAGGGTCTTCCAGAAGCTCACCTGCATCTGCGCTCAGCTTCACATTCTGCTCCAAAGGAACTGAAATAGGCTTACAGCCTGTCATCCCATATTTGGACAGCATGTCCAATCCATACTGCCTCTGCAAGAGCTGTATCCCACTTGGTGATCTAATCACCTCAATGCCCAAGAAATAACGCAGCTCTCCCAAATCCTTCATCTCAAACTTCTGCTTCAATAGCATTTTCACATGAAGGATATCTTCATCACTGTCACCTGTCATAATCAAATCATCAACATAAATGACAAGTAGCATAATACCTTTCTCTGTTTTTCTCACATAAAGTGAGAAATCTGCCTTGGAAATCTGAAAGCCAATAGTGACAAGATACTGTCCTATCTTGTCAGACCATGCTCTAGGTGCTTGCTTCAAGCCATACAAGGCTTTCTTCAACCTGCAAACAAACTCAGGATGAACATCATGCACATAACCTGGTGGCTGCTCCATATAGACCTCTTCTTGCAAGTCACCATGCAAGAAGGCATTCTTTACATCCATCTGATGTAAAGACCATTCCTTTGATGCAGCCATAGCAATGACTGCTCTTACGGTTGCCATCCTTGCAACCGGACTGAATGTTTCTTCATAGTCAATGCCATATGTTTGTGCATACCCCTTGACTACTAATCTTGCCTTGTATCTGTTCACAGAACCATCTGCATTGTGCTTCACCTTATAAACCCACTTACAGCCAATTGCATTCTTACCTTTAGGCAAAGGTACCAATTCCCATGTAGCATTTGCTTCCAAGGCATCCATTTCTTCATCCATGGCTTTCTCCCATTTTTCTTTTCCCATGGCTTGCTCAAAAGAAGTGGGTTCTGGTTCCTGTATCACCTTGACCATATATGCATAGTGAATGGCTGTAAATCCATCATATTTCAGCCTATCCACAGGATACCTAACTCTGGTAGACCTGCGCAAAGTGGGTTCACTCCCAGGTGCTCTCAAAACATCCCTGGTCTTCCTTACTCCAGGTGTAACAATAGAAGGAATACCCAACTCATCATCAATGCTCTGTTCTGAGCCACTGGATTCACCATCCACATAAGAGTGACCTGCATTCACATCAAACATGGGCTGATCTACCTTCTCTTTTCCTTTTCGTGATACCTGCATACCACTATTTGCGCTGCCTTCAGAAGATTCTCCTGATCTCAATCTGCCTGTCCATGGCGAAGAATGTGAACCACTACTAGAGGACGCTCCAGGTCCACTAATATTTTGTGACTGCTGCTGTGAATTCTGTGCAGCATTACCATTTTGTGCATCTACATCATCAATCACATTTACTGGTTTATACCAGCTACTCATCTCATCAAAAACAACATCTCTGCTCACTGTAAACTTACGAGTAGAAGGGTTATAGCATCTATACCCTTTTTGCTGCAGAGAGTAACCAATAAAGATGCACTTCTCAACTTTTGGATCCAACTTGGATCTCAACTCATCTGGCACATGTACATAGGCAATGCAACCAAAAATTTTCAAATGAGAAATATCTGGTTTCCTACCAGTATACCTCTCCTCTGGAGTCATTCCATGTATTGCTGCAGTGGGAGTCCTGTTCATTATGTAGACTGCTGTAGCAACTGCTTCAGCCCAATAAAAATCTGGCAGGTCTTTTTCATTAAGCATGGCACGAGATACCTCTCCAATATGCCTGTTTTTTCTTTCTGCAATTCCATTTTGCTGTGGGGTATGACTGCATGAATATTGCTGCTTTATGCCATGCTCCTGCAGGAACCTTGCAAACTCATTTGAGAGGTACTCTCCCCCTCCATCTGACCTTAGGCATTTTACTTGCAGGCCTGTTTCTTTTTCAACCATAGCTTTAAGAGTTTTGAAATGCCCAAAAACTTCACTTTTCTTTTTCATAAAATACACCCAAACTTTTCTGCTATAGTCATCAATAAAACTGACAAAATAATGACAGCCTCCAAGAGATGCAGCTTTAGTAGTCCACACGTCAGAGTGGATTAATTCCAATGGCTTCTTACTCTCTTGAACATGTCTAGGAAATGGTTTCCTTGCCTGTTTTCCAAACTGACAGGCTTCACATACCTTATGCATTTCTGCAACCTTGAATTTAGGCAATCCTGCAACAATGTTTTGGGCCTGCATTGATTTAAGTCACTGTACATTAACATGACCAATGCGTTTATGCCAGATATCAATATCTGCAACTACACCGGTCCCATGTGCAAACATTGCTGCACTCAATTCAGACATGTCTGCATCCAATGTAAACATTCTGCCCTTCTTCTTTCCTTTTGCTATCAAGCGACCTTTATTTTTCATATCCTCAACAAAGCATCCATGAGGATTAAATCTGACCTGCAAGCCCTGCTCAACCATTTGACCAACAGAAACCAGATTCTTGGTGATATTCGGGACATGAAATACATCGGACAGGTATTTTTTTTTCCCATCCTGCATAGACAAGGGAATTTTTCCAATCTGCACAATAGGATGTGCAGTATCATCACCAGTCTCCACAAATCCTGGTTTTTTCATTTTCCTTGCATCCTCCATCCATTCTGCATGACCTGTCATGTGGTTTGATGCACCTGACTCAACATACCATACATCGTTGCTTTCTTCTGCACTTGTCACAGAATTGTTCATGTGCTGCACCATGAACAAATGCTCATTTCTGTCATCACCCTGTCTACTAGAAGATGCATAATTCCCTTGTTACAGTTTTCCATTCATGATGTCATTCTGCTTTTTATAGCAGTCTTTAGCCATATGACCCATTTTACCACAGTAGTAGCATTCAACATTACTGTTTGCATTTTGGCCTCTCTGCCATCCACCACGACCTCTTTGGCTCCCCCTGCCTCTAGAGTTACCACGTCCTCCTCCATAGGACTGGTTTTCTTGAGTTTGCTGCATATTCTGATTTCTACCACGGCCTCCAAATCGGCCTCCTCTACCTCTGCCTCTACCTCTTCCAGCATTTGAGTAGAAGACAGCTTCTTTTGAAGTTCCTCCTGAAGAAGATGCACCACCATTTCTCTGCTCCTCAGAAATTAGAAGAGCAATCAACTCCTCAAAATCAGGAAATCTTTCACGAACTGAAATGGATGTCCGAAACTGCGCATAATCCTTTCCTAGACCATTCAAGGTCACAGAAACTAAATCATCATCTTCCACTGGCGACCCAATGGAAGCAAGTGCATCTGCAATCTTCTTCACCTTCATGTGGTAGTCATTGATGCTCATACTTTCTCTTTGCACATTATGCAACTCTTGCTTGAGCTGCATTTTCCTGGCTTGCGTATTTGTACTATACATTTTTGACAAAGTATCCCATGCCTCCTTTGGCGTACTTGCATCCTAAATATGCACAATCATAGAGTCTGAAATACTGATAGACAGCCAGTACATAACTTTCCTGGCTCTCTCATGCCATGCTTTGAATGCCTGCATTTGCTGTTGATTGGGAACATCAGGAAGAACTGGTTCTTCTTCATTTCCTGCAACAAATTCCCAATATCCTTTTCCCATAAGGAAATTCGTCATTCTAAACTTCCATGCTTGGAAGTTGTTCTTGTCAAGCTTTTCAGTGACAATCTGTGAGAGAGAATCAGACGCCATTACAGAATACTGCAAAAAGTTCTGTCACTGCAAAGAACACAGCTTCAGCCTCACAAGGGCAAATCTGCAAAACTGGCGAAAGTGGTATTTGACCACACAGTCACTTCCTAGTGACGATTTTGCATAAACAGAAACCAAGGATGATTCTGTAACTCCCAATGTCTCTGCGCACAAGCATACGATGCAATTTTTGTGGTAACTTTTCACCGACCTGTAGAACAGTGGTCGCACAGCATAAAACAGAGCTTTTTCCTGAGTGCGTGCAGAAAACTTCCGCCTCCAAAACAGGCCCCGAAATGGCCTCAAATCAAAAAAACAGGGTCGCCGAGAGCTAAAGCTCTCACCCGCAGCATATACTGCCCTCTTGCTTCAGCGCGAAGGGCGTCTCAACCTGAGACAATGCACTCCTGCAATTTCCGGCTGTGCTACCTGCAGAGATCTGCTCCCAAAACAGAAAATGAAAGCAACACTGCTCCTCTTACCAGAACACCGCGAGCTTGGCTTGCTTTCTTGAGCTCCTTACCACGAACAAGGCTCTGATACCATGTCAAGATTGTGGGAGAGAAGGAAGGAGTCTCAGTTGTAGCTTTCTTGCTTGCACAATGGGGGAATACACACAAGGGTGGAGGCTGAAAACAGTTTTCCTCTTCTTAGTTGTGTAAGCCAAAAGAACTCTCTTACAAAGAAATAGAAGAACCCTATATATGGGTCTCAAACCAAACTCAACTAACTAAGGTGGCATACTAACTGAGCCACGAACTAGAGTAGATAAGGATAGCTATCATGTAGCTATTATTCATGGGCGGTGTACCAACCGCGTCTGTAACTGACAAGTCGGTGACATGAATACACAACGGTCACCCTGGCGTATCACGAGTGGAGCTCGATATCTCAACAACTCCATCAAAGTCTACAATGCCACTAGTAAGGGCAGCACAACTCCATCAAAGCCTACAATGCCACTAGTGGAGAAACCTAATGCAAGGTCTAAGGAGGGGGGTCGTAACTTGTCCCATCCTACCAAGACAAGTTGGCTACAACCTAAACGAGACACATCCAAGACCACTTATCAGGAGCTCAAATGGGTGCCCAAAAAACAACCGCAACTGCCTAGAAGCCAACCCTCACGAATCCATGACCAGAGAATATCACATCCTATGATGCCAGGAGGCATATTCCACGGTGGATTCCGTGAGGTTTTATGGTGGATTCCGTAAACTTTGATGACTGGGGCTCATACACAAAGTGGATTCTTTGTGCGAGAAGTTGATGGGGACGCCTGTCCTTTTCGGGCGTTTCATTAATTTTGTGTGTACATGGGTGATTCCATAGCGGGTGATTCCGCAAAATGCATATTAAATTAATAAACGTTTATGAGTTTAGAGTGCGCACTCGTAATAAATTAAGGTTAGGATTTATTTCTAACCAGTTGATTTATTTATGTAGCTGAAGACTGCTAGGTATTCACTTTTGTCGGTTTAATTGTATTATTTTACTAACGATTGTGAATGCTTCAGTTGATGTGTAGAGATAGCAGCAGTGGCGGAGGAAAGCATTGGAGTCTAGCGAGTATTCGATCTATGGATTATATTTTGATAGGCACCATGCCTATATTTTGCCATGTCTATTGAGGCATCGATTATTTATTATTATTTTGTATGCGCCCATGCGCACGGTTATGTTATTTTTATTTGGACATTGTATTGGGCGTGCCAGACTCTATGGGCACCGTCCATTAGCTTTATTCCTATTTTTGTAAAAGCAAACTCAAAAGCTAAAAGCTTGATATATTTTTGTAAATTGGGCTATTATTGAGCATGAAGATGAAATATACATAAAATACATGCTTTGTGAAGTGCTCACACAAGGCATGGGGGGAGATTGCACCCAATTGGTCTCTTGCTCTTGTCGTTCATGCTTTTTACCTTGTAACTTGTGCAAAAATTAGAGTTCATTGTTCTTGGGGACCTTCCGGCATTCACTACACAAGCATACAGCGTCTGATCTGTGCTCCAGTGGTATCAGAGCGAAGCTGAGATCAAGAGCTTCCAATCGCTACCCATCTCATGTGAAGGCGGAGCTCCTGGAACGATCGGGCTCTACGGTCAATCTCATCGCGAACCATCGATACAAGCAGACTTCTGGCGATCAAGAACCCCTGTTTATGTCATTAGATCGTGAAGGATCGGGCTATACAGGCGGAGGACCACTCCTTCATCTCCTTCATCAAGTCGTGGACAACCAGAGAGATAAGTCATAAACCCCATAACTCAATATCTTCAAGCTTCAAACACTAAAGCTTAAGAAGCTTAGCTTAAGCTTTAAAGAAGCTAAAAGCTTCAATTTCTCATCGTGAGGTGTCAGAGTCTGTCTTTTCCGCCACGTTGTTTATGGGTAGAGTACCTTCCGACTCCGAACTGCAAAGTTGTTCATTGGAAGGTACTCTATCCATACGCAGGTTTGTGAAGCATTTTCAGCATACGAAGAAGGATAAATCGCAGAATTTCTGAAGATTGAGAAAGATATACCCCAAAACATATAACCCTTGTAACCCCAAACTTGAGCTACGCTCATCCCGCTAACCTGATTTTGAGTGAGAAAGGTCTTTTGAATTTTACAGGATGACGGAACCACATATGGATGATCTTATGGCTGAAGGCGACCTACCTGAGCCTACAATGGAGCAAAAGCTGGACTTAATCATGATGCAATTGGAAGAAGAACGAAGGGCTAGGCAAGCATTGCAAGCGCAACTGGCAAATTTACAAAGAGCGTCTACTGACAAAGAAGAACCTCAAGCTGAAGATCTGATTCGACGTACCATCGACGCCACTCTTGAGGCTCAAACCATCCGCAAGGAATCCAAGATAAGTAAAAGAAGTTTCAAATTCCATACTTTCAACGGCATACGAGAAGGAAAAACTGTTCTAGCATTCATTAGTCAGTTTGATGACTATTTCCATGAGGAAACCTATGCAGAAAAAGATAAAATCAAGTGTGTTACTAATCATTTAGTGGACAGAGCATCACTTTGGTGGACTGTAGTACGCAAGAGCATAGATTGTCCTGCTACTTGGGAAGATTTCAAGAAGAAGTTCATGCAGAATTTCCTTCCACCACAATTTCATGAGAAAGCTATTAAGCAATGGGATCTTCTCTAGCAACGGGATCGTGAGCCTATTCCTCAATATACAGAGCGTTTTTGGAATGCACTACTCCAGCTACGCATGCTTGAAGATGTACCAGAAGCAACACACAAGCGCAAGTATATGTCTGGACTCCTTGGGCATTACTACGCTGAAGTTAACATGTTCAACCCTGCTACTCTTGAAGACGCCATTTCACTAGCTCACGACACTGAAGATAAGCTACGAGGTAGAGACAGACGACCACAGCAATTCCAAGCCAATGGTAACTATGGATCTAAACAATTCAATTCCAATTTTAGAAGATTTAATCCAGGTCGTTTCTCTTCATCATCTTTCTGCAAAAATTGGGCAAAACCACCTGCATTACCATCCAATGTCAATCAAAACCCTAAGCCTATTCCACAGCCAAATTCTAATGTACCTAGACTTCCCGCCATTGCAAACAATGTAACCAAAGCCAAGCCAATAGTATGCTATAAATGCCACCAGCCTGGACATCTAGCAGCAAATTGTCATTCAAAGAAGCCACCAGCTCATATCAACTACCTTGGAGCAATGGACGAAGACGAACATGAAGATATGCCTGATTTCACTGAACATGAGGACGACACTACTACTACTTCCGATACTTTACCAGGTATGCCTACTCCACATTCATTATTGACTATGAAATGTTTGGTGCATGGAAAGGAAAAGACTATTTTGCATGATGACGGTAGTACTCATGATTTTATTTCAGCAAAATTGGTAAAAGAATTGAAATTACAGACTGTACCTACGCATTATCGTATCAAAGCTGCATTTTTAGGCACTAGGTATAATGGTACACAGGAAGTGCAAGACTTAGAGATTCAAATTGGTCAATACACTGAAAAAAGAAATTTCTTAGTTGTTCCATTACAGTCGAGTGACATTATTTTAGGTATGCCTTGGCGACACCAGCATAATCCAGATATAGATTATTCCACACACACAATGAATATTAATTTTCAAGGAAAATCTATTATATTATATGGTATGCATGCATCTAATGTTTTTCCACTACTTTCGCATACTCAAGCTAAATGTGCATTACGCAAGAGTAGTAAATCTTATCTCATTTGGGTGAATGAATTGCAAGTAAAAGAAAGTCATATGCACCCTAGGCATAAAGAATTTCTTGCATATTTTAAGGACTGTTTTGCAGAAGACCTACCACCTGGTTTACCTCCTTCACGTCCAGAAGACCATAAGATAGATTTGATCCCTGGCACACAACCACCTTGCAAAGCACCATATAGGCATAACCAGATAGAGCAAAAAGAAATCCAGAGTCAAGTTGAGGAATTACTAAATAGAGGATTGATTCGACCTAGCAGTTCTCCATTCGGTGCACCTGTTGTGTTAGTCAAGAAAAAGAATAATACCTATCGTATGTGCATTGACTATCGAGCTTTAAATAAGATCACTGTAAAGAATAGGTATCCTATTCCTAGAGTTGATGACCTTATGGACAAACTACAAGGATCTGCTATATTTAGTAAAATAGACCTTAAGTCTGGTTATCATCAGGTGAGACTAGATAAGTCTGACATATTCAAGACTGCATTTAGAACACAGTTTGGTCATTACGAATTTTTAGTCATGCCATTTGGATTGACTAATGCACCTGCTACGTTTAGTAGAATGATGAACCGTATATTTCTAAAATATCAGTATTGTGTAATTGTTTTCTTTGATGATATTTTGGTGTTTAGTCAAAATGAGAAAGAACATTATGAGCATTTGTCATTGGTTTTTCAGTTATTGAAAGAAAATCAACTGTATGCAAATCCTGAAAAGAGTGAATTCTTTAAAACAGAAATTGAGTATTTAGGTCATATTGTATCATCTGATGGAATTAAAGTTGATCCTAAGAAAATTGATGCAATATTGAATTGGCCTGTACCTAAAAACATGCATGAGTTACGCTCATTCCTTGGTCTTGCTAGTTTCTATAGGAAGTTTGTACGTAATTTTTCATTACTTGCTTTACCATTAACCAAACTTCTGAAGAAAGGAATTGTTTATCAATGGACCGAAAATCAACAGAAATCCTTTGACTTACTGAAACATGCATTAACCCATGCCCCTATTCTACAGTTGCCTGACTTTAATAGACCATTCTTTCTAGTAGTGACCGATGCTAGTGGATCAGGAATAGGAGCTGTACTTATGCAAGACAATCATCCTATAGCCTATTCTAGTTCTAAGCTGAAACCTTCTGAGCTGAAATATTCCACATATGACAAAGAACTATTAGCAGTTGTACAAGCATTAAGACAGTGGAAACACTACTTAATGGGTTCAGAATTTATGATTAAGACCGATCAGCAAAGTATTAGACATTTACTTAGCCAACCCCAAATCTCTGACCGTCATATCAAATGGGCCTCCTTTATTCAAAGTTTTCATCATATCATTCAATACCAACCTGGAAAAGAAAATGTAGTGGATGATGCATTGAGTAGAAGACCTGCCATTCATAATATTTCTGTCATATCTTTTGATTCTTTGATTGCTATGAAAGATACATATCATCAGGATATTACTTTTCATAATGATTGGAATAAATTAGTTCAAAATAATTTCATTTCTATTGATTCATTGTCATATAATGATGGATTTATGTTTTATGAAAAGAGATTGTGTGTTACAATTCCATTCCGATCTTTTGTTTTGAATGAAATTCATTGTCCCTCATACCAAGGTCATAAAGGTATCATATCTACCTTACGTACATTAAATAAAGATTTTTATTGGCCGCATATGGATGCTGATGTATCTAACTTTGTTTCTGAATGTTTGATTTGTCTAAGAGACATCATGGTAAACAGTATGGATTACTTATGCCTTTGTCTATTCCATCTAAACCTTGGGAACAAATTTCTATGGATTTCATTACTGGTTTACCTAATACTAAATCTAACCATGATATGATTTGGACAGTTGTAGATAGATTTAGTAAACAAGCATATTTCATTCCATGTAAGAAAACTTTAACAACATCACAAGCAGCACAATTGTTTTTTAAAACTGTTTTTACTAACCATGGATTGCCAAAAGTTATTATTTCAGATCGTGATTCTAGATTTTCTAACAACTTTTGGATTACTCTATTTGCTAACCTAGGCACAAAGATTGATTTCTCATCTACATTTCATCCAGAAACTAATGGACAAACAGAAGCCACAAACAGCACAATTCTAGATCTTTTACGTGCATATACTATTTCTAAACCACAGACATGGGACACACATTTGCATTTATTACAGTTTGCATATAACAATACACCACACACATCTACAAAGAAAGCACCGTTTGAAGTGATTTATGGATATAGATTATCTACACCTGTTGCATCTTTGTCTAATAGAATTCAAAGTGCTGATGATATTGCTAGTATGCATAATACTATTTTTGATGAGGTTAAAGATATAATTGCTAAAGCCCAGCAATCATATACCAAGCAAGCCAACAAGAAAAGACAAGCAATGAATTTCAAAGTTGATGATTATGTTTGGTTGAGAATAGAAAAACGTAGACTGCAAAGTGTAGATAGACATCCAGTTGTCAAATTAGCCCCTAGATTTTATGGACCATTTAGGATCATTCATAAAATTAATGACAATGCATTCAAGTTAGAATTACCATCTCATTGGAAAATTCACAATACATTTTACATTAGTTTATTGAGACTATTTAGAGGCCAATTACATGTACACCCTGTTTATGAAAACCCACCATTATTAGAGGAAGAGACTGAAATACTTGAACCAGAAGCTATCATAGACACTGACTTTATGACCACTAGAACTGGCCGAAGGTATTCTAGATATCTAGTTAAATTTAAGAACCATCCTGTAGAGGAAGCACAATGGATGCACGCTAGAGACTTAAATGCTTTCCCCACTCTGTTAGCTCCACATTGAGCTAATAGTAATTGAGGTCAATTGCTATCCCACCCTGGGGGTATGATGCCATGAGGCATATTCCACGGTGGATTCCGTGCCACGGTGGATTCCGTGAGGTTTTATGGTGGATTCCGTAAACTTTGATGACCAGGGCTCATACACAAAGTGGATTCTTTGTGCGAGAAGTTGATGGGGACGCCTGTCCTTTTCGGGCGTTTCATTAATTTAGTGTGTACATGGGTGATTCCATAGCGGGTGATTCCGCAAAATGCATATTAAATTAATAAACATTTATGAGTTTAGAGTGCGCACTCGTAATAAATTAAGGTTAGGATTTATTTCTAACCAGTTGATTTATTTATGTAGCTGAAGACTGCTAGGTATTCACTTTTGTCGGTTTAATTGTATTATTTTACTAACGATTGTGAATGCTTCAGTTGATGTGTAGAGATAGCAGCAGTGGCGGAGGAAAGCATTGGAGTCTAGCGAGTATTCGATCTATGGATTATATTTTGATAGGCACCACGCCTATATTTTGCCATGTCTATTGAGGCATCGATTATTTATTATTATTTTGTATGCGCCCATGCGCACGGTTATGTTATTTTTATTTGGACATTGTATTGGGCGTGCCAGACTCTATGGGCACCGTCCATTAGCTTTATTCCTATTTTTGTAAAAGCAAACTCAAAAGCTAAAAGCTTGATATATTTTTGTAAATTGGGCTATTATTGAGCATGAAGATGAAATATACATAAAATACATGCTTTGTGAAGCGCTCACACAAGGCATGGGGGGAGATTGCACCCAATTGGTCTCTTGCTCTTGTCGTTCATGCTTTTTACCTTGTAACTTGTGCAAAAAGTAGAGTTCATTGTTCTTGGGGACCTTCCGGCATTCACTACGCAAGCATACAGCGTCCGATCTGCGCACCATCCTAGGCCTAGTAGGAAAACCTAGTGTTACCGAAGTAGATGAATAGTCAACAAGCCGCGATGGATACCCAAAGACCTATTATGCACTTAAGGCTACTATGAAGTCAACAATTAGATTTGGTTACCCAAGACTAGGAACGATACGTGTGCTCCTCAATCGAAGCTCTCCAACCAATCTTCAAAAAGCGGTGAGTCAACTAGGGATGAGAAATCCATTGCCTCAAAAAGCACCAAATCCATAGAACCTCATGGAGTCTATCAATCAAATTTGCAACCAACCGAGGGCCCTAGTCAAACTCAACCTAACACTTCTAGTGTCCCAACTACTTCACAAGCCGAAAGAGCAGTACATCAACTGAGCCACAGGACCAATCTATCGCACAAGTGACTGACAAACACCCCATTAAACCACCCATGAGACATGCATCAATAGTTGAGCTATCTAGCTCAACTTGACCATGGATCTAGCCACATATAGGGGGGATGACTTAGTCATCTGCATTAGATGCTTGGATATCACATTCACCACTCTAGCCAAGAACTATGAATGACTGGGGACTTAAGCCTCCTCGATGAGACATTAGCAATGGAAATGCGCTCCTTGCCATGCACTTGGGAGGACTATGAGTTTTTGTTCATCAAGATTACCGAGGTATCCAAAGAATTGATTGACAATGAGATCTCTTGAGAGCAAGCTTGCACACAACAGTTGATCACATCACATCACAGGAGCAAAGTCTCTGCAACAGGCCAAGAGCTAGAAGAGCTAACAAAGCTATCCGACTCTGACTCTTTCTTTCTGCGAAAAATGGTATGCTCTGTGCCTCCAATGGGAACAAGAGGGCTACCAAATCATGACCAAAGTCGAGACGTGCAATCAAAACCACTGAGTTCAACCCTACCTATGTGGCTCCTACCTCGTTCACAGTCTTGGCCATCATGTGCAAATGACCTTTGGAGGAATATGTCATGGCCCACCCCTATTTTGATCGAATCTTGACCATGGAAGAATTGCATATTGCTAGCAAGATGAACTTTGGTGACTTTCTCATTGATGTCCTGGCAAGCATTACACACGTAGGCATTAGACCTCATAACATGGACTACACGCCCACTTGAAGTATAATCCAAACTTCTACAATTGACTCATGATGAAGCAAAGCGCAGCATTCCATAATGTTTGATCTTAATATTTTTTCTTTTTTGCAAAAAGTACTGTCAAAGGAGCTCATTGTAAGATGTTGGGCCATAACATAAACTTGAGATGGTAGGCCAACTTCCGTTCTCAGAGGAAGAGAATAATAGGTATCGATTGGCTAGTGAAACACAAATCTACAACCAACTAAAGTACTGCATCGTCAACAATTTGAGAGCTCTGGGGAACAAGGAAGGTGCGATGAGACAAATAGTCGACTAGTGCAATCTCCATAGATACATGGAGAAGGGTGGCCAAAAAATCAACCACGATAGATGCATAGAATTCCTAAGAACTTTCGACGCGAAAGAAGGAACATTAACACGGTGGCCATCAAGCACCCCACCATTCACTTGCAGGTTAAAATGGCCCACATCCTTTTCACAAGCCAGAGATATAATGCTCTCATGAACAAAATAGGTGTACCATTGCTGGAGAATCTTGTAGCCAATGCCTTAGATGAGGAAAATTGAAATGCCTACGTTCGAAAGACAATACAGGCATCGGCAAAGGTACTAACCACAGCACTAAGGGTGGCAAAAAACGAGTCTCCAGCTACTATATAGTGGAGTCCGAGAGGAAACAACCTACCTCCAAGGCTTCGACTACAAGCTTTGGAGTTAACTATCATCATTCAAGAAGCTTTGGGGGAGGCAGAAAGAGAAGTAATAGAGAAAACCTAGGAATCGTCACCAATCGGAGAGAAGCATTGCTCTCCCACCCCAACAAGCCCGACCATCTCACTTTTAGAGCAAAGTAGGAGAGCAAGGGGGAGATGAAATCCACAAGAAACAATAGGACAACATGGAGAGAGTTACTAATAAAGAGGAAAATGACCAACCATCTCAACAGCAAGAGCGAGAGGACAATCAGTGAGTAGCAAGGCTAAAAATTTGTCAAGTCAATGGGAGAGGAAAAGATCACTCTCAAAATCCTCATAAGAAGAACTCGATCCACCTCCAAAGAAAAAAAATAGCTACAAAGGGTGGAGAAGGAATTGAAGAGACGAGAAGAAGAGCGCAGGAAAATACCAAAAGAGGAGGAAGAATGACTAAGGCAAAAGGAGGAGGAGGAGATTGCTCTAACGAAGATGGAATCAAGGATTTAGCCTATAATCTAGCACATTCCAAGAGTGGATGCCTCCTGGTGGTGGAAAACAAAGTTGCGGCTATCAAGACTAGAAGGCTAGAGCAGCAATGCGCATCCTCCTTGAGCACATTGAATGTTACGCAACTGAAAAGGACAAGAGACATTGGAACAACTAAAAAGAAAACTAAAGCTAACAAGGAGGGTGCTGCAACATGGACTCCATGCCACGACACCTAAGCCTAACACTGGCGTAGGAGTAGAGGAGCAACATGCTCCCCTAATCTCAACTAGTTGAACCTCACAAGAACTCTCCTTTGCTAGGGCTTGGGCAGCTAAAACAACAAATGCAGTCACCTCAACATGAGCCCCACTGGAGCTGGTCCAAGAAGAAGGGCCTGATTCTAAATCATTAGATCAACAAAAGAAATAATGAGTGCAGGAAGCAAGCCCCCTCTGTGGTCACAACAAGTACAATCAAAAGAGCAAAGGACTCCATGCCAAGCCATGCATTCCTTGGCAAATCTCTTAGGCCCCCTTGAAATGTAATTAATGTAGAGCATCAAGATGATGTCTAGCATGCTCCCTCCCAATAATGTATCTCCAAAATAAATAAATAAAGAGAAAGAAAAATAAAAAGAAAAAGAAAAGAGAAAACAAAGAAAAGACCCATGCAAAGAAAAAGGAAAGGAATAATGAGCTTTTCCATGTATATCAGAGTGCAACAAACACTGCATCTAGGGATCCTCAAGTTAGGCATGTCCAATGACCTTGGTCAGCCGTTTTCGTGTCTAACCCCCTAGCCCTTCCTGTCCCCCCACTTCACACTTAGGGCACATCAAGGGTAGGACACATCTAGGGAGTTTGTGCTTTCGCCTATGGTTGGATCTGTCTCCCTAGGTCACACCCACAACACCTCCCCTATACACAAATTGGATCCTCAAGTGTGGGACAACACCACAAGCTTCCCTAAGGTTTGATCCAACTCCCAGTTTCATTAGCATAGACACCATCTAGCACTGCACAGTGAGGTATACACACCCCCAGGTAGTGCACTTCCTTTTTCTTTTTCAAGTATACTCAACAATGGCAATCAACCACCGACATCAAAGGCCCATACTACCCAATCAAATCTATTCTCAACCTCCGCAATCTATCACCCAACTTTGATGCTTCTTCTCCTCATCCAATCTCCATAAAGCCCCATCATCGACCCACATGGCAACCCTTCAAACACCCAAGCCCTCATCAACAAGTGCAGCAAGTGACATGGGACTGGCACTCGACTAGGAGGGGGATAATGTTAACCCCAATCCAAAGAAAGAAAAAATAAAATTTAAAAGACACTGGGCAAAGCGAAAAAAGGCGATCCCTGAAGAAATGGGAGGAAAAAATGCCAAAATCGCAAGAAAAAACTTAAAATTTCAAGGCAAGTGCAAAAGATAAAAGATGCATTTTAAATATAAAAGCGCACTCTAAATCCTTGTAAAATAGCACCATGCTCCTTCCTGTGCAATTTGTAAATGTAGACAGGCATGGGTGAAGGCACAATGCAAATACGAAGGGAATAGAAAAAGAGGACCTAGGCTAAGATGGCCGTGGTCATGTAAAAAGGGATGGGTGCCCAAAGGGAATTAGGGTTATGGTTTTGTATAAAAGGCAAAAAGTGAATGAAGAAGCTCATTCTGGTGTATGGCTAAAATTAGCTCTCCTCTTCTCTTCTTCTTCTTGTTCTTGCTTGCTTGAGCTTGTGCTTGAGAGAGAGGGTGTAAGGGAGTGAGGGAGTGAGTGTGTGAGGGTGAGGGACCATGGTGGAGAAGCTCTCCATCTTCTCCTCTCTTCTTCTTCTTCTCTTCTCTTCTCTTGTCTCACGTGCGGCAATGGAGCTTGAGGATTGGCTTGAGGGAGGAGGCAACTTAATCGAGCATGGAGGTAAGCTCTCCATCCTAGAGCTATCAGAGTGCTTGAGGGAGGAGGCAACTTAATTGAGCATGGAGGTAAGCTCACTACACTCATAGGCATGAGAGCGCGTATGGCTATGTGAGAGCTAGCCATTTCACTTGGCATGAAACGTTGAAGCAATAAGCGGTCTGTGGGTCTTGGTGGTTGAGTGAAAGCTCCTATACTTATAGTATAAATGTGCTCTAGTGTGCTTATTTTAGAGACACTGCTTCTAACCAACCCTAGCATACATACGAGGATCCTCTCTATCTTCCTTCACAACCCAAAACCCACCTTATTCAGAAGGAAGGTTCAGGGGGGAGTTAGGAAAGATGGTGAGACCTTGTGCATGCACATACACATAGTTTCACCTTAATGCACTAACCCTAGAGCTAGCAACACATGAAAATCTAGCCTTCCATCCTAAGTGCACACTCAACTACACTAGCATATCACACCTGTGCATAGTGAACATACACAAGCATATAGACATATTGATGCATGGACGTTGTAGTGTAGTTGACTAGCTCTAGCACTCTAGGACACTCACATACACTATTATCCCTTCCATACTAGCCTCATGTGCATAGCACTTGCACTCATCCAAATGCATAGTGCACCTTCCACATGTACTAGTGCACTATACTAGCACACTACTCATCACTAAGGACTTCCAAGACTCTTTGATTGATGTTGCGCCTTGTTTGTTGAATTGGGGATGGTTTTGGAAGCAAAGACCCATTTATCCTTTTCTTCTTCAATGTATTCTACATGACTTTGAACAATTGAGTGTAGCTTTGTCTATTGGTCCCCACTTTGTCTAGGGTGCTTTGGATATTCTCTTTGTCTAGGCAAAACATTTGTAGGAACTTTTCAGCATTTTGTTCCTTGACCCTTCCTAAACCTCATATCGTCCAACATATTCCCTACAACTTTGGGAGGAATGATGTTACCATAGGCTTGCGATGCTCTCTCCATGTTCCTCATTGATTTGTCTTTTGGAGATAAGAGAAGAACTATATTGTATCATGGTGTGTGATGCACCAGATGATTTTATAGATTTTGATATACAGGATGCACCACCATATGTGGATGAGGTATCTCGATATGATGGCACGAGTGTCGATGATATCTTTGCCATTGCGGAGCATCCAAAAGAAAATTAAGGATGTGGCACCAGAGTATGACATCTCTGACCAGGATTTTGAGCACTTACAAGAAAGCCTTTTTGATCCTCGACCTGTGACTACACGATACCTTTCTAGGAGAGAGATGAGGGTGGCCCGACTGCAGGAACAGATTGGGTACTATCAGTATAGTAATACATAAGTAGCTAGGCACAAGCACCTTTACCCCCAAAAACCTTCCACTAAAGGTGAATGTACCCCTAATGAGGAGAGAACAATAAAAAAAAGTGACAAAGTACAAATGTATATACGTATAATAGGATGAGGAAAGACATCATCTCATTCAATGCCCATCAACTTCCCAAGGAAGGCAAACGCTCTACTTATTGACAATATTTTTGTGAGCAAATCTACAGCATTTTGGTCACTTGAGATCTTGATAAGGTTAACAAACCTGTCCTCAATGACCTCTTTGATGAAGTGGTAACACAACTCAATCTATTTCATTTTGGCATACAAGATTGAATTCTTGGCTAATTGGATAGCACCCATAGAATTTGAATGTAGTGTAGGGACCGCATCAATAATACCAAGTTCTAGCCTAACCAAAGAGCCTCGTTGCAAGCCTCAGTGTGGTGGCTACAATATACTCAGCCTTTTTAGTAGAGAGGATTGTACATTTTTGCACCCTGGACATCCAAGAAATAGCACCTCCAGCAAAGGTGAAGACATAGCCAGAGGTGGACTTACTATTATCTGCATGTCCTACATAATCAGAGTCAGTGTATCCCCTGAGTCATGTATCCTAGTCACCATAACATATGCACATAGCTACTATGTCCTTTAGGTAGCTCATGATACCTTTGGTAGCATTCCAATGTTGTATGCTAGATGTAGTCATATAGTGTGCTACAACTCCCACTGCAAATGCTATGTCAGGACAAGTGGCTATCATGGCATACATCAAACTACCCACGGTAGAGACATAAGGGATCTTGGCCATCTCAACTTTCTGCTCATCAGACTATTGGATAATCGGCCTAACTAACCTTCACATGAGAAGGTAGAGGACAGTTAATAGGCTTATCATCATGCATATGAAATTGCTCGAAGACTTTCTAGATATACTCATGTTGATAGATAAAGGAGCCTCTTTGAGTGATCGCACATGATGTGCATCCTAAGAATATGCGAGACTTATCCTATGTTCTTCATCTCAAAGCTCTTCTTGAGCTATGTTTTCAAGGCATCTAGCTCATCATGAGCAATAAGCATATTGTCAATATAAAGTAAGCATATTGTCAATATAAAGTAAGCATATCATCAATATAAAGTACCAAAATCATAAGACTGCCGTCATGAGCCTTCTTTTATATGAGCACAAATCCATAGCACTATGGATATATTCCTATGAATGCATAAAAGCATCAAAATTATAATACCATTCCGTAGGTGCCTACTTAAGGCCATAAAGGCTCTTTCTTAACTTGCACACTAGGTGTTCCTTGCCTTTTTTCTCAAATCCCTTAGGCTATTGCATATAGATCTCATAATGCAAGTCCCCATGTAAAAAAAGCTATTTTGGCATCCATCTAATAAAGGTCCAAACCTAGTTGAGCAATCAATGCTAGTATCAAGCATAGGGTCATCATTTTTACCATAGGAGAAAGACTTTATCAAAGTTAACACCATATTCCTACGTGAAACCCTAAGCTACCAATCTCACCTTATAAAGCAAACTTGGGGCATCCAGGGATACTTTTCAGTTTGTATACCCACTTTGGCAATGCCTTCTTGTCACTAAGCAAAGGAACCAAATCCTACGTATGGTTAGTTTGTAAGGAGGAAAACTCCAACTGCATAGCCCTGTCCCATGAGTGACTATCATCTTTGTGTATGGCCTCATCATAAGAGAGAGGCTCACCTATATCTATCACCATAACATGATCCATAGAGAGTGTAAAGCACTCAGGCTGACATCTAGCTCTAGTAGAGCATCTCAAAGTAGGTTAATCATGCACAATAGGCAAGGCCTATGCCATTAGAGCATCAACTACTATAGATTGCCTAGCTGGCTATATGGGAGTAGGAGGCTTCTCCTGAAAGATCACCCCTGCTCAGGTTACTTATGCATCTTTTCCTCATGGGAAATGACGTCATGGCTTCAAATAACCTTGCGAGCTTGCAGATCCCATAGGCGATAGCCCATCTTACCTATATCCCCATAACTAAGAAAGATGCATTTCACGAACTTAAGATCTAGCTTATTGTATAGGATGGAGGTTTCCTAGTCCATACCTCCTCTATGATTTGGCAATCAATAGCAATGCAAGGGGACCAGTTAATCAAGTGTATGAAAATAGTAACTGCCTCAATCCAAAAGTGATAGGGTAAGCCTTGCTAGCTAAGCATATAGTAGACTCTCTTCTAAATTGTCATGTTCATGAGTTTGACAATACCATTCTAGGGAGGGGTGTAGGGGGTAGTCAACTAATGCTTAATACCCCACTCATTGCAAAAATGCTCAAAGACTTTTAAGAAATACTCACCTCCATTATAAGACCTTGGGCATTTTAGCATGTACCCATATTGGTTCTCAACAAGAGTAAGCCAACATTGAAAGGTAGACAAGACATCCAATTCTACCTAATAGGGTAAGCCAAATCTTATGTGAGTGATTCATCAATGAATGTGAATAAGTACTTCACACCACCTATTAGTGACTAACAGGACATGGGACCACATACATCCGAATGAACAAGAGCCAAAGGCTCACCCATACGCTTAATGCCATAGTTCTTATGCATATTATGTGTCTACCTACCATATAAAAAATGATCACAATACTCAAAACACTTATTTTCTAAGGAAAAAAGATACTACAAAAACAAGAATTTTCATTTATTTCAAAGATATATGCCCAAGGCGACAATGCCAAAGAGATACATGTGAAACTGTAACCACAACCAAAACATGTCAATTGACCCAAATACAAGCAAAGGATAGAGGGTACTAGACTTAGCACTACGTGCAATAACAAGATTCCCATGAGTAATCTTCCATGAGAAATCACCAGACAACATAACCTACATCATCCAAGGTGCTAGTAGAGATAAGGCTCTTTGTGAAAGCCAGTACATGACGTATATCATGAAGACTAAACATGTTGTCTGAACCAAAATGCAGTTCGATATCACCGATACCAACTATGTTCAATGTCAACAAGTCATTATCCAAACAAACCAATCCAGTCATATTATGATAGGAGTGAAAACACTCTCTATGAGAGGTCACATGAAAGGAAGCCCTTGAATCTATCAACCAACACTAAGTATAGCTTAACAAAGCATCAATCAGCTATGAAGCATCCAAAAATGAAACTACTAAGATAAGATTATCAAATATATTAGGTTGGACTATATGAGTCTCCTTAATCTTGACACTACATTTGCTAGGCACAATGTTGCAATCATCGTTCTTGTCCTACACTTTACCCTTCCCCTTTTCCTTACGCTTTTCTTCACTCATTTTATGGCACTGTAGTCAAATAGATCCTACTTTTCCACAATAATGATAAGTAAGACTAGACTTATGGCCACAAGACTTACTGTGAGATTGTCCATATATCCTAGACTGAGACTCGTTAGAGTCTCTACCATGGCCATTTCCATCCTATCAGATTCTCACAATCAATGCATGTGACGTATGGGAAGCATCCACATTCTTTTTGTTCATCTATTCTATCAAGAGGAAACTCTCAACATCCTACAATTTTAGCCCATCCTTAGCATAGATAGTCATACAAAAAGTGTCATACGACTCAAGTAGAGTACCAAGCAGAAATAAAGGATGCAAAACTCAATCTCGTGCAAATCTAAATGGCTAATGATGGATTGTTCAAGTATGCAAACATAGAAGTCCCTTCCTTCATGCTGCGAAGCTCCATTAATTATTTCAGCTAATATATTTGAGATGCAAGACTCTACTTGTCATAAAGATTCTTAATATATATCCAAAGCTCATATGCAATCTAACACAGAGTTACAACATTATAGTGAACCTTGCTTAAAGAGTGATAAATTGATTGTGGAACTGTATAGCTCATCTAGTTCATCCCAATCCTCGGCCACAATGTTTTCTGGTTTGGCATCCCTATTTTTGAGTGGTGTAACCTATAATTTTTGCACTAAAACTTGCCATATTTGAGTTTTCCAATAGTTGTAATTAGTCCCATCCAGTTTCTCAATATTGAGGATAGCATCGTCACAAGAACCACTAGCTATAATGATACCAAGCAGGTACACAGAAGGGCAAGATAGGTTGCTGTAATAAACTACAGTAATATGCCAACAACCAATTGTGAGCAACCAAGAGGGATGAAACCAGGAACAACTAGCACTAAATCCTATCACAACTGCAGTGTGTTAAAAACCATATATGCAATAGATATAGACTTCATGCATAAGGTAGGTCTCAAGGATTAATGAAGAGAACTAACAGATGCATAATCCTCTAATATACAAGCGTGCGGGTACTATCAGTATAGCATTACATGAGCAGCTAGGCACATGTGCCTTTAATCCCAACAATTCACACCTCACCTTTCCTCATGCACCCTTGCTTACACAAGGTTCCCATGCTATACTTCTAACAACCTCAGCAATGAGAAACATAAAGAGAATGGAAGGGTGCTTCTTATCATAGCATCCACAAGATACAACTTGCCATCAGTCCATAAATTGATATTATTTCTACCCTCTGATCTCATTTCTTCCAACACACTTGGTGTATGGCTAGACACCTTCTTGCATTTGCAAAAAAATACTCATCATCCATATCAATATGGAGGTTGTATGGATGTTTATGGTTATCCATGTTTGCAATAAAGTTACCAAGAAGTGATCCAAGCTTGCAATGGATGTGGTTTACAGTCCGTTGAAACAAAAATTTGAAAGAGAAGAGGAAATGTTTTGAGATAGTCATGGACTCTTGAGGCAAAGTTTCTAAGGAGTGAGATGAGGCATTGAAGGTGACAATTGCATGCGACATCTCTGAGGTTCGTGTCAATGAATGGTAAACAATGAAAGTAACAAGGTACAAAATGGTAAATATTCCTCAAGATTGCAAATTTCTTTTTCAATAATATTTTTATTTAAAATTTCAATAATACTTTTAATAAATTGCATCGCACTTTTTTTTCTCAATTTATTACGTGGCCAAAAAGTGACCTCAAATCTCACCTAATGCAAAGTCCATTAGTAGAGTAGCATATCTATAAATCCATACCTTGATTATTTCTTTAGTCATTATGCTTTTGCTATTCTTATTTTTATCTTGCCTGCTATTTGGAGGTTTGCCTCAGTGAATCTTGAACACCAAAGAGAAAGTAACTCCCTAACCAAGAAGAAAGCCCGCAATCCTATATGGCACAAGAAAAGGGGAGGTCTAGTTAGTGGAATGCTTATTCTCTCTCTCTCTCTCTCTCTCTCTCTCTCTCTCTCTCTCTCTCTCTCTCTCTCTCTCCCTCTCTCTCCCTCTCTCTCCCTCTCTCTCCTCTCTCTCTCTCTCTCTCTCTCTCTCTCTCTCTCTCTCTCTCTCTCTCTCTCTCTCTCTCTCTCTCTCTCTCAAAATCCACATTGTCACAGCCAACCTTCAACTAAAACAAATCCCCCCCCCTTCATATGCACGTATAATATACCCCATATTTTTTCCAGGATGACCTATATTTAAACACCATGCTTCATTTTCCATGGATGGGTGATCCAATTAGAAAAACATTATTCTCCTCAAGAAAAATATTGTTGCTATTAGAACTAGATGCACATTCATTTTTTCAATTCATCGCATGTTGCATATACCATGTCCTTACACATCTTTCGTCAAAATAACAACATATCTCAATATAATGAAGTTTTAAAAGTAAAGCTACAATATGATATAATAAGAAACAATAAAAATCTCACTTATACACTCACAAAATACATTATTTAAAAAAACATGCAATTATCTCTCATGCAAGATGAAAATTGGTGCGAAGAATTGGCCTTCTCATGGAGTAGTTACATTTATTAATGGAATTATTCATTGTCAACAATTATGTCCATCTTTAGTGTCCTTTATTTATTTGTATAAACTTGGAGACTCAATGGGATCCCTAGAGGATTTTTCTCGATCCCTAGTAATAATATTATGATCAACTATGAGTGGCAGCTCAATTGTGGTGGTAGGGGTGGGTGCATTCATTATAGAAAGCATTTGTATCAACTCCCCTCAATTGTGGAGCTTTGCAACATCTTATGCTTCAGGATGATGGCCCCTTTCGAGGTTTGGGCAACATCCCAACTCTCTGATTGATGCCAAAAGACACGCATTACAAAAAGGTAATATTACGAAAAGAGTCATTGACTTGAAAATGGTTAGGATAGTATTACGATAAGAGTCATTGCCTTGAAAATGGTTAGGGTAATATTACAATAAGAGTCATTATCTTGAACCCAGGTTAGGGCATACTAAATCCACTAGTAGAGGAGCATGTATATAGATTAGTACCTTGATTATTTCTCTATGCATTATGCTTTTGCCATTCTTACTTTGATTTTCCTTATTGGTAAGGACTTGAAAGCCATCACCTTTGGGTCTTTTTTTGCCATCTTATGAGAGGGCAAAGTGTTCACAACACTCCACACAACAAGTTGAAATATTCAAAGTAAGCATTTGGCCAATTTGTATAGAATATAGGCTAGCCCTTGTTACTTCATAATCAGCACACTTTGATGATAATTGATAACTAATGAGTCTAGCATGTTTACACTTATGTCCATTTGAACCGATATTTGAGGATGCCACCTTGGATTGATCTTAAAGCTAAGTGTTCTCCTCATGGCAGAAAGAGGGCATGCACGACAAGAGTTTTCAAGGGAGAGAGGGATTGGGGTGGCATTGAAATTCTGCCTTAAATGATGTCATGGAGTTTGGGGTTAGTAGATGGTCAATGAACGATTCACAAGACATGGTCAAACAAATCTTTTGAGGCATGAAAGATCCCCCAACTCCAAATTGCCCCCACCCCCACTAACGTGCCATCTCAAACCTTGAAAAGAAATAGAATATTGGAATCCTTCAATAATTCGATTAAATATGGTCTCCGTTCCGAAACTGGCAACCGTTGACTGTGCGCGAAAACTCGTGGCTCACGGACAACATTTTCCAATTATAGTTTTGACGAAACCCTTCTTTACAGGTTCCCAATGAGAGAGAGAGAGAGAGAAGAGACGAAGGGACTCGGAAACAGCCAGGGTCCATCCCATTTTCTTTTTTTTTGAAAACGTTTCTTTTTTGTTTTCTTGGGTTTTTTTTTCTGGTTTCTTTTTTGGCTTGCCGCCAGCTGGTGGTGCAAAGTTGGTGCGAGTACATGGCCTCTCTTTACTTTCAATGGAAATTATTTATTTATTTTGAGAAGATTTTTAAAATATTTTAGGGGCAAAGGAAAAACTTCCCGAATCCCCGAGAGATGGTGGGTCACGCTTGAGTGAAGGAAAAGATATACCGCAACAGCAAACGTGTCACCATTTATGGCGGCCTACCAGCATATATATATATGTGTATATCCATCCTTTCCATATGAGTTTTCCTTTTCCTGAATTGTGTGATGCGGTAATAATATATTAAGGCCAAGAAATACATTCTAATTTCTGGGTGAGATTTTTGGTTTTTGTCCACAATTTCCTCGTCACATCCTTTTAGGAGGATAACCTCTTCCTTGAAAAGCGCGAGAGGGACGGACAGAAGGAGACACTGTGTGTGTGTGTGTGTCCGACCTTTTATGATTACATTTTGTTTGCTTGTATTTTAATATATGTGGATATATTATTTAGCACTCGTAGTGAGCGATATATTTATGCAGAGGGGGGCCAATTGCAACAGAATAGAGGGGCGTCCTGAGAGACTCTCTCTCTCTCTCTCTCTCTCGCATCAAAAGTACTCGCCTGACAATATCAGCTGAGACATATTTATGTATTATACGCATACCTTCTTCACAAACAAACACACCCCCAAAAAGATTGTTATATCACGCATGTGACATGTTCGATTCATCCTTTCTTTGCCTTGTTCTTTTGACAATTCCCTTTTCTTTAGGAGGTAGGTGCTATTGCCCCCTTCTCTCGCTTGTGCTATGCGTGGGGGTGTGTGTGTGTGTAGTATGTACACACAACAATAACTAATAAAAATACTATTGACCCTGTGAATGGAGAGTTTCAACTTCCCAATAAGAACCCTGACTCGTCTAGGTACTGGGGACTCAACCTCCCCATAGGTTAAAGGAAAGAGAGGAAACGCAGAGAGCCTTCAGAGACACACACACACACACACAGTAGGGGGCCCGCGGGGGACAGAGACAGATAGACACTTGAACTTTCTCTCAGACTCTCTCTGTGTCTACACTGTACAGTCTCTCTCTCTCTCTCTCTCTCTCTCTCATCACCTGCACATTTGACTGCAGCAGCAGCACACGCAATCACACAAAATGATAAATCTGTTTGGGGGACACACACATGATCCACATCACCCCATTATGATTAGCAAGGACTTGGGAGGGCAGCTGCCAGCAGCCTCTCTCTCTCTCATATCCATCGGTCAGCCAAGGACTCTCCCCATCTCTCATTGAAGTAGGTGGGTACCAACAAAAGAAAGCGAAGAAAAGGAAGGAACAGACATGAAAGGCCAAAGGGTGTGGGGGTGTGTAATATTGGTTTCTCCTGTCGAAAGTAAGTACCCACCACCAGCTCGCGTGAGAGCTATTTAATCGAGCAAATCTCTCTTTTTGCCCATCTCTCTTTTTGAGGGCAAGGGGACTCATTTCTTTATGATGATACTTGTGCGTGTATGTGTGAGTGTAGTAACAGAAGAGAGAGGAGATGCTCGCTCTCTCTCTCTCTCTCGTCTTGAGACTTGTGGCAACATGTAGGCAAGCTCAACTTGTGTGTGTAGTAGTAATAGTGTGTACCCTCCTCCCCTTTCTAGCCTTCTTTATGCCCCCACAAAAATCACTACCAATACTGTATACAAAACACCCTTCTCTCTCTCTCTCTCTCTCTCTTTTCCCTAGGGCACACGCCAAAGCCGTGATAGGATGGTACCCTTCCTAGCAACAGCATATATCCTCATCAATCCTTTCACTTCCTTTGAGAAGCACACTTTTTACACTCATCATCACCCACCCTCTCATAGTATCTTCTTTCTTGTTTCACCTAATGCCAATTGGGATGGGACCCGTACAATGTTCACAAATAACTTTTTTGGGAAAGCTTCAACTTCATTGTCGAGGCCCTTTTTCATTTTGATATTTGGATTGCTTCTCGTTTTGCTTTGAAATTTGAAGGTTGTGAATACTCTATCCAATAATTGTGAAAGTTTTTTTCTAAGCTTTGTCTTTCGCCTAACGCTAAGCCTCGTCTTTATGTGACCACTAGCCCACATGTACCTATCTTATTGACTCCAAATTTCCAAGTTGGATGGCTCTCATGAGCTCTCCAAAACACAAGACACACACACACAACTCCACAAACTTTGGCCATCACAAGTCCCATCACTAGGTGCCCTCCTCCCACCATGCCCAACATAACACACATCTCACAAGTGACATGCCACCCAAGGCACTCACTAGTCCCTTTTACCCTCACCTTTATCGTGCAATTTCTGCACTGACCACCATCTCGATGTTTACAACTCCTTTGCATCTTTATACATGTATCTCCTTGCATATATCATAATGCATTGAGCATGCACATGTCTCTTTCTGCCTCTTCCTTTGAAACCATATTCTTGCTTATGGCGCACAATATCAAGCAAGATCTCCATTAGAAATTAAAATGTTGCTCTAAAACCAAGGAAGCACTGTTAGGAGTGGCTTAGAAGTGTCAAAAGTGAGATTGGGATTTGAAAAAAAGGCAAGCACATAGAACTCTTTATCATAAGAAGGCCATGATTCATTTGAACACATTGATTGAACACTACACCCAAATTGTAATGCTCTACAACTCACCAAAAAACTTGACCTTTTCTAAAGACAAGCCACTCAATGTGCATTAGCCAACAAAATACTCATTTCCCATACCTTTCTACAAACCCTACATAGAATGTATATTTATCTCTTATTGTTGTAATGCTAAGTCAATTATGAAGAGGCTTGTTTCAAATTGAACAAAGTTATCATGAAAATAACCCTTGGCCAAGCTTTTGATATGTCGCAATGTCTTTCCCATATTTTAAAGAAAGGTGATTAGCTTACACATTATGAAGTGGATCAACCTGTCAAGTTTCATAGCTTAGTTTTTGAATTCAAATGCAAATGGATATATCCAAACATCAAATCATGCCACTATACCTACTCCTTTTGAGACATTTGATCAACACTTCCTTGCCCAATGATCTAGACACGACAGTCATGTTTAGTCTTCTCCAAGATAAAGTGCATGTGAGTGATACTTTAAGCTTCTCAATGGATGTTGCTTTATGTCTAGAAGTATCTTAACTTTTATTATGATGAGCTCACGTGAAATAGAAAGCTTCAAAGATGGGCAAGTCAATCTTGTGGTGAGAATTAGTTTCATGTGCCACATATGTTAACTAATGGAGTGTCTCCTTATGATTACATGAGGACAACATAGTATGTCCATGCTCATAAAATGACATCATGGACTCACTCTTTTCCTTATCACAAGAGTGACATATGCCATGAGGCATGCAGTTCCTTGAATTCTTCCCATTAGAATGTTGTATTCTCACATTTATCTACATTTGAGTATGCTTCTAAGATCAAGCATGAAGATAAAAATTTGTTGGCTCATTAAAAAGAGTGGCATATCTATCATTAAGAAATGACATTATAGTAAACCTGTGGTTGAACTAAGGCAATATTATGAGTGTAGGTGTTTTTAAACACCTACAAATTCTTGCTTGATATATATGTTCTTAAATTTACCTAGTCAAAGTGGTTACAATGTGTGCCAATTGTGGGCTAACTAGTTTTCCTATGGAAGAAGCAATATTGTTGCCCAATAGAGCAACTTAGGCCTAGGATGATGTATGTGATTATAGAACACCTTAGGCATCAAGCTTGGGTGTTTGAACATATTACACCTTAGAAGTCATTGTATCTATAGCATGCTATTGAGTAGGAAGCTTCTTCTTGTTGGAAAATTCAAATCATTATACATTGAATTTGGACTCCCTTAGGTTGGAACTAGGAACACATTGAGATTGTAGAAGGACCAAAAGTGATACCCAAATGTCTAATTTGAAGGCAATAGACGTCTCTCCAAACATTTAATGTACGTGTCGGGCACATAAATTTATGTTTTTGTGCTATTTATGTAGATACATTTCTATATTTACATATATGTAATACTCATTGTCAATATTGATATGCATATGCATATGTCTCTATTTTCCTAGGCACTATTGTATGTATATATGCATGTATTTGTAGCTATATCTACATATATGTGTAAGCATCTATATGTATGGGTACTATCATATGCATACGTAAATAACTTGCTCAAGGGATTCGCTCATTGATATGTAAGCATATCATGTGGATTCAAAAGAAAGGATTTTTCAAATATCATTTTTTAACATACAAAAGGATTCTATCAAGGGTTGGAAAGGTCTAGGTCTAAATCTGTTGAGGATCAAGGAAAATAGCAGACAAATGGAAGAAATAAATTGTGAAAAAAAGGGCTCTCGAATATACGGTAAAACATAAGAAATAGATAAACCCAACAAGAAATTGGATTACTCTTGGAAACTCTGTACAACTTTAGTAAACCCCTTCAAACTAAATAAATTGTATCTAAGATGATAGATTAGGCTAACTTTGTCTTAGGCGATAGCTTATTACCACTGAAAAGGGGTATGTTTGATTTTGAGAAAATTCATAGATAAGAGTATTTTTTAATAGGCTTTGAATGCACGTGATATAGAGGGTTTACATATAGTGAACCCTTAATATAATTTGTATCCATATTTATACACACATATATACACGAAAATGCAAATACTCATGCATAAACACATGCCCATGGGCATACACACATACATGTTCATGCAAGCATCTATGCACCCATAATGCACACACACACACAATTCATTTCAAGATTGTATCTAGCAAACTAACCTAACTTGAATGAAGAAATGGATTGAGTGTTGTAATGTTCATAATAAAATAGCTTTTTCATTATCTATATTATTGTGTAAGAAATTATATGTGGCAACCATAACTATCCTAAGGATTTTTTATCCAAGTATGGTTACTTTTCATTGTGCATCAAAAAAATTAGTGCCAAAGACTTGGAAATATACACCTTTTGGACAAGTCAAGTCTCTATAATTAATTGATGGGGATGGATTTTTCAAGAATAACTTCCAATATTTAGATACTACTATTAAAAGAAGTGCCTATTTGTTTAGAACCATTCAAATAAGCAAGTTTTACACCACCTAAACCAACCTTAACTAGATCAAAATGACCTCAAAAGACAAAACATAGTGTATATATATCCAATGCAACATAATGTATAGAAACTGTTCAACTTAATGGCAACATATTTTTTTGTCAATTGTGTTAGTTCTGGCATCAAGAATACATTTTACATCAACTCAATGGTAGCCCATAATATTGGCTCATTTTGACCTTATGAACTTCAAACATGCTAAACTTTTGTATACTAGGAGTATAATCTCTCTCACGTTTTTCAAATCTAAAGAAAACACAACAGATAGATTTTCAATGTCCACCCAAAGCACCCACTTTTTATGAACATTGCCCACTTTTTCTAACCATGTGCAATTAGTGAGTCAATCATCGATATATAATAAATAACACGGAAGTTATTGCCACTAAAATAATAATCATATGGTACACTAAAATATGACTATCCAAAATAATAAAATAATTCTCCAATAAGAAATCAACTAAATGCTCAACTAAACTTTGCAAAACACATCCATCATCTACATCTACAAACCAATCAAATCTAACCAAAAATATACTTAGTATAAATCAAATAAGTCATTTTCATGAACAACAAAACTAGTACTAATAACAATGGTTTATCACAATAATATAGTATCAAAGGATACTCCACATGCACTCTACTACAAAGAAATGTAGTGAATCACTTTCTAAAATAGATTAATCTAGTGCTATAGATGATGTGTATACTATGGAATCACCTGCTAATGGCATCAGCCATGTACATAAGAACAAGTGTTATTCCCAAAAAGAACATACACTTTTATTAACTTTCCATGCACAAGCGAACCATATATAACCATCATCCCCTTGAGAACATGCCCTAATGTATAGACAATAAGTATTTAAGGCTATCATTGATGCCAGGAGGCATATTCCACGGTGGATTCCGTGAGGCTTTGCGGTGGATTCCGTAAAATTATATTTATTGCCAGGGCTCATACACAAGGTGGATTCCTTGTGCGAAAAGTTGATGGGGGCACCTGTCCTTTTCGGGTGTCTCGTTAATTTAATATGCAAGTGGGTGATTCCATAGCAGGTGATTTCGCAAAATATATATTTAAATTAATGGAGGTTTATGATTTTAGAGTGCATACTCGTAATAAATTAAGGTTAGGATTGAGTTCTAACCAATTTATTTATTTTGTAGCTGAAGACTGCTAGGTATTCACTTTTGTCGATTTAATTTTATTATTTTCTAACAATTGTGAATGCTTCAACTGATGTGTAGAGCAGGCAGCAGTGGTGTTGGGAAGCACTGGGCGATAATGTGTATTCAAGTTATTTAGAAGAAATTATCATTTTGATGGGCGCGCATCTTAGGCGTGGCGCCAATATTTATTTTGACGAGCTTATTTATTGAAGCACCTGACATTTATTTATTATTTTGTATGCGCATGGGCACACGATTTAAATATTTGTTATTGGACATTGTATTTGGGCACAGCTCGACTCTTTGGGCGCCCAATCGCTTTAATTCTTTAGTTGGACAAAAGCAAACACAAAAGCTACAGCGTGCTAATTGTAAATTGGGCTATTTTTTGAGCTTGGAGATGAATAATATATCAAATACATGCTTTGTGGAGCGCTCACACAAGGCATGGGGGGAGATTGTGCCCAATTAGTCTTTTGCTTCATGTCGTGTAAGTTTTCTCTCTTATTTTTTGTGCAAAAGTAGAGTTCTTTTGTTCTTGGGGACCTTCCGACGCTCGCTACGTATGCATACAGCATCCGATCTATGCACCAATCATCCCTTTGGTAAATAAAATAAGGCCTCCAAACACTAATGTTTAGTCTAGATTTGACCCATTTATCATGTTTAGACTAGACCCTTTGTATATACAAAGGTCCAATAGTTCCTCAAGAAGTCATGCTTATCTCAACATGCCACAAAACCATGATCTATTTTTCTAAGGGCTATGTTTACGTACAACCTTTTCTTATCTAAGAAATATGTGCATGGGGGTGATTGCAGCCTATGGTGTGCCATTCTCGACTTTTGATCTCAAATAAGTCTATTTTGAATTAAGAGAGAGGGAGAAAGTTTAAGTTTAATCTTTTGATATTCACAAC
The DNA here is from genome assembly GCF_053477565.2 of Lygodium microphyllum. Classification (NCBI taxonomy): domain Eukaryota; kingdom Viridiplantae; phylum Streptophyta; class Polypodiopsida; order Schizaeales; family Lygodiaceae; genus Lygodium; species Lygodium microphyllum. The sequence goes on along the minus strand of NC_141154.1, from coordinate 45,430,200 downwards.
TTGCATGATGGACATCTAATTCTTTTAGTATTGGTATTAAAGCAATGTTATAGTCAAGGGCTTCCAATCACACTGTCATATTGTTGTAACAATGTAATTTATGGTGACATTAGATTCATCTTGTTTTAACCTTCAAACTAGACACTTCCAAGTGTGCATCCAATTTGTTGCTTGCTTTACATTATTTGCATGCATTTCATAAAAGTTGGTATAGTTTCATTGCATATGCTATGATAAAAGTTGGTAATATATAAAACTATAGCCCATCACAAGCTTGCTCAACCTCAATATGCAGTTCGACTTTTCCCCTATACCATTGCCTTCAACATGTATTCAAAGGTCCTCCCTTCACCAAAATGTTATACAAACTCTATTGGAACATGAAACTTGTTTCCAACATGTTGCCATAATTCTAAGCTAAAGTTTTGTGTTCCAATGGTTCTAAGATTTTGAGCCAATCCATGGTAGAGCAGCATTTCAAGCTTGAAAAAAGTTTAGCCTCCAAAACTATGTCGAGGTTGTTTGTCAAAATTTTTGTATCAAATTTATTTTTCATTTTTCTCAACATGCAAAGCTTATCTTGCTAATAGGAAAACATAGTACAAAGATTTCTTTCTTATTGATAAGAACTTTACTCCAATGTTAAAATTATGCATGCCTTGCAAAAAATGGTTTCAAACAAAGAGAATTATGCTTTCCATGCAAATGATGATTTCAAACTAGTGTTGGAGCCAATTCAAAACATGTGCTTATATGTAGCTTACCATCTAATAAAACAAATTTTATGAAGCACACTCCAAATACTTGCAAGCATAACTCCAATTTGGGATGTAAGACTACTCTCAAAGTCATAAGCTTAATCTTAATTATAAAAACCAAAATCTCTACCAACCATGTGTACCATGTTTCCTTTTTACCACCCAAAACTTATAGAAGCTTATCTAAATTCGTGATAACCACACGTGACACCCTTCACTTATCATTATGCTTACCTAGCTTTGACAATTAAAGAGCTTATTCAATGTACCTACTCATCCAACTATTAGTTATCTTTTTGCCACTTCACGGTTATGATCAACATAACGATGCTCTTTTACCTAAGATCAACAATACCCTCTCTTTCTATGCTCTTTTGCTTGAGATCAACAATACCCCCTCTTTCTATGCTCACATGTACATAACTCTTTTCCCCATTTTAAAATAACCCTCTTGCGAATCCCCCTATTTTACCTTGTGTTAACAATAACCCTCTTGCCTAGCTCTTACACATATATCTGTTTATTCTCATTTCAATAGTCCAAGGTGGGGGTGAAAGCTTAAGGCTGTGTTACAAATGTGTCGAGTGCTAGTCTTCTAAAAGGTGCCCGTATGCCAATCTAACTCCCTCACTCACATCAAACCATCAACAAAAATTTGGGGAAAAAACATTTTCTTATCTTAATGACACGGCTTTCCAAGGTATACACTTTTCGTGTCCTCTTTTAAAGGACATTATTCTTTGAAATCTAACATTAAACTACCAAAATCTACCAAAGAGATTCATGACATTAAGATCCACGTGCCATCCTCAACCTATATTTAGTGTCTCAAACATCAAGATTTGATGGGTGTCTATTGTCCAAGGACCTCCAACTTTTCCTATGACTAACAACACATACGGAACTTTTCAACAAAATAAGTTAAGACATTGTCATTCTTCATGGTAGTGCAAAGTTTTGAAGAAACTATCGACACACAATAAGATTTTTATCCCCATAACCAAGAGCCACTTAAATCATAGTCATGTACATATATACATAATAAGAAGGATGATTTTTAACAAACTCAAAAGTTGGAAACTCACCTTTCTTTGACTTGAGATATGTCTATATCACCTTTTGCTTTACTTTGTATATCTCAAGTTGTGACAACAAGCTAGTAGGAAATCAAATTTATGTTTTTATTGTAGAAATTGTTATTATGGTCATATTGAAAAACGCTAAAAAGAGAGAGAAAAAATGCTTGATGAATCTCTTGGACTATATGCTTGACCAAGATAGATGATGGATCATGATGCATCTAATAATATGAATGTAATAACTTGTGTTGATGAAGGAAATAGCAATAGAAAGAAAAAACATCATTGCATATTACTTGAGCATTGGAAAAGCAATCATCCTTAGGTCTACTGCATTATTGACAAATGATGGCAAAGAGAGGGTGAAATGTAGATATGTTCATTTTCTCAAAAAGGCATATCCATTTGCTAAATCTAAGGGATCCATGAAAACAAAACACATTGTAATCCATGCATATTGAGGCAAAGTTCATGTGGAAAGAGCATGCTAAACAGAGCATGATCACTATGGAAGGGCACATTCACACTATGATAGATAGTGAAGAAGAGTGTGCCATGTTATGCATGCAAGTTGGTTGGTATGTAATCAAAAGATGCCTACCTTTGGAAGAGTGCCACAATTGGTTTAACTTCTAAAGGCTTATGAATATGTAAATATGCCCCTTGCAAGTGAGGACTCCACTTACACCTTTAAGCATACAGGAAAAGAGTTTGCAAATGCAATTAAGCATGTCTATTGAGAAAGACTAAAACTTGATATAAGAACCAGTCCATTCTACTCCAAGGTGATGAGAGGACAAATGATTATGTATGGCAGTTTTATCGAGAATGCATGCCATGGTTGTGTAATTGCAAAGTTCTTGCACCTTCACCCAATGAATGCAATGGAAAAAGCTTTATCTTAACTGTTTTTCCATTTCGTGTCTTGCTAGCACACCATTGATTTGGCAAGTTTAAACACAAGTCTGGTGGCAATTTTATGAAGAGAGATTCTATACATAATGAGCTATCACTATATCACTCCTAGGAGGCACTCATAAGCAAATAATGACTTAGCAAGTTCATAGACTTTAAATATATAGACAAAACAATGATAATTATGTATGAATGGTCTTCCATATCAGCAAAAAGACATGCATTCCTAATTGATATTGTTAGAAGAGAAAACCTTGCAAACAAAGATACTTGATGTAAAATGGTAACCTTTGAAAAAATGTATGATATAGATGATTGTTGAGAGGTTAAGTGACGATGACCAATATCGTGAGCCTTATGCATGCATTATTGAGCATCATGTGAAATGAGGATGTCACATTGTTAGAAGAGCAAACCTCACAATACAAAGATACTTGATGTAAGATGGTAACATTTTTTTTAGAAATGCATGATGTTGATGATTATTGAGAGGTCAAGTGATGACCAATATTGTGACCCTTACGCCTGTATTATTAACCATCACATGCAAAATGAGGAGCTACTTTATACTCTTCTTGACTAATTATAAGGTGCAATTTTATTTTATCTTTTTATTGATGTGATTGAGGACTTGAATATGTTAAATTACACTTTCCAAAATACTCTAATATATCTTGTAATAGGAGTAATAAAATTTTCAATCTTGCATTTCTTAGTGCACAGTTTGTTGTAGATACTGCACATATGGAGAGCAGAGAGCTTTATAGTAAAAGACATGAACAAATGGGAGTCATAATATACAAGTTTAAGCCACGAGGATTGTTTGTGTTTTGAACCTATTAAGCTAATGTGGCTCTTGGCACACAATTTGTTATAGATATTACACATACAAGGAGCAAAGAACTTTATAGTAATAGTAAATATGTATGAACAAGTTACAAGTGTTTAGGATTTGTGAAGCTAATGTGGCTCTTGGTGCACAATTTGTTATAGATATTGCACATATGAAGAGCAAAGATCTTGATAGTAAAGGTGCATGGACAAATGGGAGCCATGGTTTACAAAGATGGTATAATACCAAGCTTAAGCCAAGAATATTGGTTATTTTGGACCTCCAAGTTGATTTAAGCTTTAAGGGATAGATTTTGCAATGATTTTGATGTGTTGGCGCATCAAACTTTCTCCAAAATATTATATATACTTCTTTACAAAGTGTTGCATTTTAGCAAAAAATATAGATCCTTTGATTATTGAACAAAAGTATGCAAAGTTGGAAAAAGATATTTCTTCACAAGAATGTTCCATTGCTTTCAATGAAAGAATGTGTAATTGTTTCCAAGGCCAAGACATGCACTCAACCTTGCAAGAGTGTTCCAATCATGAGTAAAACTTATTTTAATAAAACTATGAAACAATAATGGACTCCCAAAGAAGCATCAAATTTGAAACAAGTGCAATGGTGTCATCAAAGCTATGATGCTTGTAAGGGCACAAAATAAGAGCCATAACGTAAATGCTATGATGCTTGGAAGGACATGAAGGCACAATATATATCACTTGAAAGTCCAACTTTAAAAAGATACTACTACACTTATTGGTAAATGCTTTGTGTTTTGTGACCTTGCACGCAAATAGCTTTATTAGACATGCAAATAACAATTTGGGTGTATTCACAATTGATGTCTTGTGCATTATAATTGGAATTCAATACTTGTAACGACAGCACAAGTTTTCCATCACTTCTATTTTCTACGTGTCATTAAACAAAAACTTAATGGAAGTTTATAGCCAATGTTGAACACTAGATACTCGACTCTTTCAATTGCTTGGTGTCCACATGTCATGAAGCAAAAACCTAATGGAAGTTTGTAGCCAATGTTGAACACTAGATGCTCAACTCTTTCAATTGTCTAGTGTCACTTCCATCAATTGTTGAGTCTACACTACCCTAAACTGCACCCATTGATGACCAATAGCAAGCATTACTCAAATAAACATTACTTCATGTAGTTACATAGAAGTAGAAATAAACATCTGCTGCAATGTAGAACTTGGGCAAACTAAAATCCTCAAGATTAGTGGTAGATTTCTCTTTACAAGCACCCTTGTATCCGCACCTACATTTTACAAAGATACGAGTGTGTACCATGTAGGTAGTTAGATGGCAAGGGCATTGAGCCGATGCTCCTCCAAAATTTGTTCTCCAAAAAGGCTGATGTTTTAAATATCATAGCCATCAGATGCTGGAACTGCTACATCAAGACAGCCAACCAGCACAAAGTTATATTTCCATAACCTGTTTGGATCCTTCCACCCAGACAGTCTTGCTCCCGACTTCGCCCACCAACTGCACATTGAAAAGCATCTGGCGGAACGATAAAAAATCCTTCAGGTCATGTACCCCTCAGATAATACAGCAAATGAGGGTGGTTAGCTCAAGGAGACGAGGATACTTGCATGGTTCATCTCACGGAGAGCCCTCATTCTACAGAGCAATGAGATTTACTAGTCTAAGTAAACCTGGACACTAGCATTTTTCAGTGATCCGCATATCGGGCAGTCCGGTTGTCTCGAGTCACACTCCTTGCATAGGCATAAGTGCCGGCAAGGAAGGAGGAGAATAGAGGCTGGATTGGCCTTGCATACTCTGCAACATCTATGATCTTTGAGTTCACGGCTTTCCCTCACCATGCAGGCAGCCATCACATTCCCTGAATCTCCATGGTTACATGATTCTGCATCATCAGCAGCCTCACTCTCCCCACAACCTTCCTTGCTATGCTCTCTGCTCTGTGCCACAACCTGCTCCAAGCTCGTCCGCAGGCTGGAGACCATTGCTTCATTGTTCTTCGCCAAATTTTGCCACAGCTGAGACTCCAAAGTCAGTTGCTTGACTCGCTCTTCCAGATCCACATTCCTGCATTTGATTCTTTGTACTTCCTCCTCCTTCTCCTTCAACTTCCTCAAAACACTGTCTTCAATCGATGTCAGCAATGCTATAGTGTGCATTTGTCTCTTCTCTTCAAGCAACTGTTTCATGCACTCTCCCTACAAGCAGAATATGCAACCTCAAGGTTAGAGCAATGAAAAGGGATAACTCAATACCTTCTGTATGATTATCTCAATAAGCTCATCACCTAGGAAGCCTTATTCAAGTAATGAAAATGACAACTGAACCTAACCTATTGGCAGGCACAGTTCAGCACTCAATGCACTCAATGAGCGTCTGATACATTAGGGATGAAGCAATTACCTGAAGGTTGATCAGTTGGTCAATTTCTTCCTTCTGTTTTAGGAAACGTGATTGGATGTCTTCACTCAGTATCAAGGACACAGATTGTGAGGATGACGGAACCCTGCCACTTGTCGATGCCACGGATGATGCAACCCGCCCGTCTTCGAATGCCAGCCTGAGACCGGTCGAGATGGGCATTGAAGCCAAGTTTGGCACTGCATGGTGCACACCTGGATTATTTTGGAGAAGGCCCGAGATGGGAACAAAGCCTGCCGCATGTTGCCTGGCAAGAAGCTCATCATCATCGCGCAGCCTCTTCCTTGACATGATTGGATTGAGGTCAATACCCTCCAGCTCATTCATGTTTACGTTATTCACCATTGTCTGAGATGCCATGTTCGGAACCGCGACTGAGCAAATACAAAATCCTAAGTCAGGTATTTCAGGGTCACATTACCGCCAGGGTAGCTACGGACAGGTTGTGCATGCATTTCTGGATTGATTGATGCGAGCAACGGTACCTGTATTGTACATGCGAAGCGCGTTCGCTGCGAGGGCCTGCTGATGCTGCTGCTGTTGTTGCTGCTGCGTTTCTTCCACGTGACTGAAGAAAGCAGAGGCAGGCTGCAAGAAGTCGCGGCCGTCGAGGGTAGAACCGGCTTTGGCCCTACAATTGCAGAGGCAAGGAACAGGACTGATGAGCTCGATGCAGAAAAGAATTAAGAGGGAGATTTGATCGATTAAGAAATTCAGCTTACCTCTTTCGGTAATCAGGGAGGAGGATATTGGAGGGGTACTGAGCTTGGACAGCCATTGGTGTGCCTTCTCGATTGGGCAAGGGGGGACGCAAGCTGCAGCAGGAAGGGGTATATGTCTGTGTATGTATGAAAATATGCGAGAGAGAGAGAGAGAGAGAGAGAGTGTGTGTGTGTGTGTGTGTGTGTGTGAGTCTTGGAAAGAAAGGGTGGCAAGTTCTGTTAATGGGAGGAAGGGAGGGAGGGAAGGAAGGAGAAGAACAAGTAAAAGAAGGAAGGCAGCCTCTCTTCTGCCTATACGGTTAGTTAGACTGGAAGATGGCGCACATTTCACCCCTCTCTCACCTTCACCTTACCCTTACCTTATTCATGATTACCCCAAAAATATTCAATAAAGAAAAGAACTTACCCTTTTCCGCTCCCAAATAGTAAGTACCCTAAATATATACACCCTCGTGCTTTAATTATCCAGGATTTTATTTTATTACTGCCGTTACTGTCGAGGAAAGGAAAAAAGCTCTCGGAATTCGGGACAATTTTGGGGGAAAAAGAGGGTCAGATGGGCTGGTAGAGATAAAAGTTCCCCCCCCCCCCCCCGGCCCCCGGCCCCCCTCTCTCTCGCGCGCTCTCGGCCCCGCCGCTACGTCTAGAGCCCCGCATTTGCGCGATCCACGTACAGCACATGAAGGATTTATTGTTATTATTATTAATATGGTGCGTATCCATTTATTTTCTTTTTTATTTTTAGTGCCCGGCCACGTCACGCGGGAGAGAGAAAGAAGCGAGCCCTCGCCGGCCCCACCAAAATCGACGGCCTGCCCGCCAAATCCGTCCCCAACTTGGCCACTTTTTCAAACCTAACGCCGAGCTGCTTAACTTAACTAGTACTACGACACACCACACCCACACACTCGTCTTTTTATTTTTATTATTATTGTTCTTATTAAATTGCATTATTTCTTATTTCTTATGTAATTGTATTATGTATATTTTTGTATTATGTAATGTTAATAGGGCAACTAGCCATATTATATACTATAATAAACATATATTCATAACAATTAGCAATCCACTAATCCTCTCCCACACATGATTTCCATTGATTGCCCTTTATCTAAATTAAACCTTTCCACCTAAGTCCACATGCAATTTTAAATAGTTCTCCTATTATATAAATTGATAATAATAATAGCAACAACAATTAACAACCACTTATCCTCTCCCACATGTGATTTCCTTGGATTGCTCTTTTCCTAATTTAAACTTTCCTACCTAATTCCACAACAATGACCACTGATTGAGCAAACAAATGTTATCATTAAAAAGAATTGGTGGCTCCTAATCCACACGCAAAGCGCTTTGCCTCCTGGGAAATTATTACAAGAAATCAAAACAACCAAAAGAAAGTTGCTACCCCTTACCTATAAGTTTTCATAGTGAAGTGATTGCCTATGATATTATTTTTTTAAATGAGCAAAAAGGAAGTTGTTGCCCACCTCTTTGAACTTTCATGTTGATCACCTATGAAAGAGGCACTTAACAAGTTTGTCTCTACCTCCACAAAGTGACAAATAACCCAAAAATAACGTTTTAAAAAACGTACTATAGTCTTCTCTCAAAGCAAGAAAGAGTTTATCATTCTATTTATCCTCCCCCACCATTGTTTATCTTAATCCATGTGGTTTTCCATCCAAGTAAATATTAGGCCATAAATGGTGCTTCTTACTTAGTAGATGCCCCATTGTTGAAATCCATAACTACATTACACTACAAAGACAAAGACTACACAAGGAAGGCATACATAGCATCACAAAGCCATAGCCCATTCTCATACCTTCCTAGCCAAGGAAGCCTTGTTCAACCCATCACAAAGTCACTGACTAATGTGATCCTTAAGGCAGCTAATAGTTATCAAGCCTTTTGATTTGTAAACATATTCCCACTCTTTAGATTTTAAAGTAGAGAAGCTACTCCTAGGAGGTTTTTGACAACTTGCACATAAAAATTCCTCCAAACCTTATGTTTGTAAACTTGGGGATAAAATAACCGCTTATTCCTCCATACCTTAGTTTTACTGGAACATTAAGGGCACTCATGTAATATGTGAGGATCCCTAAAGTTTATTAGTATGTTAGTCTTATCTCACTATTGTGCATAGGAGACCATTTTGAGAGTGTGTTCTCTTGTAATCATGCAACCCATGTGTAAAACCACACCTTTCCCACATTTCCTTCCCTTCCTCCATGATCATGTTCCCCTTGCCCCCTCATATCGTCCTTATTCTCATCTCTTTCATAGCTCCCCAACTACCTTCCATTCCAGCCCCAAAGTCTTAGAGCTTGTGACTTCTTGGGAATAGGTCTCCCTCTTCAAAGCTTAAAGGAAAAAAGTAGTTCACATCTTCATTGAAGTGCGGTTCCATCAGCACGATCTATTCTCCAAGAAAAACCACCTACTCTTGAAAGAATAGACAAGTGTCAAAAGATGGAAAAGGTGAGTAGGCTCATGGGCATTAATCAAATCATTATAGTGAGTATATGCTTCAGAGAGGCAATCGAGGCCCCAATCACCATGTTAATTACAATGTCACGTGCAAGAGGTAAAAAGCCAAAGGCTTCATAATAGATTTGGATGTGTGCCACATTAACAAAACATGGGCCCTCTTAAGGTAGACATTTTGTATGTACTATTATATGTTCTTTTCCTCGACATGTTCTTCAAACTCAAGCTTGTTGGTGTGTCCCCACATTTGCTATCACACGTTGTCACATCAAGTGTATGGCTCTTAGCATAAATAGAACATGTAGAGAGAATCTCAACAAAGTCTATAATAATAGAGATCACTTGTTTTGCAATTATACCAAAGAAGTAGGCAATTCCCATTCCCATACATTATCCACTATTGCCTTTAACAACTCTAGCACCACCATATCACGGAAAGAGACACCCATTATGAGGTTTGCTATGTGAAACCAAACCAAATCTCATGACTACAATGACCTTTATGGTAATTTTGTTCCATTCAAATAGAATAGCTTTTACATGTGAATATCAAAGTGAATGATATTCTTCTTAATTAGGACTTTGCACATCACCTAAAAACATGTCTAATCTTAGCTTCTAGAGGAGTAGCCAGCAACAATGACCTACAAAAATATTTATTTCATTTGAAAATATATCAGCACATGAGGCACAATCAACCATCAATGTGTTTCCTCTTTATCAGTGTGCCCACCAAACTTACTGAGAATCAAAAGGTCAAGGGTATTCACAAATAAGCATGAAAAGCTTGCCTAATTCCAAGGACTAGTAAGGCCACACAAGATGCCTTTTGCAGCAACCATGCCTCTTTGTACAAGCACTAGAAAAGCGGATTTGAACAAACTGTTTTCAAAACCAAGTGGGTCCTTTTTCTACTTGGAAAGCAATTTGTTTCCTCAAGTAAACCTTTCATGGGCTTCCTCACCTCTTTATGACTAAAGTGTACTTTTCTTGATTGATGGCACCTTTCTTTGTGTTGTTTGAACAATCACAATAAGTAGTAGTAACTCTTAGGAGGGCTATAATCAAACTTTGAAAGGCTAGGTTATTCTATACTTTGAATGGTTGGTTTGGTCTCCAAGATGTAAAAATAATCAATTATCTTTAACAATTAGGATTCATGGAGTCGTGCTTGTGTTAGTTACTTGAGCTAAAATAATTTTAACACCGTGCTTAAACATCTTAACATAATTCTCGATTCTAACAACCTTCTCTAAAAGACCAAGTGCTTAAGTCCTTGAGGAGTTATAGTTAAGGAAAAATGTTAGGCTATCGATTATCCACTCTCCAATAAGTAAGAGAAAGCAAGTATTTTAATCTCTTAACTTTGATGACTTTGACTATTGTTCACTATCTTCAAATAAACAAGTTGCAGTCACTAGAGACATACTTGTGTAAGCCACTTGAGCTAATGTTATACTATAACCATTCCACATATTCTCGCAAGTTTCTCTTAAAAACTAAAAGTGTTTAATTTACTCAAGCACTTGTATTATATGAAAATTTTGGGGTATCATTTGTCAAAATATAAGGTTGTATATATTTAGGTAATGTGTAATCGTACCAAACTGGTTGTTACCACATGGCTATTCCTACCAAGTGCCCTATGAAAACTATCTAGGACTACACCTTACAACCCCTATTAAGTTTTCCTTGATCAAACATATTACTATTTCTAACATGAAATTTGATGTGATCGTCATACTTGCAAAAAACTTAACTTTCACAATTGATGGACATCGCTTGGCGGTCACATTGATAGGTAGCATGAGCGTAGTTGCCTACTCAAGTATATTTCACAGTAGATCACTTTACTTTTCCCATTGTGAACATATGTTATCTTGCCTTACAAATTCAAGCTTTCATACAAGGAGTTTTCAAAGTTCATAGATCTATCACAACATCTTCTCAGCTCAAAAGATTCAACCTTGCCATACATAATAAATGACATTATTCTAATCTTATATTTCTTAAAATGGATGTTGATCATCCCTTTGATGATGATCTATGATACCCTCTTACTAGAACATTCAAGGCCACCAATAAGCGAGACACCTATGCAGATGACCCTTATCAAGGAATTCAAATAAGCACGTTAGGATGCACTTTCCTTAGCGACAAGGTGCTTTGAAGAGCCGTTTGGGGGGACCTTGATGGATTGACCATCTTATATTCTTTTACAAGAATCTTTTATAAGCAAAGCCACATCCTCCCAATTCTTGAAACTTTAAAGGAAATGACTTGTGAGGCAAGTTACCATTGACTTTAAAGTGTGAACTTTTTATAAGGTATGTCGTTATCAAAATTTTACCTTTCATTCAAGGACATCATTACACATCTTATGTTTCCTTTTTTTCCAATACATGGGGACTATCATTTCTTTTAGTTGAAAAAACATTCAATGTATGGAGGTATTTTGTTGTTTTGTCACTTAAAGAATCAATCACTTCTTAGAACCAAAGCACTAATTGATATGTTCTCTATGATAACATGATGTGTGCAAAAGATTGTGTAACCTTCTCTCTTTTGATATCGCATCTAAGAAAATTCAAGACTGTTTGTAGAATAAGTATAAAATCATGAATCATATATAGTTATTTACTTACATGTTGATTCAAAGGGTCATTAACATATTTATCACCTTTTCATAAGAGTGGCTTACATTTCTAAATAGTGCCAATGCAATATTGAGAGAGGCATTCATTTTGCTATTGAAAAAAGAGGGTTTGGATACCTTGCTTCCTCACTTATGACTCTGGATAGAGGGCTTCCTAAGTAAATTTGATTATTTTCATATTCTTCTTTAATGGTAGGTTGACATTCCAAGTCTCTTATTTAAGTACACAAGTTTAATTTTAAACTAAAGTGTTTGAATATGTTTTGTTATTTCAAATTGCTTATTCTTGAATGGAAGGTGGGGGCCACACACACACACACATTCTTGTGTGTAAATATGAGTTGTGTGATACTCTACCTTATAGGGGATGGGCTTGCCATAATGGGATTCTCTCTCTCTCTCTCTCTCTCTCTCTCTCTCTCTCTCTCTCTCTCTCTCTCTCTCTCTCTCTCTCTCTCTCTCTCTCTCTCTCTCTCTCTCTCTCTCTCTCTCTCTCTCTAGGGTATGGACAAGAAAGAGGTAAAATAAAGCCACATGTGCATCCCACATGCATGTGCTATGCACATATACACACACATGTGTGTGCACTCATGCGCGTGCGCGCGCGCGCACACACACACACACATACAGATTCACTGTGTGCACACAAATGTGTGTATGAGGAGTGTGCCTTGTGTGCATGTGTGGGGGAATGTATATTGCCCTTCTCTTTTCCATATCCAATAAAGACAAAGGACCGGTTTTCAACTCTAAATTTCAACTTTTGCATTTCGATATGGGAAATAGATAGCATTGGTTGCATTTTTTACACTAATTTGGTGATTATTTGTCATGGACACTTTAAGTCTTGTAGATTAACCCATTTTTGAGCACATTGGTGTTTTGGATTTTTGGGAAGATTAATATGTCCTTTTATTTAGCTTACAAAAACTTGGAATCTTGAAGTATATGACAAGAGAAATAGAAGGAGGTGAAGGTGAAATTTTGTGTTGTCTTCCATTTCAAAAGCATATCATGTTGTATCTCTTTTCCCCCTTACATGCAAGTGAAGCATATCGTCATGGATTTAGATGACATGCAAACCAAGGTATAACGAAGCTCTTAAGGGGAGTTGATGGACCCTAGAATCAAATGTGGCATAACCAAGCAACCATGGGGTTAATATTATGGTTATTCTCCAAGCCATGCCAAATGACCTACATAAGATCAATTTAGTAAAGTGTAAGAGATTCTTGTGTACACCTACAAAACTCACAAGGCTTCCAATTCTTTGCCTTTGGATTCATGAGCAACTATTATGTGGATTTGCCACTTTTTGGTTGTTTTTGCCTTCATGGGCTAGGTCCCATCAAAATATGAGTTGCAAAACAAGGAGAAAACTAAGGAGAAGGTTAAGGAATGGATTTCTAATATAAAAAACTCAAGCAGGATTGTTTGCATAACCACCATGATCCTCTATGAGATAGATAGTTAATTGTGCTCCTCTATAAGAAATGACCTTGAATATTGATAATCAAGGTTTGCAGCAAAACGATAAGGTTTATAATAAGGAAGATATTCCTTGGAAATTGGATGGTATGCAAAAGTCTACCACTTTAAAGTCCCATGAGACCCAACTTTGGGGACAAAGGAAAAAATCAAGGTGGCAAAGTATACCTAAAGAAGTTGGCCATGAATGTTTTTGGGATTCATGCCTTGCTTGATGGCTTGGAATTGAGGTTTGATTTTCTTCTTCTCACTAGTAACAAACTTAAAAATATTTCTTGGAATATTAGAGGCTTTTATTGACATTTAAGAAATTTATTTCTAGAAACTTATTAAGAAAATTATAATTTCCTTGTTTCTCTTCCATTGATTATGATGCTAATTGGAGATTGAAGTTTGATTTTCTTCTTTCCACTAATGGTAAACTCAAAAAAATTTCTTGGAATATCAAAGGCTATGGTTGATATTTTAAAATGCATATTTCTAGAAACTTATTAACAAATTGTATCATCCTTATTTCTTTTCCATAATATGGACCAAGTTTAAACTCTCAATCCTCAAAGAATGGGTTGGATGAATCCATCAAGTGAATATATCATTAAACATTAAAAGTTTAATCGCTAACTTGGTGGCCTTGGGTCTATCTCGCTATGAATTGCTTGGCCTTGACCCACTACTATCGATCTGAAGGTTCCTAAAAGACCTAATAGTCATCTAACATCATTCTAGCATTGTCGAAAGGGTTTTTGTCGAAAGGTTGAATCCACCGGGGATCAGAAGTAGAAGGAAGTAAAGATAGGAGATGGAAGAGAAGCTAGAGAATACCCAAGTGGTAAACACTACAAAGACAAAGCACAATGAATTGAATCAATATGTATTAAAAGAACCTGGAATCTTCGCACTACTCAGAAGCAATCTCCAGGCATTAGATCTCCTGGAGCTTCTTCGTAGAACAAAACATGCATCAAAATTACAGGTCCCTCTTTGTTGCTTGGAACCCAAATCTGATCGCTCCGTTGGGTCCGAAAGGGGGGTAAAACAATAGGACACTTGGTCACGGATCTCCTAGATCACTCATTCTTCTTCTTTTAGTTCAATTGGCAGTTTTCCGCCTGTTTACATCGATCGCAACGCACGCGATTTCGTCAATCTGTCCCTCTTGTGAAAATCCCATAATTGGTTGAAAAAGCAAATAGCTTTTTGCATGCCATCCTAATCTAGAAGCTTTTTCTAACTTTTTTGGATTTTTACAATAAATAATATAAAAAATAGGCTAAAATTATCCAAAAATCTAGTATTTTTGGATAATCCATGCAACTCACACTAGTACTAATGGCTCAAATCACATTGACTCTCTAGATCAATAAAGAAGTCGGTTGATGATGCATTCCATACTTTTTCACACTGTGTCCTCATAACATCACGACATCCACCCCCTCTGAACCTGCACATCCTCCAGTATGTGCCAAAATCCTAGTTGTCACTGGATTCTGAGTCCTCCTCATCCTCTGCAACCATATCCTTTGCTTCTTTATCTTCCATATCTTCCTGGCTAGCCCATGTATCATGACCACTATTTTCTTCCAATTTTGGCAAGTCATAGGTAGTAGATTTCCACCTTTTGAATAATTTGATTCTTTTCCTTGCTACTGGAAGTTTGATGGCTGTCCCATCTAGCTCATTTAATGCATAAGTAGCATTATCAAACACATGTCTTACCACATAGGGTCCAAACCATCTTTTGGAAACTTTACGCATGGCACTATGCTAGTTGTATAAACTACTATCATAAACCAATACCCAATCCCCATCTTGTATGGTTCTTGGTCTCAGTCTATGTCTTTTTTCAAACCGTTTCTTGTTCTGTATCCTAGCTGCCCTTAACTTTGCAATTGCTGCCTCTATGTCTTAAGACTTTCTTTCCAACTGTCTAATGCGTAAGGCCAATAACTCCTCTCAATTCAACTCCTCCTCCCAAGGTAGCACACTCCATGTGGTTGTCATCTCTTCTATCGGCATGATAGGTTTTTTATCATACATCAATTTTGCAGGCATATATCCTATAACAGCACTATGAGTTGTTCTGTCGGCCCACAAACCATAAGGGAGCAATCGTGGCCACTCTTTTACCTTCTCTCCACATGCTTTTGCCAATGCCTTCACAATAGGTGGATGACCTCTTTCACTTTTTCCATTTCCTTTAGGGTTATAGGCTGAAGTTAAAGTAAGCTTTATCCCCAACCGTGCAAAGTAATCATGAGCTTCATCTGCATCCAACTCACCCCTATCTGCTGTAATTTTTTCCACACAGCCATACTGACAAAAGATCTCTTCTAAGAGAAAAGTACACATAGCATTTGTTATCTTAGTACGCAAAGCTTTCCCTTCCACTTGATTAGCCAAGTCGTCACGAGCAAGCACAAGATACCTCATTTGCCTTAGACCTGTAGGCATTGTGACCAAATCCACCACCCACTTAAAATGAAGAGACAATGGATATGTGGGTTGCAATCCATCCCGATGTCTCACAGATGAATATATTTGACATGTCATACATGTTTCCACAAAGTTAGCAACATCCTTATACATACCCTGCCACCAATATCTTTCTTTGATCTTTGTAAATGTACCCCAAACACCTCTATGACTAGCCCACAAGATTTCATGAAATTCTTGCATTACTTTTACTTGTGAAGCTCTGTCACCCAAAACTCGCAATGGCATACCCTGTTTCTTTTTAGCATGTTTCCATAAGTATCCATCTTTTTAAAAAAACCCATATGCTTTCCTCTTGATTTTCTTAAACTCCTCATCTGACCATTCATCTCTCTTTGTTAATGTACTGAGGTATTGACCAATTCTTAGCCACTCTCTTGCATATTTGTCTTCCAGAAACACTTCTACACAAGATATAAAACATCTAAAGTGTCTCCTTTTTGTTGTCCAAGCTTCTGTTAATGCTGTAGCAACACCTTGCATTGCTAAATTCACTCTTGCAACATCATTTTCAGTCATAAGAAAGTCATCTTCTTCCTCCTCATCCATCATCCCATCTTCATTCTCATAACGTGCTCAAGATAACATGTCTGCCATTGGGTTATCTCTTCCTGCAATATGCTGAAATTCAGGGCTCAAAGATTTGATGTATGCAATCCCGAAAGCATAGCAATGTCCGGAGTAGCACAACTAGTAATCATACCCAGTACCAGCAAACAATCGGTCTCAATGACTACATGAGCACCCATAAAATACTCCTTATCACATTTAAGGGCTGTCCCAATTTCCCATAATTCTCTTTTAACATGTGGATATCTTCTCTATCCTTCAGTCAATACTTTAGCACCAAAGCAAATTGCATATCTTTGCCCTTCCTCATCATCTTGCCTAATTGCCCATCCAATCCTGATTGGGCTTGTATCAACAGTAATAATGATAGGCTTTCCATGTGAATAGTCAGACTCTCTCAATGTAGGAGCAGATTTTAAGTGTTGCTTCAATTTCTTCATTGCTTTCTAATGCTTCCTTTCTCAATGAAATTTTTGACCTTTCCTTAGAAGCTGATAAAGAGTATCAGCTACATGTGCAAAGTGAGGAGTCCATATCAAATAGAACACACATGCACCCAAGAATCTATGCACCTCTAATACATTCGTGCATACATCTTGCATTTTATCAATCCCATCTATTTTTGCTGGTGATGGCCTTCACCCATAAGGCCCACACATATGCCCAACAATCAAAACCTCCTCAACTCCAAAGACAGACTTTTGTCCAAAAAGAGTTAAATGCGCCTCTTCTATATGTGTCAAAATCCTATCACAATTCACAATATGGTCTGCAACAAACTGTTTGCATCCATGTGCGTCCATCTCTTCATTCTTTTCATCTGCTGCACACCCTTTGATTGGAACATCATCCAAGAAGGGCATAGTCAATTGCGGTATAAAATCCATGAGTACCCTATTCATAGCATTTGTCATGTGTGCCACTCAGTTTGTTGCTCCTTGTGGGAGAGTACACATCCGTACTAACCCCAAGGGAGTCTTCATGGTTGTGATATCCCTCCTTTCAATTGCAAGCTGAAACTGCTGATCATAACCCGAGTAAAGATCACCCAAAGAATAGATTGCTCTGCTTGCAAAAGCCTTTGTAAATTCATCAACCATAGGACCTACACCCACATTTCTTATGGTTACTTTATTGATCAGTTGCATGTCTTGAATAAATCTCAAAGCCCCATTCTTTTTGGGCACAGTAAACCAACGATTTGAGTACGGGGCTGAAGAAGGTTCCAAGATCTTCATGTGAATCTTTTCATTTAGCAAATCCATCAACTTTGGCAAGTAAGCTTAAGGCATTGGAATAGGCCTCAAGTTCCATGGCACATGTGGCACTGTAAATATGACCATAGGAGAGATAGCATTTGGATCCACACAACCTATTTCACTTGGCTGAAATGCAAATGCCTTTCCATGTCTAGCCAAACATCCACATAAAACAATCTCTCTCAGCAGGCAAAAGAAACCTTCTGTACCAACTTTCAATTCCTGTAATGTTTTAGATGTAAATTGATGATCTATATCATTAGGATCACGTAAGCTTGGCTGCCTTGACACTTTCTCATACATACCCTCACTCTCTCATGGAAGTGGCAAAGCAATTGGTTTCACCTTTTTGTTAACTGTCTTATACTTTGTCTCCATAAGTACTTCAACCCATTGTAATCCTTCCTGTTGAGCAAACAATGCTATAACATCATACATGTCCAAAGAACATACTGACAACACTCTGTTTTCAGCCTCATTTTTTGCATGTATAGTTGCCGAAATTTCAGCCATAGTGTCATTAATATTCAGCCCATAAAACATTCTTGAAATGCCTTCATTTTCAGCTAACAGACCCAACACTCTCAGTTCCTTAGTAGCCGTTTCATAGATATGCGTTCAGCCCTGAACATAGCTTCCATAGGCTTAAACCAGCATGAACTATTTGCTGTAAACTGAGAATTACCAATAGTAAATACATGCTTCGTTTCATCAAGAGGTGAGTATACCCTTTGAACAACACTAATGTAGCCCCGCATTACAGCAGTGCTTAATGAAAATCCAGGTCTTTGAATTCCCTTGCATTTGGAACCAAAGGAGACTCTCGACGCGTATCTCGATTTCTAGGATGATTAACACAAATAGTAAGAAATTGGACTGCTTTTCTCCCATCCTTACTTCTGACTCTTGCATAAGCAGAACCATCATCAAGCACCTTCGTCACTTTTATATTAGGACATGCATCATAGAGCTCCCCTGAAGAATTATTTGTAGCCCTCATTCACCAACCATGATCAATGTCTACAGGCCAAGCACCATTGTCATACAATCCATTCTCAATGACATTTATCTCAGACCCATGGTCAAGTAAAGCAACACAAGGAGTTTCACGCTCCCCTATTTTCACTACCGTTTCAGTGGTAGCTCAAGCCCAATGATTTCTTATGTAGTGACTTCGAGGAATAAATCCTAGAGTCTCTTCTCCATATTGTTGCATTTTCCTTACTCCACCATGTATATTGCTACAAGACAATGCATTTTCAGCCACTTTCTTCTCTTTCCCACATGTTGTCCATTGATTAGTAGCATCTTGCATAGACAATACTGTACTTACTTCATGCTCATATTCAGCCCGAATACCCAACAAACTAGTTTCCTCTTCAAATTGCAGCAATGCACTAGTGGTATCACCAAGAAATTGACGCTTCCTTTTAATTATGTCAGTGATCTCATCATGAAATTCTCGCTTGGCAATGCCAAGAACCTCTCCCAAGGTGAATTCCACCCGACTGTTTAAGATCCGTTCTTCAAGAACCTTCTTAAGATCTGTGGATGTCTCAATGTCAGATTGCAACTTATATCCTGGCTGCTTGTCCTTCTTTTTGTCCTTGGGAGGTGGCTAATGTGCAGCTTTAGGCTGATCCACACTTCTTCTTATCATTCTTTTAGATGTCCCTGCAATATCTTCATCTCTTTTTCGTTTTTCTTCCACAAGTACATCCGTGTTTTGTACCTTTGCTAAATATGCATACACTGAATATGCATCTATTGGTGATTCCCAACCAGTTATGCCACGAATGTCTTGCCCTGCATGAGACATTTCACTATTAGTGACCTTTCTCTTTTCAACTGCATGTAAAACATGTGTCCATATTTCAGCCTTTGGATCAACCATCACTTGGCCATGCATTCTATCCAATTGTAGACCAAAAGTAGAAGCATGTACCGCTGCTTAAGCATTTCGGATAGCCAAGTCTTCCAACAACTTCTGCATACCTCCCTTTCCAATATTCAAAGCAAGAGGGAATCCCATTTGTTGTGCATGGATCTTGCTATCTTTCCAAAAGATGAGCTATCATGCAAAGGCCTCCTGATAGGCAGCACAATCCTTTCTTTGGTGCTGCAAACTCATACATCTTTTTCCAGGCTTAGGGGCTGCTGCCCGTCCCCTTTTCTCTTGTTCTTTTTCATCCAATTTTGCAACCTTCAATTGAAGTTCCTGCATGCCTTTGACCAATTCATCTAAGACATCTTCCCTAACAGAGGGAACAATAGCAGGTACAACCATAGGGTTAGCCACAAAAGTAGGTGGCTTACTGGATACATCAATTGTCTTGCCCGTAATAGTGGGCAAGATAGAGACATGCAATCTTTCTCTTCTTCTATGCTTCTTCACAAGTGCAGTAATAGCTTTCTTGACATGTCTCCACTCTGTTTTCAAACCTGTCTCTGTAGTCTAATCCTCCTGCAGTAACATCAAATCTGCTTGTAGAAACAATTCAATTTTCTGACTTGCAAGAGCTTGCTGTTCTGCAAGATCCAACTGCTCAAATCAACTTTCAAATTCTCTTAACAATTCTGTAGCCACAAGACCCTTATTGGGTTATAAAACCCACTCTTGAAAAGTCTTGTGCGTAATCAAACTGGTGTCCTCAATGTAAAATTCTTCCTTGAGTGTCTTCTTGAAGGCTACCCAATTAGCATCCTGCAAGTATAATTCAGTAATCCGTGGTTTCAGTTCATGAGCAGTAACGCGTATAAAATACCGGCTCCATGTAGATTGAGCCACCCCAAAGAATTCCATCTTCTGAGTATAGGTATGTACACATGCATATACATTCCTGCCATTGAATAACTTCACCTCACGCTCAACTGCTTGCAAAGCATTCATCACAACACTTTCTGTTTGAGCTGAAGCTTGCATTACATGTTGTTGGTGTTGTACCTACATAATCATATTTATATTGTGCACCAATAGTTGCAAAACATCACCGGAGAATGTATTCAAAGATTCTCCCATCTTGTCTTTCCTTCTTCTGACGACCTTTCACGTCGGGTTCACCAATGATGGAAAGGTTTTTGTCGAAAGGTCGAATCCACCGAGGATTAGAAGTAGAAGGAAGTAGAGATAAGAGATGGAAGAGAAGATAGAGAATACCCAAGTGGTAAACACTACAAAGTCAAAGCACAATGAATTGAATCAATATGTATTGAAAGAACCTGGAATCTTCGCACTACTCAGAAGCAATCTCCAGGCATTAGATCTCCTGGAGCTTCTTCGTAGAACAAAACGTGCATCAAAATTACAGCTCCCTCTCTGTTGCTCGGAACCCGAATCTGATCACTCCGTTGGCTCCGAAAGGGGGGTAAAACAATAGGACACCTGGTCACGGATCTCCCAGATCACTCATTCTTCTTCTTTTAGTTCAATTGGCAGTTTTCCGCCTGTTTACAGCGATCGCAACGCACACGATTTCATCAATCTGTCCCTCTTGTGAAAATCCCATAATTGGCTGAAAAAGCAAATAGCTTTTTGCATGCCATCCTAATCTAGAAGCTTTTTTAACTTTTTTGTATTTTTTTACAATAAATAATATAAAAAATAGGCTAAATTTATCCAAATATCTAGTATTTTCGGATAATCCATGCAACTCACACTAGTACTAATGGCTCAAATCACATTGACTCTCTAGATCAATAAAGAAGTTGGATGATGATGCATTCCATACTTTTTAACACTGTGTCCTCATAACATCACGACAACGTTCAATCCAAGCAATTACATTGTAAGTCTTCAAGACTAAGAGCAGGTCCTCTAACATCATTCTAGCGCTCAATCCAAGCAATTACATTGTAAGTCTTCAAGACTGAGAGCAGGTTAATCGCTACACTTGGTTCATTGTGAGTGAGAGATAAAGGGGAGCTCAACTTTACCCCTCTACCCATAAGGCATAATCTCATCTCTGATCCCATATAATGACACATGATCGAGTTCTAAGACCAAACCCTAGGAAAAGTCATCAATCAACTCTTATTTAAACAATATGATTCTAGTGCTTTTGAAGGAAACCTCTCGGATTATTGAGACCACCTAGCAATAGGTCGGATCCATTAGGAATCCACCAACTTGCTTCTCTCAAGATGTGTTTTTAATTATTTATTGCCTAACACGCTCTTTGACATTCATTGTGGTGTTAGATAAAATAATCAATAAAATATTTTATGTCCCTAGATTTGATCTTGGAAGGAATATAGGATGTGAATTATTGTAAGAGTGATTCTTTATGCAGCACAAATAGGATCGAGGAACAAAATATAGTAATAACAACGCAAGGCTAAATGCTTGTCAAATACTAAAATTGTTATCAACCTTGTAGCTGGAATCACGTAAGGGTTATTGAAGCTCACTATGAAAATTATATGTAGGATAAGCTACAAGTGTTGCATGAGTTGTTTCCTAAAGTATATCGGTCTGGATCTCAATGCAGTTTTTCTTTGAGAAATAAAATATTTTAGACCATGGAAAACACTTTCACTACTACAAAATTTTAGTTTGCTGATATCCAAGCTTGGTGCAACTATTTCAATCAGAGTTTGAGGCATGTTTATTACTCCATTTATGTTCATTTAGTAATTGAAATGGAGATGAAATTTTGCCTTATGGAAAAAAGGATAGAGTTGAGCTTCCCCTCATCTCTCACTCACAATGAATCAAGTGTGGCGATTGACCTGCTCTCAATCTTGAAGGGTTACAATGCAATTGTTGTAACGTGCCCGCCTATCAGCTGCCCAAGCACGTTTTAAGTGGTCGAATCTAAGCAACACAACGCCGCTTGGCACTCCAGTGGAATGTCACAGGGTTTGTTGCCTAGGGTTTCTCGAGTCCGCCTCACAACAAAACATTCGTGGCCGAGAACCCACTACGATCGACCTGAAATTTGGGTTTCAAGAGGTCAAGGTCTCCTGACAATATTCTAGCGTTGGGTTTTAGATATCCTACTTTATGCAGAGATACCCAAGCCAAAGCAGATCCATACCGCACTTTGTTCAAAGAGAATGGAAAACGAGAGGGATGCACCGCTCAACCTCTCTGCCCGTAGGGAATAGTCCCATACCGGTCCCCTAAAACGACATGAATCGGGTTCTAACTTAACAATACCTAAAGTCGAACGGCAATAAAACCTTGTGAGAAGCCTCCCAGTTCTCTGGGAACACCTTAGCGTAAGACAGACCCGTTGGGATTCTGCCCACCCGCTTCCCTTGATAGTTTTAATTTTCTAATTAGGTCTTATTACATTTATGGTAACATTTAAAATCAAATTCCTTAATTAAGCCTTTAGGGAACAGGGTTCATTCGCGTAATTTACAGCACAGACACGAAAACAATGCAAGCAATCCTTTTGTCAAATAAGTTCCTTAACTTATTTTCTAGTTAATCTTTGCCTCCTGCCCATAAAGGAGAAATTATGTATCCCTTCTATCCAACAAAAGTACCCCTTCTGCCCTGCTGAAGTAACTAGTCCAAATCACATGGCACCATAATTTCCATCCTTTATCTAGAATGGGATCGTCCAACGCCCTAGACGTTGGGCTCATGGCAGTCCATAACTCAGTTCCGGTCTAGGCAAGGGGTGTCCAGAGCTCCACTGACCCCAGGCGACCTAGGAGTGAGACACAACTTTCCATGGTTGGCCTTTTCACCATTCGACCTTTGGCCCGTGAATCGAGCAATGCCCTCTCGGGTTAAAATGTGGCGTAACTTTGGAGATGATCCACACGTGCAAAATATCCTTCCTTAATTAATCCAATTAAGAATCAAGCACAATCAAGGCAATCAGCCTAATATCATCTTCCAGGAAAACATTCCTTTATTCCCAATGGCAACATGCCATTATTGACCCGTGGTGTGCATTAACCATCAAATACAAACACTTGGAATAATCATCCAAATCACATTCCACAATTAGTTTTAATACAAAAGCATTTAGGATGTTATTTGATCAATGGTTTCCTTTTCCAAACATTGCAGAAATAGCCGCGATAACCTTTCCATTGTGTATTTGCTCTCCCCCTTGGGATCTAAGCGATTCCATGCAAAACTTACTTAACACTTCCTCCATTCGGCTAGGACATATGTCGAAGTTTTAACATTGCTCAAGACATGAGTTCTAATAATCCCTTACTTTGATTAATAACTGAACCTTCTTCCTAACGAGTGCAAAAGCATCGGTCTTTCCTTTGACTTAGGGTTTCCTAACCCTTGAGCTCTTCATTTGCCTTTGAGGCCTAGAGTTGTTTGTATCTATTCTAGTCCCTAAATAGGACTGATAACATCGTAGCTATTGGACGGATCTCAAGGCATCTCAGTTTTAGCCCTTATGATCATCGTTTGTGTTAACTACGCACAACATCAAGACTCCCAATCTATCAAACATAAGCTATTAACAAGAGCTTGGACAACGGTCTAGAGCTTTGATAATGATTATTTTCTAGACTAAGCTGTTTACCATGCAATTCTTCAAGCATGCAAGTTGCAACATCTACCTTCAAAGTGAGGAAAACACACCTACTATTGCAAGGACATGCTTGAAGCCGTAAATGTTGTTTATGAATTCATCGCATGGTATCTAAATACAATTGACTTCTTTTGTCATGCACATTTGGAAAATTCAATCCTTCGAACACTTGTGATGCAGTTTATCCTTTTTAATGTTCTATTCCTATATGGTATAACATGGGTCTAATGTATCTCATGCGTGAATCAAAGTAAGCATTTATCAATTTGGAAATACGTTACTTATGATTGGTACCGTGGTTGGATGGTTAGTAATGTCCTCGCCCGAGGTTTCATTGCTCATTGTAGGGTTTCCATCCACGTGCATCATTTTTCGCTTGGGGGCCATCCTTAATCTTTCCGAGTCGCACAAGACTTTCACACCTTGTGCTCGATTAGTGGGACCGATTGGGGAGAGAGTTGAGTTTGCAAGTGGGGGATAATCCCACGAGAGGGGTATAGGTTTGCGGCTATGAGGGAAAAAGATGGGTGTGGCCACCCTCTTCAGAGGGGAAGGGAAAGAATCTCTCTTCCTCTCTCTCTCTCTATCTCTCTCTCACTTTTTCCCTCTTCTTCTTCTTTCTCTCTCTCTCTCCCTCTTCTTCTTCTTCTTCTTCTTCTTCCTCTTCTTCTTATTTTTTGTCTCCCTATCTTCTCACCTCTCTCCTTCTGTGTGTGTGTCTCTCTCTCTCTCTCTCTCTCTCTCTCTCTTCTTCTTCCTCTTCTCTTCTTCTTCTCCTCTCTCTCTTCTTCTTCTTCTCCTTCTCTTCTTCTTCTCTCCCTCTCTCTTCTTCTCCTCTCTCTCCCTCTCTCTTCTTCTCCTCTCTCTCCCTCTCTCTTCTTCTTCTTCTTCTTCTTCCCTTCTTCTCTCTTCTTCTTCTTCTCTCTCTTCCTTTTCTTCTTCTCCTCCTCCTCTTCTCTCTCTCTCTCCCTCTTCTTCCCTGCATCGTCTTGGCCCCTCCTCTACGACTTCATATATATTTTCATTACGATTGGGGGGGAGAGAGAAGTGAGGTGGCACACATGGCCTCCCTCCCCTCGTTATTGTTAGTTATCTTCAAGACCTCAACATCGTCTCCTCCATCATCTACGTCACCACCTTCCTCCCCCACTCCTTCCTCGGCATCGTCATTCGTGATGTCTCCCCCCCACGCCATCCTTCTTTTCCGCTGACGGCGCCGTCATCCTTTTCCTTCCCCCCTCCTCCCTTGGCCACCTGTTCGCGCGACGACATGGGGGAATCATAAAAAAATTGCAATATTTTTTCTAATTTTCTAAGGGGGGGTTCTATGCATGCAGGAGGGGACATTACATCCTCTCCTCCTTAGAGAACTCAAGATGTCCTTATCTCGGAAGAACTGGGGAAGACAAGCATTAATGGGGCTTAGGGCCTGTGGATTAGGACACACCATGCATTCACTGCGCTACTTTGATTACTCATAAGCATGCGGTCTTTTGAAACAACAACTTATTGCATTAGATATATCCGAGTCTAGATTACAAGGAAAAAGTTTATTGTAGTTACATCTCATGGGTATCTTCTAGGTATTTTCTAAGTATCTAGTATATTCTGGATCATCGAGCTTATACAATTTCATTCCTTGTAAGTTCAAGTTTTCTTTGAGTCCTTTTGGGTCAATTAACGTAGTTATGTCGAATGTTGTGGCACTTGGGGCGTCGGTGTTTAGGGTGCTTTGGACATTTCCTTTTGAAATGACGTAACTCCTTGTAATAAAAATAGTGCAAAGCTTTATCATTTGGAGTCACAAGATTCTTAGTTGTCTTTGGTAGGATTTTCTTCTTTAAAGCAAACTGTCCTAGGATCCTTTCGGCAGATTGAAGTGGTCCTTTATTAAGGAAACTTTGTTTTTGAATTGTCCTCTTATTAGATCTGGACTGAGGTCCATGGACAATTAGCTTTGCTTGTAGTATTAAAGAGTACTCCCAAACTTCAACATTCTGGCAAGACTTAATCTATATTAGTCGAGAAGAACACTTAAGGAAAATTCATTGCAACTTATAACTGGCATTCCTTGCTAGAGTATCTCTAATCATTTGCAAGTTCTAGGCTCAAAATTGATGCAACTCGTATTACTCGGGTTAACTATAGCTACAAGAGTAAAGTTTATTCCCATACAATTTGTGTTACATGTCGGTAGAACTTCTAGGATTTTGAATCATCTTGAAAAGGTGTAGTAGGATCTAGGCCTTCGTCTTTATCTGACTCCTCTATATTTCCATAGACTGCACTTGTGTAGCTTCGTTTCCTTGGGGGTTCAGGATTTAAGTCAAGACAATCAGCTTGGATGTGTCCTAGCTCATTGCAGTGGAAGCATTGACGGTAGGGACATCTCCTACGGATGTGCCCTATCTCTTCGCACGTATGGCATGTCTTGTCCTGATGTCAGAAATCATCTTTACTACACGCCCAATTTAAGTTCTTGGATGATTGGATTCACTGGAAATAATGCATCTTGCAAGTCTATTGGACGCATTGCTTCAAGATGGTGGTTTAAGAGGAGTGTTCAAGCCATAGTAAAACTTGGATACTTGTTGCGCAATATCCATAGACGGTGCATATTTTAGTAGGGTCACAAAATTTGAGTAGTAGGCTTCCAAGGTTAGTTCCAACTGCTTGAGCTTGAAGAATTCATTCATCTTCAAAGTTTGGTAGGTTGGTGGAAGGTATCGTCCGCATACAGTATCTTTCAACTGAGCCCAAGTAACAGTGGCTTTAGAAACACCTTGATCCTTGCACCATTGCTTCCACCATAACCAAACTTGGTCGACTAATTTAAGTTTAGCTATCATTGCCTGATTGATAGAGGCAGTTTCTGTAGCAAATAAATAGTTATCCATCAACTCAATCCATATCTCCACTTCTGCTACGACATCTATCCCTTCTCCATCAAACTCGGGTGCCTTAATTTACTTGAGAAGGAATTTCTTTTCTTGCATGTCAGCATTTGTAGGTGCAAAAGGTGCATGGCAATCAAACCATGCCACTTAGGTTATTTTGTTTAGGATATGTCTACAAACCATATATTAAATCAATCCCATATTATTATGAGGTTTGGCTCTGATACCAACTGTAACGTGCCCGCCTATCGACTGCCCAAGCACGTTTTTAGTGGTCCATTGAGAGACAAATCTAAGCGACACCGCCCACCACTCCTATGGAATGTCACAGAGTTTGTCGCCTAGGGTTTCCCGAGTCCACCTTGCAACAGAACGTTCGCGGTCAAACCCACTAGGATCGACCTGGAATTTGGATTTCAAGAGTTCAAGGTCTCCTGACAACATTCTAGCATCGGGTCTTAGATATCCTACTTTATACAGAGATACCCAAGCTAAAGCATATCCATACCACACTTGGTTCAAAGAGAATGGGAAATGAGAGGGATGTGCCACTCAACCTCTTTGCTCGTAGGGCATAGTCCCATACAGGTTCCCTAAAACAGCATGAATCGGGTTCTAACTTAACAATACCTAAAGTCGAACAATGATAAAACCTTGTGAGAAGCCTCCCGGGTCTTTGGGACCACCCTGCCGTAGGACAAACCCATTGGGGTTATGACCACTCACTTTCCTTGATAGCTTTAATTTTCTAATTAGGTCCTATCACATTTATGGTAACTTTTAAAATCAGCTTCCTTAATTAAGCCTTTCAGGGAACATGGTTCATTTGCGTAATTTACAGCACAGACACGAAAACAGTGCAAGCAGTCCTTTTGTCAAACAAGTTCCTTAACTTATTTTCTAGTTAATCTTTGTCTCCTGCCCATACAAGAGAAATTATGTATCCCTTCTGTCTAACAAAAGTACCCCTTTTTCCCTACTGAAGTAACTAGTCCAAATCACATGGCACCATAATTTCAATCCTTTATCTAGAATAGGATCTTCCAACGCCCTAGACATTGGGCTTGTGGCAGTTCACAACTCTGTTGCGATCTAGGCAAGGGGTGTCCAGAGCTCCACTGACCCCAGGCGACCTAGGAGTGAGACACAACTTTCCATGGTTGGCCTTTTCACCACTCGATCTTCGACCCATGAATCGAGCAATGCCGTCTTGGGTTGAAACGCGGCGTGACCT
Source organism: Lygodium microphyllum (assembly GCF_053477565.2). Taxonomy (NCBI): domain Eukaryota; kingdom Viridiplantae; phylum Streptophyta; class Polypodiopsida; order Schizaeales; family Lygodiaceae; genus Lygodium; species Lygodium microphyllum. Next base: position 45,401,844 of record NC_141154.1, on the reverse strand, counting down.
TGGAGATGATCCACACATGCAAAATATCCTTCCTTAATTAATCCAATTAAGAATCAAGCATAATCAAGGCAATCAACCTAATATCATCTTTCAGGAAAACATTCATTTATTCCCCATGACAACTTGTCATTATTGACCCCTAGTGTGTCAAGAATCGTGTGTGGGGGGACTTGCTCAAGATGCTGCGCCGAACACACACAAAATGCACAAGGAGAAGCTCACTCAAGAGACAAGAAGAGAGATGGAGGCCAAAACGTTTTCTTGCTGGTTTCTTCTTCTTCTTCCACACTCTTTTCAATGTACACAAAGTATAGATAAGATACAACATAAAGGAAAGTGGCCTACTAAGTCAAACAATGCATAACCAACTAAACTAGTCGACTGGCGCTATAACTATGCCAACTGTAAATAGGTGTAACAACCTGAATAAAATAAGTAATGAGTCAGTGGCCATGTGAGAGTCATAATGACCACCGATGTGCTAAGTGTAGACATGTGGACCCATCTAATCAGGCGGTCCATCATCAATGCCCGCATGTGTTGAGCTTGTCATCTCAACACTCCCCCTCAAGCTCAACTGCATCTCTGCAACTCCAAGTAAGCTTCGAAACTTTTGAAGCTTCTCTGTACCCAATGCCTTCGTGAAGATGTCAGCTATCTGATCCTGTGTGCTGACATACACCAAGTCAATCTCACCTGCTAGTACCTTCTCTCTCACAAAGTGGTAGTGTACCTCAATATGTTTTGTCCTCGCATGGAACACAGGGTTCCTAGCCAACTGTATACTGCTCATGTTGTCACAATAAATGACAACTGCACCTTCCACCTGCACATCTAAATCAGCCAATAACTTTTGCAGCCATACTACCTCACATGCTGCAATAGCAGCACCTCTATACTCAGCCTCTGTACTCGACAAAGCAACTGTAGACTGCTTTTTGCTGCTCCAAGCAACTGCTGCACTACCAAGAGAGAACATGTATCCGCTGGTAGATCTTCTATCAGACATACTACCAGCCCAATCTACATCTGTGTATCCAAACACCTGTATATCTGTACCTGCCTCATAGAAAAGTCCATAATGTAATGTGGACTTTACATATCTCAATATGCGTCTGACTGCATCCAAGTGTGGCTTTCTAGGTACTTGCATAAACTGACTCACAAGACCAATAGCGTAGCTCAAGTCTGACCTTGTAATGGTCATGTAGATCAAACTCCCCACTATCCTCCTGAACATAGTAGGGTCTTCTATCTCATCCCCAGCATCAGCACTCAACTTTACATTCTGCTCCAATGGAACTGAAAGTGGTTTGCATAGATCAAACTCCCCACTATCCTCCTGAACATAGTAGGGTCTTCTATCTCATCCCCAGCATCAGCACTCAACTTTACATTCTGCTCCAATGGAACTGAAAGTGGTTTGCATGTTGTCATACCATACTTGGACAACATATCCAAGCCATACTGTCTTTGGGAGAGCCATATACCATCATCACATCTGATCACCTCAATGCCAAGGAAGTATCTTAGCTCACCTAAATCCTTCATCTCAAACTTCTTCTTAAAAAAATCCTTGACTTCAACAGTCCCACTATCACTATCACCTGTAATAATCAAGTCATCCACATAGATGACTATGATGACCAAACCTGCATCTCCCTTTCTCACATAAAGTGAGTGATCAGCATCAGAAACATAGAAGCCAATATTGACAAGATACTCTCTGATCTTGTCAGACCATGCTCTAGGTGCTTGCTTGAGCCCATAGAGTGCCTTCTTCAACCTGCACACATACGTGGGATGCTCTAAATCTTCATAACCTGCTAGTTGATCCATATACACTTCTTCCTGCAAATCACCATGCAAGAAGGCATTCTTCATATCCATTTGTTGCAACCCAATGAGTATGACCAACAACATCCTCAAAACAAGTGGGCTCAACATCCTCAACTAGTTTCACCATGTAAGCATAATGGTGAGCTGCATAACCTTCAAAACCAAATCTTTTAACAGGGTATCTCACCCTGCTAGACCTACGTACCACTGGATCACTCAATGGAGTCTTTGCATTGACGCGTGCTCTCTGCACACCTGGAGTCCTCACTGAAGGAATGACAAGCTCATCATCCAAGCTCTCTGAGCCACTAGAGTCTCCATCAAGAATTGCATCAATGCCATCTGACACTTTATTCTTTCCTTTGTCTTTACCTGTAGTGCTGCTAGATGCACCTGAAGATGTAGAGGTACTCCTTAGTCTCCCAGACCAAGGACTACCAAATGATGTCTCTGGTCCACTAAGAGTCCGTGATTCTTGCTTTTCAACCTGCACATGAGTGTCATGATCATCATCATCATCCAATGCATCACCACTAGATGCATACCAACTGCCCATTTCATCAAGATGACATCCCTGCTCACTCTGAACTTACATGTGACAGGGTTATAACAGCGATACCCTTTCTGCTCTAAAGAGTATTCAATAAAGACACACTTTTCAGCCTTTGGATCCAGTTTCTTCCGCAACTCATCTGGCACATGAATATACGCAATGCAGCCAAACACTTTCAAGTGTGAAACATCAGGCTTCTTACCTGTAAAACATTCTTCGGGAGTCATACCATGAACTGCAGCTGTGGGAGTTCTGTTCACAATATAAACAACAGTATGAACAGCCTCAGACTAGAAATGCTTAGGCATATTCTTTTCAGCCATCAAGTCACGTGCAACTTCTGCAATATGCCTGTTTTTCCTTTCTGCAACCCCATTTTGCTGTGGGGTATACCTGCATGTGAACTGTCTCTTTATTCCATGAGACCTCAGAAAATCACTGAACTCATTTGAGAGGTACTCTCCCCCTCCATCTGACCTCAAGCACTTTACTTTCAAGCCTGTTTCTCTTTCAACTGCAGCCTTGAAAGTTCTAAAGTGCTCAAACACTTCACTCTTTTCCTTCATGAAATATACCCACAGCTTTCTAGAACAATCATCAATGAATGTGACAAAGTATAAACTGCCTCCAAGAGATACATTTTGTGTAGGCCCCCAAATGTTTGTATGCACAACATCAAGGATATTTATGCTTACATCTCTATCATGTGAAAAGGGTTGTCTTGTCTGCTTAGCAAACTGACATGCTTCACATACCTTATGAAATTCTGCAACTCTAAATGTAGGCAAACCTGTAACCAACCCTTTGGACTGCATTAATGTCAGCCTATGTACATTTGCATGTCCAATGCGTTTGTGCCAAATTTCAATGTCTGCAACAACACCTTTTCCTTTGGCATACATAGTAGCATTCATAGTAGGAATTCCAGCATCCAGAGTAAACATACATCCAACTCTACTTCCCTTTGCTACCAACCTGCACTTGTCATTGAAGTCTTCTACAAAGCAGCCCTTTGCATTAAATCTAACTTGCAGCCCTTGCTCTACCATTTGACCGACTGACACCAAGTTCTTTGTAATAGATGGCACATGTAATACATCTGAAAGACTCTTTGTCTTACCATCATGCAAGGACAAGGGAACTTTTCCAATGTGTGAAATTGGGTGGCATGAATCATCACCCGTCTGCACATAACCTGCATTTTGCAAATTCTGCATCTCTCCAAACCATTCTGCATGGCTGGTCATATGATTGGATGCACATGAATCAACATACCAAACATCTTCATGTGTTCCCTTTCCCGTAACAGCATTCAACATATGCTGCATAACAAACAAACGTTCATTTTTGTCTTCATTCTGTCCTGAAGACGATGCATAGTTTCCTTGCTGCAACTTACCACTGCGGATATCATCTTTCTTAGCATAACATTGGGCTGTAATATGACCTGTTTTGCCACAGTAGTGACACACAATACCAGAATTGTTAGAGCCTCTGTTTTGCCATCCACCTCTTCCTCTAAAGCTCCCCCTGCCTCTAAAGTTACCACGACCTCCTGAAACATGCATATCGCCAAATTGCTCATTCAGTCTGTTTTGCTGGTTGTCACTACCACGTCCTGTACCACGGCCTCTTGAAGAGAACCTGCCACGTCCCCTTCCTGAACTGGAGTAGAAAGCTTGGACCTGTTCACCACTTTTTTTAGATGTCTCACTCTGCATGTTGATCTCTTCAGTGATCATAAGGGAGACCAACTCATCGAAATCTGGAAATGGATTTCTGACATATACGGAAGTTACAAAAGACTTCCAAGCCTTTTCATTGTTAAGTCCACCCAAGGTAGACGACACTAAATCATCATCATCGGGCATTGCATCAATCGCTGCCAACGCATCTCCAATGCTTCTTACCTTCAGTGCATACTCATTGATAGACATCTTCTCTTTCTTTAATGTATTCAACTCTTGCTTGAGTTGCGGGAATCAAAGTAAGCATTTATCAATTTGGAAATACATTACTTACGACGATCGGTACCGTGGTTGGATGGGCAGTGTTGTCCTCGCCTGGGGCTTCATTGCTCGTTGTGGGGTTTTCATCCACGCACGTCATTTTTCGCTTGGGGTCCATCCTCAATCTTTGCGAGTTGCAGAAGACTCTCACATATTGTGCTCGATTAGTGGGGCCGATTGCGTAGAGAGTTGAGTTTTCGAGTGGGGGATAATCCCGCGGGATGGCTATAGGTTTGCGGCTACGAGAAAAAAAGATGCATGTGGCCACCCTCTTCGTAGGGAAAGGGAAAGAAATGCTGTCGTGATGTTATGAGGACACAGTGTGAAAAAGTATGGAATGCATCATCATCCGACTTCTTTATTGATCTAGAGAGTCAATGTGATCTGAGCCATTAGTACTAGTGTGAGTTGCATGGATTATCTGAAAATACTAGATTTTTGGATAATTTTAGCCTATTTTTGATATTATTTATTATAAAAAATCCAAAAAAGTTAGAAAAAAACTTCTAGATTGGGATGGCATGCAAAAAGCTAGTTGCTTTTTCAGTCAATTAGGGGATTTTCACAAGAGGGACAGATTGACGAAATCGGGCGCGTCGCGATTGTTGTAAAAAGGTTGAAAACTACAAATTAAACTGAAAGAAGAAGAAGGAGTGATCTGGGAGATCCGTGAGTAGGTGTCATGGAGTTCTACCCCCCTTTCGGAGCCGACGGAGCCATCAAATTTGGGTTCCGAGTAGCAGAGAAGGAGCTAATTTTTATGCACATTTTGTTCTACGAAGAAGCTCTAGGAGATCTAATGGCTGGAGATTGCTTCTGAGTAGTGCGAAGATTCCAGGTTCTTTCAATACATATTGATTCAATTCATTATGAATTGTCTTTGTAGTGTTTACCACTTGGGTATTCTCTATCTTCTCTTCCATCTCCTATCTCTACTTCCTTCTACTTCTGATCCCCGGTGGATTCGACCTTTCGACAAAAACCCCTTCGACAATAGTGAACCTGATGTGAAAGGTCATCAGAACAAGGAAAGACAAGATAGGAGAATCTTCAAATACATTCCCTAGTGATGTTTTGCAACAGTTGGTGCAAAATATGAATATGCTTATGCAGGTACAACAACAACAACAGGTGATGCAAGCTTCAGCTCAAACAAAAAGTGTTGTGATGAATGCTTTGCAAGCAGTTGAGCGTGAGGTGAAGTTATTCAATGGTAGGAATGTATCTGCATATGTATATACCTATGCTGAGAAGATGGAATTCTTTGGGGTGGCTCAATCTACATGGAGCCGGTATTTTGTATGTGTTACTGTTCATGAACTGAATGCACGGATTACTGAATTATACTTGCAGGATGCATACTAGGTAGCCTTCAAGAAGACACTCAAGGAAGAATTTTACATTGAGGACACCAGTTTGATTATGCGCAAGACTTTTCAGGAGTGGGTTATACAACCCAATAAGGGTCTTGTGGCTACAGAATTGTTAAGAGAATTTGAAAGTCGATTTGAGCAGTTGGATCTCACAGAACAACAAGCTCTTGCAAGTCAGAAAATTGAATTGTTTCTACAGGCAATTGATCCTAAGCTTCAAGAGAAGCTTGATGATTTGCTGGAGGATCAGACTACAGAGACAGGTTTGAAAACAAAGCGGAGACATGTCAAGGAAGCCATTACTGCACTTGTGAAGAAGCATAGAAGAAGAGAAAGATTGCATGTCTCTAGCTTGCCCACTGTTACGGGCAAGATGGTTGATGTATCCAGTAAGCCACCTACTTCTGTGGCTAACCCTATGGCTGTACCTACTATTATTCCCTCTGTTAGGGAAGATGTCTTAGATGAATTGGTCAAAGGCATGAGAGATCTTCTATTGAAGGTTGCAAAATTGAACGAAAAAAGACAAGAGAAAAGGGGACGGGCAGCAGCCCTTAAGCCTGGAAAAAGATGTATGTGGTGTGACAGTTTGCAGCACGAGAGAAAGGATTGTGCTGCCTATTAGGAGGCCTTGGCACGACAGCTTATCTTTTGGAAAGATGGTAAGATCCATGCACAAGAAACATGATTGCCTCTTGCTTTGAATTTTGGAAAGGGAGGTATGCAGAAGTTCTTGGAAGACTTGGCTATCCGAAATGCTTATGCGGGGGTACATGCTTCTACTTTTGGTCTACAGTTGGATAGAATGCATGGCCAAGTGATGGTTGATCCAAAGGCTGGAATATGGACACATGCTTTACATGCAGCTGAAAAGAGAAAGGTCACTGATAGTGAAATGTCTCATGCAAGGCAAGATGTTCGTGGTATAACTGGTTGGGAATCACTGGTAGATGCATATTCAGTGTATGCATATTTGGCAAAGGTACAAAACACGAACGTACTTGTGGAAGAAAAACGAAAAAGAGATGAAGATATTGCAGGGACATCTAAAAGAATGACAAGAAGAAGTGTGGATCAGCATAAAGCTGCAAATCAGCCACCTCCCAAGCATGTTATGGAAGAGGTCAGCACGAGCAAAAACATGATAACAAACAAGAGGGCAAAAAGAAGGGTAAGCAGCCATGATATAAGTTGCAATCTGACATTGAGATAGCCGTAGATCTTAAGAAGGTTCTTGAAGAACGGATCTTAAACAATCGGGTGGAATTTACCTTGGGAGAGGTGCTTGGCATTGCCAAGCGAGAATTTCATGATGAGATCATTGACAAACCTAAAAGGAAGTGTCAATTTCTTGGTGATACCACTAGTGCATTTTGCTGCAATTTGAAGAGGAAACTGGTTTGTTGGGTATTCGGGCTGAATATGAGCATGAAGTAAGTACAGTATTGTCTATGCAGGATGCTACTAATCAATGGACAACATGTGGGAAAGAGAAGAAAGTGGCTGAAAATGCATTGTCTTGTAGCAATATGCATGGTGGAGTAAGGAAAATGCAACAATATGGAGAAGAGACTCTAGGATTTATTCCTCGAAGTCACTACACAAGAAATCATTGGACTAGAGCTACCACTGAAACGGTAGTGAAAATAGGGGAGCGTGAAACTCCTTGTGTTGCTTTACTTGACCATGGGTCTGAGATAAATGTCACTGAGCGTGGATTGTATGACAATGGTGCTTGGCCTGTAGACATTGATCATGGTTGGTGAATGAGGGCTACAAATAATTCTTCAGGGGAGCTCTATGCTGCATGTCCTAATATAAAAGTGATGATTGGTGATGTACAGGAAGAGCAACACTTCTTTGTGCAAGATAATTCCTCATAAGCAATGATTTTGGGACAGCCCTATATTACAGGTGTGCATTTGGAAACAAAGGTGCTTGATGATAATTCTGCTTATGCAAGAGTCAGAAGCAAGGATGGGAGAAAAGCAATCCAATTTCTTACTATTTGTGTTAATCATCCTAGAAATCGAGATATGCTTCAAGAGTCTCCTTTGGTTCAAAATGCAAGGGAATTCAAAGACCTAAATTTTCATTCACTGTTGTAATGCGGGGCTACAGTAGTGCTGTTCAGTGGGTGTACTCGCCTCTTGATGAAATGAAGCATGTATTTACTATTGGTAATTCTCAATTTATAGCAAACAGTTCATGTTGGTTTAAGCCTATGGAAGCTATGTGTAGGCTGAACGCATATCTATGAAATGGGTTACTAAGAAATTGAGAGCATTGGGGTTGTTAGCTAAAAATGATGGCATTTCATGCATCTTTTATGGACTGAATATTACTGACACTATGGCTGAAATTTTAGCAACTATACATGCAGAAAATGAGGCTGAAAACAGAGTGTTTTCAGTATGTTCTTTGGATATGTATGATCTTATAGCATTGTTTGCTCAGCAGGAAGGATTACAGCACTTGTGGAGACAAAGTATAAGACAATTGACAAAAAGGTGAAACCAATTGCTTTGCCACTTCCACCAGAGAGTGAGGGTATGTATGAAAAAGTGTCAAGGCAACCAAGCTTACGGGATCCTAAAGATATAGGCCATCAGTTTACATCTGAAACATTACAGGAATTGAAAGTTGGTGTAGAAGGGTTTCTTTTGCCTGCTGAGAGAGACTGTGGATGTTGGCTAGACATGGGAAGACATTTGCATTTTAGCCAAGTAAAATAGGTTGTGTGGATCCAAATGTTGTCTCCTACGGTCATATTTAGTGTGCCACATGTACCATGGAACTTGAGGTTTATTCTAGTGCCTAAAGCTTACTTGCCAAAGCTAATGGATTTGCTAAATGAAAAGATTCGCATGAAGATCTTGGAGCTTTCTTCAGCCTCGTACTCAAATAGTTGGTTTACTGTGCCCAAAAAGAATGGGGCTTTGAGATTTATTCAAGACATGCAACCAGTCAATAAAGTGACCATAAGAAATGTGGGTGCAGGTCCTATGGTTGATGAATTTGTAGAGGCTTTTGCAGGCAGAGCGATCTATTCTTTGGGTGATCTTTACTCGGGTTATGATTACTTTCAGCTTGCAATTGAAAGCAGGGATATCACAACCATGAAGACTCCTTTGGGGTTAGTACGGATGTGTACTCTCCCATAGGGTGCAACAAACTTAGTGGCACACATGACAAATGCTATGAATAGGGTACTCAGGGATTTTATACCATAATTGACTATGCCCTTCTTGGATGATGTTTAAATCAAAGGGTGTGCAGTGGATGAAAAGAATGAAGAGATGGATGCTCATGGATGCAGACAGTTTGTTGCAAACCATAATGTGGATTGTGAGAGGATTTTGGCACGTCTAGAAGAGGTGAATTTAACTCTTTCTGGACAAAATTCTGTCTTTGGAGTTGAGGTTTTGATTGTTGGGCATATGTGTAGGCCTTATGGGCGAAGGCCATCACCAGCAAAAATAGATGGGATTGATAGAATGCAAGATGTATGCACGAATGTATCAGAGGTGCGTAGATTCTTGGGAGCATGTGTGTTCTATTTGATATGGATCCCTCACTTTGCACATGTAGCCGATGCTCTTTATTAGCTTCTAAGAAAATGTCAGAAATTTCATTAGGAAAGGAAGCATCAGAAAGCAATGAAGAAATTGAAGCAACTCTTAAAATCTGCTCCTACATTGAGAAAGGCTGACTATTCACATGGAAAGCCTATCATTATTACTGTTGATATAAGCCCAATCGGGATTGGATGGGCAATTGGGCAAGATGATGAGGAAAGACAAAGATATGCAATTCGCTTTGGTGCTAAAGTATTGATTGAAGAACAGAGAAGATATCCACATGTTAAAAGAGAATTATGGGGAATTGTGACAGTCCTTAAATGTGATAAGGAGTATTTTATGGGTGCTCATGTAGTCATTGAGACCGATTGTTTGTCGGTATTGGGTATGATTACTAGTTGTGCTACTCCAGACATTGCTATGCTCCGATGGATTGCATACATCAAATCTTTGAACCCTGAATTTTAGCATATTGCAGGAAGAGATAACCCAGTGGCAGACAGGTTATCTTGAGCATGTTAAGAGAATGAAGATGGGATGATGGATGAGGAGGAAGAATATGACTTTCTTATGGTTGAAAATGATGTTGCAAGAGTGAATTTAGCAATGCAAGGTGTTGCTACAGCATTAACAGAAGCTTGGACAACAAAGAGAAGACACTTTAGATGTTTTGTATCTTGTGTAGAAGTGTTTCTGGAAGACAAATATACAGGAGAGTGGGTGAGAATTGGTCAATACCTTAGTACATTAACAAAGAGAGATGAATGGTCAGATGAGGAGTTTAATAAAATCAAGAGGAAAGCGTATGGGTTTTTTTAAAAAGATGGATACTTATGGAAACATGCTAAAAAGAAACAGGGTATGCCATTGTGAGTTTTGGGTGACAGAGCTTCACAAGTAAAAGTAATGCAAGAATTTCATGAAAGCTTGTGGGCTGGTCATAGAGGTATTTGGGGTACTTTTACAAAGATCAAAGAAAGATATTGGTGGCAGGGTATGTATAAGAATATTGCTCACTTTGTGGAAACATGTATGACATGTCAAATGTATTCATCTGTGAGACATCAAGATGGATTGCAACCCACATATCCATTATCTCTTCATTTTAAGTGGGTGGTGGATTTGGTCACAATGCCTACAGGTCTTTGGCAAATGAAGTATCTTGTGCTTGCTCGTGAAGACTTGACTAATCAAGTGGAAGGGAAAGATTTACGTACTAAGACAACAAATGTTGTGTGTACTTTTCTCTTAGAAGAGATCTTTTGTCGGTATGGCTATGTGAGAAAAATTATAGCAGATAGGGGTGAGTTGGATGCAGATGAAGCTCATGATTTCTTTGCACAGTTGGGGATAAATCTTGCTTTAACTTCAGCCTACAACCCTGAAGGAAATGGAAAAAATAAAAGAGGTCACCCACCTATTGTGAAGGCATTGGCAAAAGCATGTGGAGAGAAGGTAAAAGAGTGGCCATGATTGCTCCCTTATGCTTTGTGGCCCGACATAACAACTCATAGTGCTATTTTAGGATATATGCCTGCAGAATTGATGTATGGTCAAAAACCTATCATGCCGATAGAAGAGATGACAGTCACATGGAGTGTGCTACCTTGGGAGGAGGAGCTGAATCGAGAGGAGTTGTTGGCCTTACGCGTTAGACAGTTGGAAAGAAAGTCAGAAGACATAGAGGCAACAATTGCAAAGTTAAGGGTAGCAAGGATACAAAACAAGAAACGGTTTGACAAAAGACATAGACTGAGACCAAGAACCATACAAGATGGGGATTGGGTACTAGTTTATGATAGCAGTTTAGATAACCAGCATAGTGCCATGCGTAAAGTTTCCAAAAGATGGTTTGGACCCTATGTGGTAAGACATGTGTTTGATAATGCTACTTATGCATTAAATGAGCTGGATGGGACAACCATCAAACTTTCTGTAGCAGGGAATAGAATCAAATTATTCAAAAGGCGGGAATCTACTACTTATGAGTTGCCAGAATTGGACAAAAATAGTGGTCCTGATATAGGGGCTAGCCAGGAAGATATGGAAGATGAAGAAGTAAAGGATATGGTTGCAGAGGATGAGGACTCAGAATCCGGTGACAACTAGGATTTTGGCACATACCGAGGATGTGCAAGTTCAGAGGGGGTGGATGCCGTGATGTTATGAGGACATAGTGTGAAAAAGTATGGAATGCATCATCATCCGACTTCTTTATTGATCTAGAGAGTCAATGTGATCTGAGCCATTAGTACTAGTGTGAGTTGCATAGATTATCCAAAAATACTAGATTTTTGGATAATTTTAGCCTATTTTTTATATTATTTATTGTAAAAAATCTGAAAAAGTTAGAAAAAAGCTTCTAGATTAGGATGGCATGCAAAAAACTAGTTGCTTTTTCAGTCAATTAGGGGATTTTCACAAGAGGGACAGATTGACGAAATTGCACGCTCTGCGATTGTTGTAAACAGGTTGAAAACTGCAGATTAAACTGAAAGAAGAAGAAGGAGTGATTTAGGAGATCCATGAATAGGTGTCTTGGAGTTTTATCCCCCTTTCAGAGCCAATAGAGCCATCAGATTTGGGTTCTGAGCGGCAGAGAAGGAGCTGTAATTTTTATGCACGTTTTATTCTACGAAGAAGCTCTAGGAGATCTAATGGCTGGAGATTGCTTCTGAGTAGTGCGAAGATTCCAGGTTCTTTGGATACACATTGATTCAATTCATTGTGATTTGTCTTTGTAGTGTTTACCACTTGGGTATTCTCTATCTTCTCTTCCATCTCCTATCTCTACTTCCTTCTACTTTTGATCCCCGGTGGATTTGACCTTTTGACAAAAACCCCTCTGACAATGCTCTCCCTCTCTCTCTCTCTCTCTCTCTCTCTCTCTTTCTCTCTTTCCCTCTTCTTCTTCTTTCTTTCTCTCTCTCCCTCTTCTTTTTCCTCTTCTTCTTCTTTTTTGTCTCCCTATCTTCTCACCTCTCTCCTTCTCTCCTTCTCTCCCCCTCTCTTTCTCTCTCACTCTCACTCTTCTCTCTCCCTCTACCTCTTCTTCTTCTTCCTCTCTCTCTTCTTCTTCTCCTTCTCTTCTTCTTCTCTCCCTCTCTCTCTTCTTCTCCTATCTCTCTCCCTCTCTCTTCTTCTTCTTCCCTTCTTCTCTCTTCTTCTTCTCTCTCTCTCTCCCTTTTCTTCTTCTTCTCCTTCTCTTCTTCTCCTCTCTCTCTCTCTCTCTCTCTCTCTCTCCCTCTTCTTCCCTGTAGTGTCCTAGCCCCTCCTGTATGGTGTCCTATATATTTTCATTACGATTGGGGGGGGGTATAAGGTGTTGGGGGGGGGGGGGGGAGTGAAGTGAGGTGGCACACGTGGCCTTCATCCCCTTGTTATTGTCAGTTATCTTTGAGACCTCATCATCATCTCCTCCATCATCCACGTCGCCACCTTCCTCCCCCACTCCTTCCTTGGCATCGTCATCCGCGATCTCTCCCCCCCACTCTATCATTCTTTTGCCCTTGACGGTACTGTTGTCCTTTTCCTTCCCCTCGCCATCTGTTCGGGGACGGCAGGGGGGGATCATAAAAAAATTTGGTACCATTTTTTTTAATTTTCTAACTCTATGCGGGCAGTCGGGGACATTACAATTGCCTAAACAGAGCATTAGAATGCTGTTAGAGACGGTTAGGTCTTTTAGGAACCTTTAGGTTAATCTTAGTGGGTCAAGACCAAGCACTAGGATTCTTATGTGCCAAGACTATTCATATGAGAAGAAAGGCTATTCAATACCCTTTCTTCTCATATGAATAGCTAAGAACAATGCATGTAGTTGCCTTAGATTCCATCTTGTTCATCAAATCATCCAAGACATGAATAAACATGCACATCTAAAAATCTAAAGTAAGAAAATGTTGGTTTTCTCCCATACATCTTCTCATAAAGTGACATGTTATGTATAATAGATATAGGTGTCTTGTTCATAATATAAAACCTTGTATGTATTACTTTAGCATAATACATATATGCATTTGATTCATAAGAGTCCTTGCAATTTTAGCAATAATATGGTTCTTCCTTTCTGCAATTCCATTGACTCTTATGCTCATGTTTGTGGATCTACTAGATTTGCTAATTATATGCTTATATGTAGGGGGAGAGCATGACTCCATGGCCATGGATGTACCACTCACCCACTGAGAGATGGTGCATGCTAGTATCATGGTAGTATGCACGCTTTGAGAGAGATTGTTTCATAAGTAGGGTAATGTGTAGAGGAAGGGGAAGAACACAATATGATTGCTATGTAGCTGGATACAACAATGTTGATTATATACACAGATGTAGATTTGCTCCTAGAGGACATTTTTGTCATGGGCCATGTACTTGGTAGCATGGCACAACCATTTATATGATGACAACTAGTTTTTGGCCTTACATGCTACAAACCATATGATGCATAATGTAGAATTGTTTGATACTAAAAAAAGAAGAAGGCTATTGAACTCTCATTCTTGCTCATCTAATCTCTATCATTTCTCTTTCAATCCATTCAATTTTACTACTATGCTAGTCTACTACTATCGTTATGTATGTGGAATTAATAAAAGAGGATTAGGTTGTGTGCAGGTGTTTTGGGGAAAGTAAACATGGGATACCTATCCAATCTTGGCTTCTCAACACTATGTAGGAGATAAAGAGAATGAAAATAAAGAAGAATAAGAAGAAGACTATTAAGCCCTCAATCTTATTGTTCTTATCTCTATGATTTCACTTTCAAACCTATCCTTTGGAATGGTACATTTTGATACATAGGGGCCTTTCCTTAATGTTTCTTCAAGTGGTTGTGCAAAGTATTACATCATTTTTATTGATGATTTTGGTAGAATGACTTGGATACAGTTCTTGCAATATAAAAGTGAGGCTTTTGAAAAGATGTGCTTTAAAAAAATGAGATAAACATAAAATGCTTGATATTAGATAATGGGGATTAAGTACATTCACATAAATTTAATGACTACATGAGAGATAATGGCATCAAGAGGCAGATTACTTGCAGGTATACTGAGCCCTACGATGAGAAAAGCTCTCTACTACTTGATTTGTGTAACATAATCACCTAAACTCCTACTTCTTTTCTAAGTTCCAATCAACCACTATTTAAGTTGAATTTTTTGTGCTTCAACGTATGCACCATACATTTTCTCTCTAATGTCCCATGCATCATCACATATGTTGGCCTTCTTTATATGGGGAATCAATATCCCTAATGTGCATTTAGATATTCAATGCAATACATTTCTAGTCTTCCTAATCCAATCTTTAAGTGCTTTTTTTTGCTCTTTAGTAGGGTTTTTTTTGGTAGCTTTGGACAAGCACCTCTCTTGTAATAAAGTTCCATAGACCTTTGCGGATTAGAAATTTACATCTTGTATAGCCACACATTATAGATTTTGATGGCCAACTTTAATCCACAATATGAGTCATTTGTGTGTTTCTAACACGACTTTAACCTAATGCAATGCCTTTCTAGTCTTCCCAATCCAATCTTTGGATACTTTCTTTTGCTCTTCAATAGGGCTATTTTTTGGTAGCTTTGGACAAGCCTCCTCTTTTGTCATAACGTCCCATAGAAATTTGCCCCTCAAAAATTTTTCCATCTCCTATGACTACACATTATAGTTATCCTTGGTCAAATTATAATTGTGCAATTTTTGATACAATTTCAACCTAAAGTAGTAGCCCAAAAGCAAGTGTGTAATTCCTCAAATGCAAAGCTAATATAACTCACAATACATGATAACATATGGTCAACTATGAGAGCATATTGCCATCAACATATCCATTACACATACCTAATGAATACTCCAAGTTTATGGGGCAAAATTGAGCCCAATACATAGCCAAGAGTAGCCATAAAACATGCTAAAAGAAGATACATCCAATGCCCATACATCATTGTAAATATATAGCTCCCTAATGGCCTAATGCCAAGTACATTAACAAGGCCAAATAGACACACAAAATGTTATAAAAAAGGTCAACTTTTGCTACCAAAAATGAATGTAAAAACTCCTATAGCGAAAGTTCCCTAATGAGAACGACCTCCAAAACCTACATAAAAACAGCCTTTTATGATTCCAAAAGGACGAATTTACCTTGTTTTGTTGTGAAAATAGTTTCTACAAATAATTTCCATCACTAATCAACTCAAGTTCTATATGTATACAAGAGATTCTCTCTAAACCAAGTCAAAACTATCCTGTTTGGACTTTCAATGCAGTGCGAAGCAACTTTTCTACATGTAGTTCAGACTTAACTAATGCAACTCTAGCCATAAATAAATTTAAACCAATTCAGCTAGCTCTAATGTGAACTCAACTTTTTCAAGGTGGTACAAGTCAAACCAATTGAGTCTAGTGCAGTGTGAATCCAAATATTTGGTTGATGGTTTAAACCTTGGTGCACTCGTAGGGGGGGTGCTTATCTTTAATGATGCAATGATAACACACTACAACATTTTAATCATACTAAGACTAGAGTATGTTTCGGAGGATGTCAACTATGCAAAAATGTCCTACATCTTTGTTGATGTAGTTCTAGAGAATGAAGTTCAAGGAGGGTCATACACAATGACAACCATAGGTTTGAGAAGCAAAATAAATACCGCACTCTTCATTGCATAGAAAATGCCCCTAAAATAGGCACTTGAGTACATTTGATACATTGCATTTGGTACTCTTTGGCTTAGGACCTCAACATGCTTATCCATACACTCCACTCAATCTTATCCACTCTCTAAACAATAGTGCATATTGGCATTTGCATACAAGAAGGCACCACACGTGCATATGCATACAATGATAATTTAATTGTTCTAACACTTATCCATTGGTACCTTCCTGGGCTACTTCAAGGTAATAAGCTATTTACATCATTGGTTTTATTTAACATTGGTTTGGTTTAATCATTAATTGTCCCTCCTTACTAGGTGCCTCTTAGCTAGTACTAGTAGATGGTTGGGCTCTTCTTCTTCTTCTTCTTCTTCTTCTTCTTAGTCTTCTTCATCTTTTTCCAAGTCTTCTTGGTCTTCCTCTTGTGTTGTTGCTTCTCCACATTGTTGCTTCATTGCTTGGCCTTCATCTTTTTTGTTTGTTTTTGACTATTTGGTCTTTTTGTCTTCTTGCTTTCATTGGGATTTTTATTCGGCTTGGTCTTTGCATTGGTCTTGGTTTTCTTGTTCTTTGCTTCCATTAATAAAATTGGTTCTTTATAACAATCATTTTTGCGATACGTATATTTCTTCTTTGCATGTTGAGGACACGTTTTTTGGAGCATGAATATGGGATTGAATTTTTCAAGATATAGTGCCATGGCTTATTTTTTGGGCATAAATAAATGATACATTTGTCATTTTTAGGGTGTCTTTATGGTTTATCTTATTTTGATTTTAGGCTTGCTACAAGACTTGAGATTTGCAAATGGCATTGGTTTGATCAAGGTATTGTTGTAAATAGACTCTTTCAGCTCATTTTTTATCTGATATAAGCTGTTTAGAGTTTTTTCCTTCCCTTGAAGTTTTTATGTTGAAAAGAAAAATCGAGAATTATGCCATAGAGATTTTGGAGAGGTCTTACTAGCTAATAGTGACATGTCGTAGTATCTAATCTTTTAACACAAAGAGAGAAGTCTTTGAAGAATTACGAATGAATTTGAAAATTTTCTATTATGGAAATGGCTACATAAAAATAGCCCCTTGGATGGCCTCAAAATGACCAATTTGGCTTTTGGAAAAGTGTGAATACAAATCTTTGAAAGGTAATTTATTCTTAATCCAATTCAAATCAGCTCTACAATGTAAAAGCAAAAATTAAACTTGTTTTTATGAGAAATGTCACTAAACTAGTTTTAGCTTTGTATAGAAAAGAAGAGTCAATTATTGTTTTTTGTTGCAGTTAAACTTTTCACATGAATTTTGTAGTTTGCTCACTTTCTTGTATAATATTAAAATTATTATCGAAGGCTTGAAGATGGTTCCATGACCATGGTCAACACAATCCAATGTCGTTACTCCTTCATATCCACCAAGCACACCAATGAGTCGAGATGCTAGTAGAGAAGAAGAGAAAATCAAGATGACAATGAAAAGCTTCGCCTTCCCACAATCCCTCACTCAACATACCTCTCACTCTCTCCCTCTTAGTCACTCTCACCTTCCCACAATCCCTCACTCAACATACTCTCTCCCTCTTAGTCACTCTCAACACAATGGTAGCCAAATGATAGAATAGAAAGATTAAATGGTTACATTGACAGAGCTTCCATAGCATGGATATGCCAAAAAGGTGAATACAACTGAGACATGTGAATCTTATATAGACCAAGAATTAGGGTTTTGGTTAGGTCAATAATCTCGAGTCTTTCCCTAAATTAGGGTTAGGGTGTGTGCCCCTTTTGCATTTAGGGTTTCCATAATTGTGAATTAGGGTTTGCACCCTCTCTTGGGCATCCTACCCACTTTGTGGGTTCTAGGGTGATCAATCCTATTGTATACTTGCAGCCTAATTAGACCAATCCTATGCTAATATAATCACAAATACATATGCACAACCCATGCAACAATTGTGGGTGCAACAAATACAAATGTGGGTAATAAATACAATGTGCACAGAAGTGAACTTAAGTCTCACAAAATAATACATCCATGATAAACTACTATCCATGAGGACATACAAATGCCTAAAAATAATACACTAGAGCTCCAAAAAATTATGATCCTTCCACAAAATTAGTAGCTAGCACTTGCACTTTTGTAAACATCTCAAAATATTATTAACACTACCAATCTTGTGATTTTCATTGTGAAAATTTTGTAAGCTATGTTCCTAGCTCCTCAAATCAAGTTATCAAGACTAAGAGAGCAATACACATATATCAATACCAAGGAGTGGAAGGATTGAAAACTATTTAGGGTTATCGACCACTCAACACCTTACTATTTGCCTAGGATGAAGTGTACAATCTCTTAGGACATACCCAATCGAGGATTAGGACATCAAATTCTAGGTTACCAGTACTTTTGTTTTGTTGAATCGGATTTTGATTTTGTAAAAATTAGTACTATGTTAACGAAAATTTCATTAAATTGTTAGGGAAGGACTCTTTGAACATCTTTTTTTTGTTAACCAGTTAAGGAAAAACGATTAAGGATGCAATGAAGGAATGTTTAAATTGAATACAATGTGGTAGTAATTTAATAACTAGATACTACCATGTGAGTGCATGAAAAGCGAGAGGATAGAGATTCCTAGGACCCCATCTTATGGACAAAAGGACCCGATTACCAATGCGGCTATTCCATTTAAGCTCATAGAACACTTGGTAGCCTTTTAAAACTTGAGCTAATCCCATTTTAGGGGATATAGTCTATGACTATCCTATGGTAGAGAGGTCAAACTTTCTCCCCCTCACTCTATGAACTAAGTGTGATATTATTTCACTAGGATGGTGAGCTATTAATCATTCTATCAATCTAGGATGAGTTACAGTGATAAATATATGGTCTCATGGATTTACTTATTTGCTAAAAGATTCCTCACTAGGTTCTAAATCAAGTACCTTAAATATAGTACTAGAGTAAAAAAGATAAAAAAAAACGAAGGTAATGAAGAAGTCATAGGAAAATTAGACGTTATACTATGATTATTTGAGACTCCTATTGATTGATGTTTTTATTTTCATTGCCTACAAGATTATTAGGTTCAACGAGAGCTCAACAATGGGATATGGGATGGATAATCTTATTTCTTCAAGAGCTCAATGTACTAGTGGCTCAACTATCTTTCACCTAGTTTGTTCATACTCTAGCTTTAAATCATCTAGCTTCCTCTCACACTTCTTATGCAAGTAAGAAACCAAAAGATTGAAAGAGTGAAGTAGACTCACCTACTTTTACTTACATTCATTGCACGAATCCAAATGCATGGAAGGCTTGTTGATGGTCTCACAATTCATGTGTATCACTCCAAGACTAAATAGAATAAATCTAATGTTGAGAGAAGAAGATAGAGAAGTAGTAGAAGGAAAGAATGGGTAGATCTTCTTCCAATGGTCCCTCACTCTTCCCCCATGCTATCCCTCACAGATTACCTCTCACTCAACTCCTCACCCTTTGAGCTATGGAAGCAAGAGGCAGAGAAAGGAGGTGAGAGGCGAAGATGAGTTTCACTTTTACTAGTCCCTTATTCAAGCTCATACTCACTCTTTTTCTCCCACACTCTCAAGTAATGGTGAAGATGAGTTTCACTTTTACCAGTCCCTTATTCAAGCTCATACTTACTCTTTTTCTCCCACACTCTCAAGTAATGGTGAAACAAGATGATATACAAGAAAGTAAGAGAGTAGAGACTCAAAATTGACACACATAATGATCTCTCTATTAGCTTTTACACATTGTATACATTGGAGATATGGTTTATACTTTTTTGTTGAATACACCCTTTACTATTGTTGGTCCTCATACATCTTGGCTAATTTGGTACTAGTCTAGATAAAAGTGAATAGATCTTGCTTGCAACCTCATATTGCTTGTAGATCTTCTAGTGGAACTTTGGGGATACTTTACAATTTTCATGGGAGTAGCTCATCTCTCATTTAGTGTGTATAAGGCTATAATATTCTCTCTTCTACAAATAATAGATGGGATTGAATTACAATTGTGCTTTAAGGGTGAGCAATGTCTAAATGAATTCCATAAATATAATTTGGTACTTGAATGGGTATTTTCTACTTTAGTTTTGTATCCTTCATTGCCTTCTTACATTTTAAAGTTAACATTGTCCCCTCCTAGATGAGTAGTACTCCCTTGGCACTTGTCAAATGTGCCATGTTGTTGCATGCGATGATGAAGTGGAATGTTGAGATGCTAGTGATGTGCTCAATTGAAGGACCAATGGTTGGCATTGTGTACCTCATAATGGTGCAGTTAAAGAATGCATCTAGCTATTTTGGAAGATGGTGGGTGTTGTAATGGGCAACAAGGTTTGGTGGAGGACTACAGGGTTGAAGACTAGCGATCCTTGTTGGGTAGATCTTGAAGGGTTAGAGAGAATAGATTATGAGATCTAAAATATGGAAGGTTTATTTATTGTAGAAGTAGAGGTGATGGTTTGTGATTATCCAAAACTTATATTCCTACAATTACAAATCTCACGTGCATTCACTTCACATTCACTTCCTATTGAGAGTGCTAGTCTTTTTTTCTTGTGAATAAGAAATATGTTATTGGATTGGGAGAGTGAGTGCACATGTTTCCATAGGTTAACACTTAGTTGGAAGATAGCTTTATTGGGGGTTTTCTCATTGATAGTAAAATCAATGGAGGAAGAGAACTTAATAGTAAAAATTTCCATTGCTAAGAAAATGGATTTTGTGAAGCAAATCATAAGGAGACATGGAAGTAGAATGGAAAGAATTGAGTTCAATCCAAGTAGCACTTGTAGGACATAGTTTCCAATGGACTAATCACTTATTAGTTAAATTTGAGTTGGTATGAAGGGTGTCTTTTTCCTTTGAAGTGCCTTCTCCACCTTGATTTTAATGAGTTTGATTTGTTGGCATTGGAGTAAATGGGCTATGAATGAAGAAAATGAAAGTAATTGGGAGTGATAGGGCTAATTAGAGGTGAGACTTCCTAGGTATGTCCTACCCTTGATATGCCTTGAGTGTATGTGGGGGAAGTTGAAAAGAGGGGCTAGGGAGTAAGAGATGAAGTTGACTTACTAAGGCTATTGGATGTCTAACTTGAGAAACCCTAGGTGTAGCGCATCATGCTTGTGGGTGAATATCTATATGAGCAGTGCTAGGTTCCAAAAGCCTTGTTGCAAGTCCAAGGATAGTATGAAGGCAACAATTTGCTATGGTTGCATAAACTCTCGTGCTATGCATGATCCTCAAGCTCATGCTCCAAAAACCAAGCTTGAGAAATGCCAACCGAAAAAGCGGAGAAGAAAAACCAAAAGGAAGGGTGCTCAATTCTTGAATACTCAAATGGCATGTCAAACCAAAGCTCAAAAGCTCACCAAGATTCCACAAGCAACCACTCATGAGTGAGCCCCTGCCTAATGACTCTAAGATGATCACCACCGCAAAACCTGACAACAAAGCATCAATCAAACTTTAAACTCACTAACCAAGCCTGCCACGCCCATTGAGAATCCTCAAGTGGAAGTACCACACATCAACTTGTCATGCTCAAACCATCACAGCAGACCTTAGGCGATTTCTGCCACGAGCGACGATCCATTCTTGAAGTGGCTTCCAACATGACCATGAACATAGGGGATGACTTGGCAACATGCATCCAATTATTGGATTCAACGTT
Organism: Lygodium microphyllum; assembly: GCF_053477565.2. NCBI lineage: Eukaryota > Viridiplantae > Streptophyta > Polypodiopsida > Schizaeales > Lygodiaceae > Lygodium > Lygodium microphyllum. The sequence goes on along the minus strand of NC_141154.1, from coordinate 45,380,119 downwards.
CACATTGTTTGCTTCGGAAGTTATGAACGTTTGGACCTAGGCCTATTTGACGAACCCATAGCAAACGAGGTATGTTTCTTGCCGTGTTCTTGGAAAGAATACAAATTTATTTTTACTGATGAAATTTCATAAGAAAAGGAAGTAAGCCAACACTTAATCACCTCCTATAAGAAAAGTAAATTTTCCATGCCACCACAGGAACTTTTTGAACTCCAACGAGACTAGATGAGTCTAAGTCCAATTTCTTACACAAGTGGTATAATTTCTTACACAAGTGGTATAATTTGGGCCTTTCATGGGCTCAAGAGGGTTATCAAATCATGACCAATGCAGAGCAACAACATGCTATCAAGACCTCAGAGTACAACCAAAACTATGTGGCCCCAACCTCATTTAGAGTGTTGACCATAACTAGGAATCGGCAATTAGAAGACAATATCATGCTTCACCCATACTTGAATAATATTTTTACGGAGGAGGAACTCCACATTGCAAGTCAACTCAACTTGGGTGACCTCTTGACTGATGCATTAACTTATATCATGCAAGCAGGCATTCACCCATAGGATATGGACCGTTATGTGACTCTAGAGTATAACCCCAAGTTTTATGACTCACTGTTGAGAAAGTAGGCACACCATAGATGCATTGAATGCCCATACACCTAGATTTCCACAATCCTAGGAAGGATTTTCATATTCTCTAAGGGAAAGGGGACAAAAGTGAAAAAATGGATGAAAACTTAAAATATAAATTGAATTTTAAGGGGAAGAATGAATGTGTAAAAATGTATGGATTGATTTGTATGAGAATTCTCATTTTGTGGGTTATATTCCTCATTGTCAAACACTAATATTCTAGTCCTTTACTTTCCATGCAAGAGTGGGCATTTTAAGAGAATTAATTGTGGAATATTGTGTGGTGGTAGGAACCTAAATACTAGGTCAATAGGATAAAGCCAATAGGCCCCCCTTCTTAGAGGAGGAGTATAGAAGGTATGGATTAGCCATGGAGATCTGAGCATTCAATTAATTAAAATACCGCATCATCCACAATCTCGAAGGAGTGGTGATATCCAAAGAGACAGTGGCACACATGATAGAAAGAAGTAATCTTGCCAAGTACTTGAAAATTGGGTCAAGACATCAATCACAGCAAATGTATAGAGTTCCTAAGGACTTTTGATGCCCAAAGAACAGTGGCATGGTAACCGTCAGGCAAGGAGAAACCTCTAGAAGGGTGGAATTTTCCCTTAATCCAAAAATCATGGAGAAGGCCCTAGGATTAGCAGAGAAGCCAGAGAAGAGGCTAAAGAGGGATGTGTACGGGATGGACAAAAAGAAGGTATACACAAATGATGGAATCATCCTAGTTGACATTCATGACCCCACCATCCGATTGCAAGCTAAGATGGTCCATATCGTTTTTGTAAGCCAGAGTTATAATGATCTCATGAACAAAATAGGCATACCATTGCTAGAGAGCCTTGCAGAAAATACCCTAGACAAAGTGAATTGGAATGCCTATGTTCGGAAGACAATACAGACATTAGCAAAGGTACTAGCCACAACAGCAAGGGTAGCCTGAGGGGAGTCTTTGGCTACCACAACAGAGTCAAAGAGAAAAAAACTTGCCTCCAAGGCTTCAACCATAGGCTTTGGAGGAGTATTAATGGTGGGAATCATTTAGGAAGCTTTGGGGGAGGTAGAAAGGGTAGTAGAGGAGACCCCAAAGCCATCACCTACCTAGGAGGAGCATCGCTCCGCCACCCTAGTAAGCATGACTATCTCACTTTCAGTAGGAGAACAGGGGGAGGATGAATTCCACAAGGAACAACATGACAATAAGGAAAGAGTTGTTAATGAAAAGGAGATTGATCGACCCTCTCAACAATAGTAAGAAGCCTCGAGCAAGAAGATAATTAGTGAGTAGCAAGGCTCAAGCCAAGGGGGAGTGTGGGAGTTTTCACTCAACCACCAAGACCCACGGACCGCTTATTCTTTCAAGTGTTCCAAGCCGAGCACTAATGGCTACCTCTCACATAGCCGACGCGCCATCCATATCTAAGGGTGTAGTGATCTTACCTCCGTGCCGTTCGAGTTACCTCCTCTCCCGCGCACTCCAGTAGCTCCACAATCCAAGTGCAAGCTTCAAGCAAGCTCAATCCTCAAGCTCCACGCTCCAAGCTCCATTGCCGCGAGCAAGATAAGAGAAGAGAAGAGAAGAGAAGAAGAGAGGAGAAGATGGAGAGCTTCTCCTCCTCGGTCCCTCACCCTCACACACTCACTCCCTCACACTCTCACACTTCCTCTCTCAAGCACAAGCTCAAGCAAGCAAGAAGAAGAAGAAGAAGAAGAAGAAGAAGAAGAAGAAGAGAGCTACTTTTTGCCACACACAAGAATGAGCTTCTCATTCACTTTTCAACTTTATATATAAAACCCTAAATCCCTTTTGGGCGGTCATCCCCTTTTCCCCTTTTTTACATGGCCGGCCGTAGCCTAGGCCCTTTTTCCCATTGTCCTTCTATCTTCCTAGCTTCCTTTCCATTGCCCGTCTACATTTACAAATTGCACGGGGGAGAGCCCGGCGCTCCTTGAATTAAACCATGATGCGCTTGCGCTTGCGCTCTTTTACAATAGTTTGACTTGCGCTTTTCCTTGTGCGCCTTTGTCTTCTGTTTCTCTTTGCCTTGGCCTTTGTCTTTGTCTTCTGTTTTAGCTTTCCGGATTTTCCACCGCCTGGCACTCTTTTACAAGATTTCAGGGTGCGCCTTTGTATTTTAAAATGCACCTTTCCCCTTTTGTATTTGCCTTGGACTTTTAAGGTTGCCCTTGCGCTTTTGGCCTTTTCTCCTCTTCTTTCTTCAGTCGGGCTACCTTTTTTCCGCCTTTGCCCTGCGTCTTTTTCATTTCCCTTTGCTTCCTTCGTGTTGGGGTTAACAGAGAGGAAAAAGTCACTCTTAAAATCCCCATAGGAAAAATTGGATCACCTCTGAGGAAAACAGAGAGTTGCAATAGATGGAGAAGAAATTGCACTTGCACCTAGCAAAGGAGCCCCCCTTGCAGGAACAAAGAGACCAGCAAAGTAGCTAATGCAGAATCACGCAAAGGGCCAAAGGTACCCCACTTAAAATTTTCAACCACTTTGGTGCCTTCAACCATGTGCAACATTGAAGATCAGGACAAACTGGTAAAGGAGCTTCAAAGCCAACTCAATAAGGTGATAGAGGAGAAAAAGGCTGTGCTTGTAGAGCTCAAAGAAGAGAGGGTTGCCTTTGCAACTATAGGGGTAGAACAATCAAGGTGATGACAATAATAAAAAGGGAGATAATTGTACTAAAAGAGACCTTAAAGGCAAGGGAAGGAGAAGAGTGTCTAAAGGATTTGTATGATGAAGAAAGAGAGAACCGCATTTCCCCAGAAAACATGTGCACCTTCAACTCTAGGAAAAACATGCATCTAGAGCTAGGAATAAGGAAGTTGAAGAGGCAAAGAGAAGAGGCAAGGACAGAGATTCAAGTAGTAATAAGGATCCAAAGAGATGAGTAGGCCATGAAGAAGCTAATGGAGCTGCACAACCAGCTTCAATCAACTCTCCATGAGCAAGCCATACTAAGGAAATAAGTGCAATGAAAAAACCAATCACAACAACAAATGCACATCTTGTGGCAGGAACAAGAGCAAGTGATTGCCACCTTGGATCGGTACCAAAATGAAATGCTAGAGAAAATGAAGTAGAAAGTAGAGGAATGGGCAGCCATGAATGAAGACAGAGTCAAAGACTTAGCTTACAAGCTAGCTCATCCTGAGAGTGAAAGCCTCCTAGTAGAAAGCAAAGCCACAGCTATCAAGAGACAGAAATGCTGGAGCAACAACATGCATTTTTGAGCACAATGTTGAATGTCATGCAATTGGGAGGAGAAGAGACATTGGAACAAGTAAAAAAAAAAACTAGAACCTGGCAAGGAGGGCACTGCATTATGGACTCCATGCCAAGGCACCTAAGCCTAGCTCTAGCTTGGAAGTAGAGGAGCAATGTGCCCATCTAATCTTAGCTGGCCTAACCTCACAAGAACTTGCTTTGCTAGGGCTTGGGGAGCCAGAATAGTAAATGTACCCACCTCAACAAGAGCCAACGGAGCCAGTCTCTAGGAAGAAGGGTCCGATTTTGAACCAAACTAACAAATAAGAGGAAGAACAAGTGTAGGAACCAAGCCCCCCTCTACAACCACAAGTACAACTCGAAGAGCAAGGGGAAAAAGCTACGATACCTAAACAAATGGTGTAAATGAGGCACAAACATAGAGAACATGTGGAACTCACTCATAGGAAGCTCTAAGCCAAGACACTGCAAGCTTCATAGGTGGCCATCCCTCAAAGCGAGGAGTGCGATCTTGTTGACTGGGGCTAGGAACTTGTAGTGTGGGAACAATGGAAAAACCATGGTTGCCCCTTTGAGCTCTCCTTCACCTTCTCTCGTACATCAGATAGAGCATTATCTCCTAGGGTGGTGGAGGATGTCATTAAGCTTTCAATAAGGCTAGGAAGGAGACAGCTAGAGGAAGGAGACACTCCATGAGGTGGCAGTAGGTACCTACACATTATTAGGAAGATAAGGTGGTGGAGGTACCTTGGAGGGTGAAGGGATACAAGGCATAGCCTAACATCTGAGACTCTAGCTTGGAGGCCTAGATTGGTTTTTGCAGCACGCTACCACATGAACAAGATGATCCTACCTACATGCCCTACCTAAGAAGGATTGGAGTTGACTTCAACTAGGAGATGCATGGTAGATACAACTTCCCTCTAATCTAAAACATAAATGCCTCAACCCCTGAAGAAAGCGTGATCTTCAACCAAACGGACCTCCGCCCATCTATAGTAGGTTTCCTCAAAGACTTCTCTTCATGCCCTAACCTTGCCTTCATCACTACATGTAACTACCCCTTTGCCTATTGTGAATATTATTAAAACAAAAACCTTATATAGAGGAAGAGTAGCTGCCATCCCTCTTTTTTGATATCAATGTTGGAATAGATAGCTGTGCAACGGTGCACCTCATGATGAGAGCCACCCTCTTGCCTGCATTTTGTATGAACCTCTTAGAAGATATGAGTGGTAGTAGATTCATTGGGTGTAACCACCCATTTTTGTCATCTACTCCACTCAATGTGAGAGCTAACTTGAAGGGGTATCTGCAGAGCAGGACATTCCTAAGCAAAGCCCTCAAGCCGCCATGCAACAACTTGGCCCCTACTCATTAATAGGATGCTTCTTAGTATGCTCTCTTTATAATTTTTTTTAAAAAAAAGAAAAAGGAAAAGAAAGAAAAAAGAAAAAAATAAAGAAAAAGAAAAAGGATAAGAAGGAAAAAAGTGGAAATAAAAGAAACACAACAATGAAATTAGCCCATTTGTACTCTACGAGTGTCACAAGTGCAATGCACCTAGGGACCACCCTAGCCCCTTCTCCCACTTTATATACTTAGGGAACATTAAGAGTAGGACATACCTAAGGAGCTCCCACACTTACCTATGGTTAAACCTATCTCCCTAAGTCACACCCACATAACACCTCCCCTTGTATACGAACTGGGTCCTTATGTGCGAGACAATATCACGGGCCCCAAATCCTAGTTCCATTGGCATGGACGCCATGCACTGCATGGTGAGGTGGATATACCCCAGGCAGTGCACTTCCTTTTCCTTTTCAGGTACATTCGACAACTTGTCATCAACCACCGACATTGGAGACCCCTATCACCCACTCAATCTATCTGTAGCTTCCACAACCTCTCATGCTTTTTCTCCATGGCCAATCTCCCCAAAGTCCCATCATTGACCCTCATGACAAACCTTCAACCATCTGAGTCCTCTCATTAACAAGTGCCATGGGATTGGTACTCGGCTAGGAGGGGAGTAATGTTAATCCCAGTGCAAAGAAAGTGAAAAGAAAATTAAAAAGATGCAGAATAAAGTGAAAAAAGGTGGCCCAATGGAAAAACCAGAAGAAAAAGGGCCAAAAGCGCAAGAATTAAACTCAAAAGTCCAAGGAAAGCGCAAAGGGAAAAGGTGCGTTTTAGATATAAAAGTGTACCCTAAATCTTTATAAAAGAGCACCAAGCTCTCTCTTGTGCAATTTGTAAGTGTAGACAGACATGGGTGAAGTAACAATGTAAATAGGAAAGGAATAGGGAAAGAGGATCTAGGCTAAAATAACTGGTCTTATAAGAAAGGGATGGGTGCCCAAAGAGGAGCAGTGAATGTATAAAAAGGAAAAAAGTGAATGGAGAAGCTCATTCTTGTGCGTGGCCAAAACTAGCTCTCTTTTTCTTTTTCTTCTTCTTACTCTTGCTTGTGCTTGAGAGAGAGAGAGAGAGAGAGAGAGAGAGAGAGAGAGAGAGAGAGAGAGAGAGAGAGAGAGAGAGAGAGAGAGAGAGAGAGAGAGAGAGAGAGAGAGAGAGAGAGAGAGAGAGAGAGAGAGAGAGAGAGAGAGAGAGAGAGAGAGAGAGAGAGAGAGAGAGAGAGAGAAAGAGAGAGAGAGAGTGAGGGTGAAGAACCGTGGTGGAGAAGCTCTCCATCTTCTCCTCTCTTCTTCTTCTCCTCTTCTCCTCTTCTCTCTTCTCTCTTCTCTCTTCTCTCTTCTCGCGCATGGCAATGGAGCTTGCGGCTTGAGGGTTAAGCCTTGCTTGAGCTTGCACCTTGGATTGTAGAGCTACCGAAGAGCTTGAGGGAGAAGGAAACTTGATCAGGCATGAAGGTAAGCTCACTACACTCGTAGATGTGAGAGTACGCATGGCTATGTGAGAGGTAACTCATTGCACTTGGCTTGAAATGCTTGAAAACAATAAGCGGTCCGTGGATCTTGGCAGTTGAGTGAGAAGCTCCCACACTAGATACCACGTATGAAAATGTGGATGCAAGGTGAATGAAATATGTGTTCAACCAATTAAACTTATAAATCAATTAATATGGATGTGCACAAATAGCCCTTTCATGATTTCACTCTAGCGTATTGCTTCGTTTTTACTAAGGTAGCACTAGAACAAATTGTGCTACAGCCCATTTTAAGACTTAAATCAAACGAATCCTATATGCTAGAATATGCATAAAATTAGAATTCAAATGATACTTAACTCCCACGATTTCCTTCCCCCTACCATTTAAGATTTTGCATTCGATGGGTAGGTTATAAGGGTATTTCATGTAAATTTTCTTTATGCAAAAAGAGATAAATATGGACTATAACATACAAATGGGGATGAAAACTTCATGCTTTACCTCCATCATACTTGCACAAACATCACTTTATTTTTCATAATTTCTTGGATACAAAAATTATTTTTCTCCTATTTTATTTGTCTAAAATGGTATTTTGAGTATTTTTTCTCACTTTCTTTATATAAAACACTATGTTTTTTTGAGTTTTTTGATTTAAAAAATTAATTCACACTCTGATTCATCATTAGATTTAATATTATCCCATATGAACATGATTTGATTACTTGAAACCAAGAAAATTTTCACTAAACATGCATTTCATATTTTCAAAAAATTAATAACTCAAATGAACGGATATGGATTCTACATTTTATACTTCACAGCCCTCAAATACATCATGATCAAGCTTCAAACAAATTTTCATCATATATGAACAAGATTTGCACCACGAATTATTAAAAATTTTTGAATTTCTATTAAGAAGAGGCTTACCGTCATTTCTCAGGTTTTGGGTCTCAAGAATTGATTTTTCGGATAGGAACTGGACTTGCTATTGGTCTCCAAAATGTGCTAGTCATCACTCCTTAGTGTCGCCATGATTTCACATAAATTTGATTCAAGCCAGACAACCAATCTTCATCATCTTGATCTTCTTCCAAGAATTCCTGTGTGAACAACTGTTAATAAGAGAGCGAGGGAGGAGAAAGAAGGATTGATTCTCATTCTTCATGCTTAGGTCACCATTTTTAGATTTGACACTAGTGATTTAAAGTGCAAAATTTGTGAAGTAGGTTGGATCAATCAAGTAGCATGTTTGTGTTTTGGCTATATAGCCCCCCTCCGCCCCACCATTTTCATAGTGTCATGTAGGAGAGAACACTATTTTTTTTTCCGCCATTGCAAAGAATGACCCCCTCTCCCCTCCCTATTTCAAAATTGTTTTTGGGTCTTTGAGCCCCAAAGGTCACCACTCTTGGCCCTTAAGCCATTTTCATATTTCTACTTGACCCTCCGTGCTGCTCGGCCTTCGGCTATTGCGTGCGCTCGACGACCAAATCACGAATTAAAAATCTTTTCATATTTGTCTTAGAGTCCTACACTACTTGAAACTTGTTTCACTCCATTTTTGCACTTTAAAAAATGATAAAAAATTTGAGATCACCATAAAGTTTGTATTTTTCCATGGCTGCTTAAAATTGTCGAATCCTCATTTGCCACTTCAATCGAGCTTTAATTTTCACCTCAAATTGATAGAATTTAGCACATTTTTAGCTTCCATTGGGTCGTAAAATCCTGCTCTCATGGCAACCATGGGATAGGGTGACTCAGCCTGTGGAATCCACAAACTAATCTACATATACAAAAGCCATAAAGAGTATTAAGTTGCTATAAGAAAAATACACAACAAAACACACACACAGCTCTTACCCTACCCTCTGACAACATCAAGGCATAAAGATCCACAAGGGATAGGCCAATCATAATCTAAAAGAGATCCAGAGCTAGTCACTAACCAACTACTCCAACATAGAATGGCTAAAAAGAACCATCAAAAAGGTCATCCTAAATGGTGGTCTGACCTACCTTTACTGAACCCTAGGATAACTACAGTAACTCCTACTAGACAAGGACTTCTATAGCCTAGTCTTGCATTTTTAGATACTTGTGATTGAGCACTTTTTTATACTTTAGGACTTAATACTCGGGCATGTAAAAAGGAGGGAGCTAAGTGTATTGTGACCCGATTGAGAATAGGGCATCGGTCTCAGGTCTTGTCTCGGCACCACCCAAGAACCTACCAAGCTCTTATAAGGCGACACTAAATTCTTTTCTTCTTTTGCTCAATTTTATTTTTGCTCCAACCATCCTTATTTATTTATTGGCTATATGTTATCCCCATAAAGATAAGGCATCAGCCTTGGGTCTTGACTCATCCCCAGGAACTTATCAAGCCTTTACAAAGGCAATGATAATCTGTTGTTGGAAACTTTCTTTCTTAATTTTCTTATTTTAGAGATTAGAATCCCTTTTTACACACCTTTTTATTTTATATAAAGTTTTTTAGATACATTCATTGTTTCATCTCTTTCTTTTAATTGGCAGGCTTCTCTATCTGCCTCACAACACCATATTAGAGAATTTGAAAAATTTCCAAGTCTTCATTTTAAATAAATTATAAATATTTGATCACGTGCCTAAATCTTGATCCATATTTGAAAGTGAGATTTGGGAAGGTAGCTTATATAGCATTTAGGTAGACTCCACCTTTAAGTAAGACAACAAGATTTGATCATGTGGTCAAATTATAAAGTATTGGGGGTTCCCAAAGTGCATGGAAAGTCCCAAATTCCCTAATATAGTGTTTCACAACTAATAGAAGCTCCTAGAAACAACTACCTAGTAGGCCAATTAGACATGGTCATTGAGGAATACTCTCAAAATAGCTCAGTGCCCCACAATGTTTTTACAGGAGGTAGACAATTGCTCAAACCTCCCCAAACACACTTAACCAAATCTTGGGACTTCATGCCTTGACGGTCCCCAAAAAGAGGAAAATTCCCCACAAACATATATACATATATAGCACAAAGGGAAAGAACTCGTAAAGGGAGGACATCACCTAGACATGGCCACAAGAAGTTTTTGCATAGTAAGAGGCTCGCTCTAGGTGCTCTCGAATCTGTCTAGTGCAACATTAAAATAGAAAACCATTAAATGCACCAATACCAAACATACACACATCCTCTTGGCCTAAAGAGAATGGTTCATTTTAATTCATCAAACACATGGTTTTCTTGGCATATATATTTCATCCTATCAGACTAACCAAGATAACAAAAAAAAAGACATGAAATGCAAGGACTAGCCTTATGCCACATATGCAAGCTAGCTCATCTTGGGATTTTGTATATCCACAAGTCCAAGCCTTCCCACTGATATAACCTCAATATGGGCTGTCTCTTCTTTAACTAAATGAATGATCTCATTGGTCTCAAGTGTCTTGTCATTCAAATAGACTGGTTATTCCAACTTCTTAGAGACCCATCTAATAGAGAGATCCATGGACTCAAGCTCATTCAAATCTTCCCTATTTGGATTATTGCATGTGTCATTGTTACAACCCAAACTAGGTACGGTCTCAATCCTAGGCCCATCTAGATGCATCCCCATCGAGTGATGCACATTCATAGGTGTATCATTATGATCTTTGGTCTCATCCACTTGGAAATTGACCACAATATGTCCACTTGGAACTTTTTTCTTTTCATCCAATCCACCAGCTACACTTTAAGAGGTTTTCGGCCTCCAAATCCATCTCCTTTTTATCATTGCATGGCTTAGTTAGAGTTCACAACTTCTTCCATTTTTATATTCTTTCATGAGGACCAATCTATATCGGCTCATTTGGTGCCTATTACTTGATCTAAATTGGATCCTTTTACTAGATCCAACCCTATATGGGTCTCTACCATTATAAACCCCAGGTTTTCTATCACATGGACTCCCAATAGTTGAGATAGCCTCCACACAATAGCATGCATCAACTATGTTTCGGGGGGCCATCTCACTCACATAATTTTGTTCCAATTTTGAACCGTTTAGGGGTTGCTTAAGCACTCTTCTTCCTTCATTAGTTCTACACCAATTTCTATCTAGCTCATGGCTTTGGAACATAGGATTGGCTATACTAATGTGCTAGGGTTCCTAAGCCTTGAGATTGACATAGTTAATGCCAGGAATCTCCCTAGTATACCTCTCATTTGCACTTCCAACATGATGAACATTCAATAAATGTTGCCAATCCATATGAATTTCAAGGGTGTAGGGAAAACAAATAGATATCCGAACATCTCTGAATATATCTCTCATAGTCATTTTCTTGTGAAACTTTGCCTCCTTTAGTGATGCCTATAGGTCTTTGCGAAATGAGATATCTTGTACTTGCTCATGAAGACTTGACTAATTAAGTGGAAGGGAGAGCTCTACGTTATCGTGCCACTATACGGACACAATGTGAAAAGCTCAGGAGTGCACCATCATCCGACTTTCTTATTGATCTAGAGAGTCAATGTGATTTGAGTCATTAGTGCTAGTGTTAGTGGCATGGATGGTTCAAAAATACTAGATTTTTGAACAATTTTAGCCTATTTTTGATATTATTTATTGTAGATATCCTAAAAAAAGCTAGGGAAACTTCTAGAACAGGGTGGCATGCAAAAAGCAAGTGGCTTTTTAAGCCAGTTTTGGGATTTTTCATGAAAAAGAAAGATGGGCAAAATCGCACACGTTGCGATCGTCATTAACAGGCAACAAACAACACTTTGAAGTGGGAGAAGAAGAAGGAGTGATCTGGGCACTTTGGATCTATAGAGCTAGTGATTGTGGCGAAGTCAAAGAAGTCTAGAGCTAGTTTCAGTGAAGCATCTTCCTAGCCACATGGGGATAATGGGCTCCTCAATGGCAATTTTCTTCCCTTTTCTTATGGGCATGAAGGGCTTTACTACTGTTCCTTGTTCCTTGGGTGGCCAATCTACAAGGATTTGGGATATGAGTAGTCCTACAGGCAGCAAGTTTAAACTTGGAACTAGATTCAGATGTAGAGAAAAAGTGTGACAAAGAAGAGTTGACAGGGGTACTCTCACCTTACTACTAGGGAATGGATGGGGTTGTGGTGGATAGAGGGATGAACTAGCCTCAATGTCTTGCTCATGTGTCTTGTCAGGTAGAGGTGGTAGCTTGGAGCAAGGGTCCCATCAAGAGTTCACATTTTAGCTTTTTCCATCGGTTGAGCCTGTAATATTTCCGCAACAAAATATTAACGACTCTAGACCTCGTGCAAAAGCAGGACCAAGTAGTCTCCCGCAACAGAAAAACTTTGGGCTAAGTGCTCCCTCCGTGCACATCAACAAACACCAGCCCCGCGTCACGTATAGGAAGCCGTGGCTCAAAAGCCATAGTTCACCACGGGAACACCCCTTCACGGGGAAAAAAAGGGATAATTTTTGCAAATTTTTTTATGAATAAACTCCCTCCCCTTCAGCTGTTGCATGGTGGGGAGAGGGAGTGTGTGTGAGCTTGAGTGGTGGAGGGGCATGGAGAGGGGAAGCATGCAGCCCGCCACTTGTGTGGCTACCCCCTCCCCCCCTTCAATCTATATGAACCCCCCTCCCCAAGCGTGAGAGGAGGAGGAAGGGATCATGGTGCTGTACTGCCTGCCTGCTGTTGCCGCCTTCTACCTGCCGCTGCCAGGCTACCACTGCCGCCTTCATCGTCACCATCATCATCATCATCATCATCATCATCATCATCATCATCATCATCATCATCATCATCATCTTCATCGTCATCATTCTCATCATCTTCTCCATTCCACGTCATCCCTGTTACAGAAGCTTGGAAGCTTCTATTGGAAGCTTCTAACTAAAGCTTCCATAGGCCTAGTTCACCCCGTGCCTCTGGTTTTTCTTAAAACCGTGTCTTGCAAGGCCCAATTTCTGCGCAGGGAAGAAATCTCGGGCAGTAGGGAGTTTGGAAATTGGATAAGGGGCAAGGAGAGTTCGCGGAGTCGAAGTCTAATGCATCAATGGCTCCTAAGCAAAAGTCGAGAGGAGCGCACGCGGGAGCTTCCACCACCCAAAGTACGAGAGTGGACAACGCCCCGGTGTTGAATGGCTAGGTTCGAAAAATTAACCCCGCATGAAAAGGTTGCATTAAGTAGGTTTTAATTCTCATAGGGAAGTTTAAATGCATTGGGAAATTTATATACTCATTCGATCTACAAAGTTTAGTTGCATGTCGTGTATTTGCAATTGCTTGCACTTCCGTGGTCAAGGGTAGTTGAAATTCCGAACGTATGATGCATAACTTAAAAGATAATATCGTGCTAAGACTGCATCCTTGTTGCATCTCGCAAAGGATAGGGCTTATGTCGCATAATGCACTTATGAAATAAATTCTTAGTTGTGGCTCATGTAGAAGATAATCGTAGACGGTCATTAAATGATATCCGAATAGTCGCAATGCATGGAAAGGATTTATGAACCTTGTAAGTTGCATGCGATGATAGTTACATTGTAGGTTGGGTTAAGTGTAAAAGGAAGGATTAAATCAATTATGGATTCATGGCATTCGCTCATGCATGGAGTGCTTTATCAACGTTTGAATGCATCTTCATTAGAATATTAAAGCTTGAATTCGATGCATCAACCTAGGGTTATAAGAGTTAGCTTTGAATGTCAATCAATTTTGCATAGAGCAAGGAAAAGAAAGATCAATGTAGATTCTTTAGTTGCATAAAGGCAGAAAGGACTATGGTCTTGAAATTGCAGTTAATTACATCTTTTAGGGGAAAGTACTTGCAAATTCAGAAGAAATTATTTGCATCTTTAAAGGGAAAATCATCTTGTATCGTGGGTTGGTTAGATCAACTAAGTAATTCGTGTGTAAATGAGTAGCCTACATGAAATTCATAAAGGTATGATTAGTTAGCATATGTTGGTCACCTCAATGTGCTAGGTAGGGTTAAGCTATGTTAAAATTCTACCTAGAATCGCACTTAGGATGCCGATTTAATATTTCTGATCCTAAAGGTCCTACCCACATTCTCGAAATGTTAGGATTGCCTAATCGCCCGTACAAGAATGATCTAGGGATTCTCATCCTAAGGATCAGTTGACCAAATGCTAGACTTCCGCAAGGAATCTAGGAACACTAGGGCCAAAACGTTTGTCGGCCTAGTAGGGTAAGGGTTTGGAATGGGTCAAGAAAACTCCCAAGCCCTTATCTTGATCAAAAGTATTCTTGATAAAGAAATACCGTGCGAAGAAAGATATAATCCCCACAAGTTAGGCTTTGACACCTATCTCGTGCAACAAGCTGCAACATCATATGCGCTTGTGTCTAAATCACTAAATAGAGCCCCTACACCTTAGACCAAGGTTGGCGAGTTCTAATTGCAAGTTAAATTTCCTACAAATTGAGTAGTCATCCTGCTACATCACTCTTCCTTGGACTTATCTGCCAAGCTAGGGGAGTTACGAATTTCCAAGAAAGCAGTTGACCAACCAAGTTAGGGCGATGAGTTTGCCCAGGATTTATTGACCTTAACATAAGGAAACCTAAGGTATTGCCAATTTGGGTCAACAGGGTATAAACCCTAACCCAAGGAAAGAGGGTAAATCAAGCAACTCAGCTTACGAAACCCTTGGGATCTTACCAAGTCGCGATTGATCCAGGATCGAATGCTAGAAGCATTCGAGGAGAAGGAATCACACCTTAGCAGTTGGCCGTACAAAGACCCAGTGGAATGCTCGTGATTGTACACTTAGGTGCATTGTTTGTACTTCTTTGCTCAAGGAACTAATTCAGGAAAAATAACTAATGCTTCAGGTTAAAAGCCTGGAGGGAGAGGTAGTACCAGTTACCTCCGATTGTCTGCCTGACCCTATCCAAGGGGGTTGTTAGCCGCGCCGGGTACGTGGACCGAACCCGCCGCGAGAGGTCTCTCCATGGGTGCTACTTGGAGCAGGAGGATGCTTGGGTGCCAGGGGAGGCTCTGGCCGTAAATCCCTTGCCTCCAGATCCTACACAAGAGGCCGACGTGACTCGAGATGGGATCTCGAGGCCCGCATACTAGTCAATGGGTGGAACTTGGAATAGCGATCCCTGTGGATTGCTAGAATAGCCTTCGGGCAGGTTATTTGATGTATTCCAAAGACTAATAAATAAACATCAAATGTTGAAAAGGAACTTGCTTGACATTGTTTTTCTGTGTCAGTACCTAAGTTACGTGAAGGAATCAGTGATTAATTGGCTAATTAAGGAAGCTGTTTTTGCTTGTCAAACTAAATGTGGTAGGTAATTAGATAACTAAAGCAACCCGAGGAAAGTGTGGTGGACATGACTCTGGGTCCGTCCTACGGAAGGGTGGTCCCGGTTGGCCGATAACTTTTCTCAAAGGAATTGATAGCGAGGTAACAATGACCTAGAATCTATAGAGCTAGAGTCCCGGATTATGCTGTTTTAGGGGAATGGAATGGGACTATGCCTTACGAGCAGAGAGGTTGAGCTTTGCATCCCTCTCATATCCCATTCTCCTTGAACCAAGTGCAGTATAAATCCTCTTCGACCTTGATGTTTCTGCACAAGTAGTTCGTCTGGAGCTCGATGCTAGCTACTCCTAGGAACTTGACCATTAAGAGAACCCTGATTCAGGTCGGCCCTATGTGGGAACAGCCGGAATGTTTCCGCTTCGTGGCAGACTCGGGAAGACCTAGATCGCAAACCCTATGACATTCCTTGTGAGTGCCGGGCGCGCTTTCTAGACTCTCTTCTCGATGGGCTACTAAGACGTGTCCTACAAATGGACAGGGGGACACGTTACAGAGCCACTCCTGCTCACAATGTCAATGGATTTTCTCAATGATCTCTAGATAGAGTAGGGTGCCACTATCTGGGTGCTCCATTCTAACTTTGCATGTTCTTGGAGAAAGTAATTCTCCCTCTCTAGCTACCAAAAAGGGGGTAAAATGCCCAAAAGAAGGTATAAATCCTAATTCACTGTGATGGAAACCCTAAAACGCAAAAGGGATGCAAACCCTAACCCTAAAATGGTATACCATCCTAGAGAGGTGACCTAACCCTAACCTTGTTTTGTGTGCATATAAGGGTAGGATGTCTCAATTTTCTTCACCTATTGGTGCATCCATGCTACAAAAGCTCTATCAGTGGAACTATTGAAGCTTTCTATTCTATTCTTCTATTTTATTATCTTGCCTCCATTAATGCTCCATTATTTGAGAGAGAGTGAGTGAGCAAGAGCTATGTTGAGCAAGGGACTAAAATGAAGGTGAAGCTCTTTGCCATCTTTTTGCTTTTAGTCTTATTCTCTACTAGCTTCTCAACTCATTGGTGTACTTGGTGTTGAATGCAAAGGAGAGATGGTATTGGATTATGTTGATTGTGGTCATGAAACCATCTTCAAGCCTTCAAGCTTTTAGGCTACAATGTGAGACCACCAAGCTAGTCTTGTGTTTTTGCTTTCTTGGGATAGAGATGAGGATGCATGGTTAGTTAGACTGGAGTGTCAAGAGACAAGGTGAGAGATTGTCACCAATGTGAGTTGTAGCTTTTGAAAAAATAAAAGTCTTGTTGGTGCACTTCGCTCAACATTTTGGTTCCATTGCCAGGGTTTAGGAACGGTGCAATTGCTGAGGTTCTCGCACTCCTACCATGTGGTGGAATAGGAGGCTTTTGCATTGGTGTGGATGGGATCGATGGGGTACTGATTGTTTGTGTTTGTGGCTAGCATACCGAAACCCATGCGACTAGGTTACAAAGGCAAAATTTGACAATATCTAATTCCTTGGATTAAGATTGAAGAATAGGAATTGTTAGGGTAAGAAGAAATACAAATCTCAAACTCAAAAACATAATAAAGCTTAAGAAAAACACAAAAACACAAAAATGCAAAACTCAAAACTCAAAATTTTCTTGCTTCGATATGTGACATTTTTATGGATTGGAGATACATCGTGCTTGTCATGCTAGTTAGGTTGTGTGTATAGTGAAGCGAAAGCAACACAAAAAATGCAAAATTAAAAACTCAAAACTTAAAACTCAACTCTTTTTACTTGACTAATCCATATATCAATGTTGTAGATGAAACTTTCGTATTATGGATGATTACCAGTATGAGCATTGAAGAAAAAAGAGTAAATAAAAGTAAAAAAGAACAAAACACAAAAGGCAAGGCAAAAATTCCCAACTCAGAATTCTCTTACATGAACAATTTTTGTCATACTATTGTGGATTGAATGTGCATCATGCTTTTAGTTCTTTGGTTGTATGTGCATTGAAGAAAAGTGATCAAAACACAAAAAACTCAAAACACACAATACAAGAAACTTCCACTGGACACTTGTACTTCCACTCATCACTTCCTCTTCCACTAAGGAACCACTTCCACTTCCATTAAGGAACCACTTTCTCTTCCACTAAAGGTTGGTCTCTTTTCACTATAAGGAACCACTTCCACTTCCACTCATCACTTCCACTTTCATTAAGAAACAACTTTCACTTCCACTAGGCCACTAAGGAACAACTTCCACTTCCACTACAATGAACAACCTCCACTTCCACTAACACTAACCACTTCCACTTGCATTAATAAGGAGCCACTTCCACTTTCACTAAAGAACCTTACTTCACTTCCACTTACACACATCCTCGCATCTCTGCTTACACATATCTCCTACATACTCATATCCTACTTACACACATCTTTCTTGTGCACAATCATTTATACATGTGTCCACATACACACCAATACTTCCACACAATACTTTGGTTATTCATGTACCTTTGATTTTAAAAAACAGAAAAGCTTGATTCACTCAACAACCTTTTCCATGTTTTTGAAACCAATGTATCTTTGAGAACTCGTTTGTTCTAAACTCATTACGAGAAGGAATACCACAAATGCCTTAGGCATTTAACATGACACTTGCATGGTTGAAGGCAAGTAACCCTCTAATCACATGACTAAACCTAGGCCTAGGTTGCAAGATACACTTTCTTCTATTGTTGTATGTGCTTACGAAACAACAATTTAAAGGATAGGAACTCCAAAACAAAAAGCTAAGAGATGAAAAAAGAAAAAACAAGCATAGAGAATTGAAAAAGAGGATGTTGTAATCTGAACCTTTGTCAATGAGAGAATCAACGAGGAGCTTTCATTTGGAAATTAGCTTGACCCTAAGATAGGCTAGAGATATTAGCACTTTGTCTCTAGGGTCAGTGTTTTTGGCTTTGACCTTTTGGTGGATATTAAGTTGAGTAGACTGTATTAGGGTACTACTAGATGCCTTACAAGTCGAACAATCATGATACATGTGATTGATACCCCTCTTAATGCATCTTAGGTCAGTCTCTTGATGTGTCTTGGTCTCCATCTAGTTTGCTAGCTGTGGTCTAGGTTCTTATCTCGCTAAATCATTCATATTGTCCGTGAATAGATGGACCAAAACATTCACTCATTTGTGTTGACTCATCAATTTTTAGGACTTCTAGACCTAAGGTTTAGTTCACTATGTGGCATGTCAAGAAAGTGTGAGGCTCTTAATAGACAAATGGAAAACTCTTCACCTCTTCTTGCTAAGACAAGTTCTCATGTGGTTTTTGTGTGGGACAATGTGAACTCGTTCCCATAAATACAATCATTAAGCCATATGGATGATCACCATATTTTCTCCTATGAAGATGCAAAACTCTCTTGATTGTTGAGACTGAAAGCCTACCCATTGTTTTCTATGTGCTCCCAAATCAAGAGGACATGGTGAAGGAAGTCTTGCTTAGAAGACCTTTTAAGCGTGCATCCAATTGCATTGTGGACTATGAAGCACAAAGAATATACCTAAGCTTACAAAAAGTTGAGATTGTCACTGCTTTTAGCAAAGGGAACCTTGTCTCTTCTCTTAGGAAGGGCAAGCAACCTATCCTAGAGTCAGATCAAAAACCTAGTGTGGATGGCCAGAGAGTTTTGAAGGACTTGCTCAAGGCACACAAGGACAAGCAAGAACCACTTAGTAGGAATCCTTCTAGAACCAAAGGAAAGACCAAAGCTATTGAAAATACTATTATAACTTTTCAAGCTATTCAAAATAGAGCTGCATCTAGAATAAAGAGGAGACCTAGGTCATATAATTGGAAGCATCAATGGAGAGATAGCACATAGCCATGATGGGTTTCCAAAGTGTTCTACATGCTCAAGGGTTTTATGTGGAAAATTGTTGGATTTGGTTGCCAAAACCACCCACAAAGCCACCTCCACTAACAATAGCCCAAGGTCCATCAGAATCCAAGAGAAAGAGAAAGAGACCCAAATGTAGATCTAGGTCACGGACCAAGATAAGATACTTAAGGACACAAAAACTGACAAATTTGTGACAAAAGAGCTAGTTCTTGAGATACCAGTAACCATAATTCTAGAAGTGCAATAGCATGAAGGAGTTGCTAATCCATAAGAGGAACTTGCAATGGTTGAGCCATAATTGAGTCAGATAGAGGACATAAAGTAGCCATTGCCTAATGATGTTGCTCATGCTGAAATAGCAAGTCTAAGGAAGGGCATGATAGAGTTGTCAAATGTTGATAAGCAACAACTCCAAGAAGTTATTGATCCTTTGAAATAGCCAATGTCTCCTAGAAAGAAGGAACCTTTGTCACCCAAGCTCACATAAAAAATCAAGCAATATCAGTCTAGTGTATCTACTCAATCTACTAAAAGAATCTAGAGGGGACAACTAAGAAAACGTTAAAGGATTAAAAGCCTTCCTATGTGAGTGTTTTCAAACATAAATCTAGAAATTCCAAGATTGAGACTACTAACCACTCCATGGATCCCAGTGTGTTATTCTTTTTGACCAATCCATAAACTCAAAAGTTAGTACTTCTAATTTCGAGGTGGAATCCACGCAGTCCTATTGGGACCTAAAACAGGTCCGTCAACACTAGCTCTAGTGCTCTAGCCGGGCCTCCTATGCTCCCTAAACACCCTCATGACCTCGTGACTAGGAGTGTCTAGAGGCTATACACTAATCTAGCTAAATCATGCATTTGTATTGATTTGTAATCCAAAAATTTTGCCCATCCCAACTCCAACAGAGGGAGTATCCAAACATAAAGGTGATCAACACCTTGAATCACATACACAAAGGCCTTCCCCCACTAGTAGAGTACTATGGCTCCTACGACTCTCCTACACCCTGAGGATTGGCCTTACAATGTGCTGTCTTAACATAAAATACAAGCGTAACAGAGTCCTCTCATAATAGACAGAATATCCTTATGGAATTTTGTGTATCCTCCACTGGGACAAAATGATGGAAATTGTAATAAAATTCCAATATAGTAAAGAAGTTTGCTTTACTGTTCGAATTGTATGCGTGTTGGTGAGATAAATTATGGAAGGAACCTGTGACTTAAAGGACTAATTAAGGAAGCTAGTTGTATATGTTCCAATAAATGTATTGTAGGTAATTAAAAAACTAAAGATGACCCATCATCAGAGGAAAGCGGGTGGGCGTAACCCCGGACAGGTCCGTCCAATGGTAGAGTGGCCTCGGTTAGCTGGGAGCTTTTGTAAATCGGCAATAGAAATAGGAAGACGGTAAATTGACCAACTAGTCATTAGGTAGAACCGACTTGCATTGTTTTAGGGGGTCAGAATGGGATTTTTCCTTATGGGCAGGAGGGTTGACATACTGCACTCCCCTTTGTCTCCCATTCTCTTTGAACTAAGTGCAATGGCAAGTCCGCTTCAGATCAAGTAATCCTCTAAAAGTGGGACTCGAAATTACTGATGCTAGCTTGCTGCTAGGAGATCCATCTGATTTTAGGAACCCAAATCTTCAGGTCGATCCTAGTGGGTTCGGCCGGAACTCTTCCGTTGCAAAGTAGACTCGGTAGGGCCTAAGTGACAAGCCCCGTGATGTTCCAAGGGATCACCGGGTGGCATCATTTACGAAAAACCTACTGATGGACTACTAAAAGGTGTGCCGTGGATTGAGACTAGCGGACACCTCACAGTTGGTATCAGAGCGCACGTTAGTATAGATTACGACGTAAGCTTAAGAAAAATATTTTTTCCAAGCATAGCCTAGGACATGTTTTCTTCTCTTTATTAATGTATGTTTTGAATTATGGCAGAGTAATGAATCTTGGAAGCGATTCTTGATCTTTCGAGTAATGTTTATGTCAGCTATGCATTCATCCAGTTTTGCCTGGAGAATTCAGATGATGCGGGTACTAGATCCGTTGTACAACCCCTCGCCCCTATATCGTGAAAGACGGTGGATGATTAGCGGAGGATATTGCTATATCGATGCAATCCGTCTAACTTATCTTCAAAATAATCTGAAAAGGGTAAAATGGATGGAAGATCTTAAAGTTGTCAAGATCTATCTATTTCATGAGGCCAGTGTAAACTCAACCCTGTATACTAGAGGCAAGAAGATCAAACTAAACCAATATATCTATGGGGAAGTTACGAAGATCCTTCCGGCTGACAGAATAAAAGTCATAGGTCGCTCTAGCCACCACAACTACAAAAAAGATTGATTTCCTGAACTCCCTCAAAAATATAGATTCCTAGATATTTACTCTCCGAATCCAAGTTACTTCATAAAGGATGTATCAGAGTGTCATACTTAGATTGTAGTAGGGAATCCTTTCCTGAAAGAAAATAAGATGAGCCTGTGAGCCATCTAAATAATATATTTCCTTCCATCTGATTACCTTGTACATCCGTTGTAATAAAAGATTGATTGATATTTTATCAATTAGAGAAATAATGCAACCTTATTTTTTTCCTTGAAACCTCTGAAATTGCAATTTAACTTTAGCATGGGAAGAGAGTTTATTTGAGAGTTGTTTCAATAAACTAAGCGAGAGATAATTTGAGTATTGAACTCTATTATTGACGCTATATAGATTTGTAAAATTTAACTTACGAATTGCTGAAAATTTTCCAAAATCTCGCACCCACAATAATTCCCAACGAAGGTCAAGAGAAAAGGAATCTTTTGAAGCAAGTCAAACCTTCGGAGTTTGACGAGAAAGGCGAAAATGTGGAAGCCGATGCAGAGATTTGGATCGAATCTATGGAGGATTATTTTACTGCTTTTGTTGGAACTATCCCAACCAACCAAGCCATGATAGCTAAACTAAAATTAATTGGTGAAGCTCGACTTTGGTGGAAGCAGTGGTGCCGAGATCAAGGTGTCCCTGAAAATACCATTACTTGGGATTTGCTGAAAGAAGCTGTAAGAGGAAGGTATTTACCTCCTGCTTATTGCACCCAAAAGATGAACGAGTTCTTCAATTTGAAGCAAATGGGGCTGACCT
This sequence comes from Lygodium microphyllum, assembly GCF_053477565.2. Classification (NCBI taxonomy): domain Eukaryota; kingdom Viridiplantae; phylum Streptophyta; class Polypodiopsida; order Schizaeales; family Lygodiaceae; genus Lygodium; species Lygodium microphyllum. The sequence continues at coordinate 45,357,996 of NC_141154.1, read as the reverse complement.
TGGAAGCGTACTACTCCAAGTTTGTTTCTCTTCTTAAATATGCATCCCCATGGATACTGTTCAACAAGTGTCCAAGTTTTGCAATGGGCTAAATTATCCTCTGAACACTTGTTTGGAATCAATGCACCCCATAGACCTCCAGGATGCTTTGATTCGAGCTCCTCCCATTGTGCGGGAAGTACAATCAAATCCCAATAACAATAAGTTATGGAGCTACAATAACCAGAACAAAGGAGGATTCAAAGGTCAAGCAAAAAGAACCCAAGGACAATTTTTCCAAGGATAGAGGAAGAAGGTAAAATCCAATGCAGTTGGAAATTTTATTCCTACCCAGGTAAAACAGGGATGGTCTTAGGTGCTTCCACTATAATGAGACAGGACATTTCAAGAGAGATTGTCCAAAGCTTGGTAGGAACCATCACCAAGGCCAATTTGGAGGTCAAGGCAGAGCTGCCCAAGGCCATGGTCAAGTAGCTATGGCAAGAGGAAGAACGTCAAATATTACCCTAAAAGAGACTAATAAGGAGGAAGACCCTACTTTGGAAGAAGATATTGAAAGAGCAATTGTTCATGCTGCATTCCACAGGAGGAAAGGACCAAATCGTCAATATTTGGTAATACAGACACCGGCTAGTCACCAAGGTAAATCATTTAAAGTTTTGATTGATTGTGGAAGTACACACTCATTTATTTCACCCAAGTGTGCTAAGAAGATAGGAATAGATACAGTAAATGCATCAAAACTACTTGTGGAATTAGCAAATGGGAAGGAAGTACTTTCTACACAGCAAACTGCCAAGGTAGAGTTTAACCTAGGAGAAAACCTTTCAAGTATGAGGTCCAGAGTAATGAACCTAGGAGCCTATGAATGTTTACTAGGAATGATTGGCTGATTCCCAATGATGCTCATATCCATTGTGGAAAAGGTCAAGTCACATTTCAAGATTTGAATAGTGAAATAGCAACTACACAAGGTGAAATAGGGAAACCTAAAGTTCAATTAACAAAAGCTTCTCGAATTGTGAAAGGCTTGAAGAAAGGATTACCTGTTTACTTGATCAAGCTTAACAAGATAAATCAAGATAGTCATGCAGAAGAAGAGTCATCGTGGTTAAAAGAGTACGCCGACATATTTCTTGAAGAGCTAACTGAGTTACCTCCGGAAAGAGAAGTTGATCATGAGATCAAAATTGTTCCAGGAGCCACTCCAGTGGCAAAGAGACCTTACAAAATGTCTATTCTTGAAGCCATCGAACTAAAAGAGCAACTCAAGCAACTACTAGAACAAGGGTATATCCGACCAAGTAGTTCACCATGGCGAGCCCCAGTATTATTCCAAAAGAAGAAAGATGGAACTCTCCGTCTTTGTATTGACTATCGAGGACTAAACCAGGTGACAGTAAAGAATAAGTACCCAATCCTGAGGATAGATGAGCTTCTTGATCGTTTACAGGGAGCAAAGATCTTTTCTAAGATTGATCTTCGGTCAGGATATTATCAGATTAGAGTCAAGAATGAAGATATTCCAAAGACCGCCTTCAACACAAGATACTGTCATTTTGAATTCATCGCGATGTCATTTGGATTGACAAATGCTCCAGCTACCTTCAACAGGTTAATGCAGGACATTTTTAGACCTCATCTTGATAATTTTGTTCTTGTATTCTTTGATGACGTCCTAACTTATTCTAAGGAGGAAGAAGATCATGAACCACATCTTCACATTGTCCTAGAGACAATGAGAACACACAAGTTGTATGCCAAGAAGAAGCGTGCGTTCTTCAAAAGGAAGATTGAATACTTGGGATTCATAGTGTCTGCTGAGGGTATATCAGTAGATCCTGCCAAGGTCAAGGATGCTCAAGATTGGCCACCCCCAACCACTATCAAGGAAGTGAGAAGTTTTCTAGGTCTAACAGGATGGTATAGGGTATTCATCAGAAACTATGCTCAAATTGTAGCACCTCTTACAAACTTACTTAAAAAGAAAGTTGCCATTAATTGGATGCTAATTGAACAGTCTAGCTTTGAGCAACTAAAGCATAGTTTGGTAATTGCTCCTATCTTAAGGCTACCTGACTTAAGCAAGGAATTTGAAGTTGTCACAGATGCCAGCTCTCTTGCATTGGGATGTATACTAATGCAGGAAGGACATCCTGTAGCTTGCTCTTCAAGAAAATTGAAAACCCATGGGCAGAAATATGCTACTCACGACCTGGAGTTATTAGCTGTGATTCATGCTCTCAAATTATGGAGACATTACTTGCTTGGAAATAAATTTTTCTTAGTCATAGATCATAAAAGTCTTAAGTGGATTTTTACTTAGCCTGATCTTAATATGAGGCAATGACATTGGATCGAGGTTCTACAGGAGTATAACTTTGAAATTAAGTTCAGACCTGGTAAAGAAAATGTAGTAGCAGATGCCCTTAGCCATAAAGCCTTCCTTAATGCTCTTATCACTGAAGAACCATCTAGGTTAGATACTCTGGCTACAATGGTATTAATGCCAACTAATCCTATCATCGAGTTGACCAAGGATGAAGAAAATAAGGACCCAGACTATCAACAATTGTTTTGGGAAGTTCAGAATAAGGAACAAGATCCCAAACTCAAGACTAAGTATTAGGAATTCTCTATAGATGAAGACGAAGGACTTGTTTATTTCAAAATGAGACTATGCATTCCTTCAAGTCAGACTCTCAAGAGAAGGATACTTTGGGAAGCACATGATTCTCCTTTTTCAGGACACCCAGGGTATGCAAAAACTCTTAATGCTGTCAAAAAAAGTTATTACTGACAAAAAATCAAGGATGATGTACTTAAGTATATCACTGAAGGTCTAAATTGCCAAAGGGTAAAATCTGAACGTGTCAAGTTACCAGGAAAACTCCAACCACTTGACATTCCCTAGATGAAATGGGAATTTATTAGCATGGACTTTGTAGTTGGGTTACCTTCTGTACAAGGAGGATATAACTCGATAATGGTAATAGTAGACATGCTAACAAAGGTCGCTCATCTTATCCCAACAAAAACCAATTACAAAGCTTCAGATATTGCTAGAATTTTTGTAAAAGAGATTTTTAGGTTACATGGGTTTTCTAAAAGAATCATCAGTGATCGTGATTCTCTTTTCACATCACACTTCTGGAAGAGTTTATTTGAAGCCATTGGAACCCAACTTTGTTTTAGTACTGCTTATCATCCACAAACGGATGGGCAAACAAAACGAGTTAATCAAGTAATTGAGGATATTCTGCGTGTATATTGCAGCAAGGAACCTAAAAGGTGGATTCAGTATCTATCCTTAGTGGAATTTGCCTATAATGCCTCCTATCATTGAAGTATTCAGATGACTCCATTTCAGGCACTATATGGTCAAGATTGCCGTATGCCGCTTAATTTTTCCAATCCTACTCTAAGGGTAGAAGCCTCAAGAAAAATGTTAGAAGAAATGGATGATCAAATCAAGATTATCAGATAGGATATTCAAGCTGCCAAGGACTGACAAAAGGCGTATGTTGATCTAAGAAGGCAAGAACGAATCTTCAAAGAGGGAGACATGATCTTCATCTGTGTCCATCCAAAAAAGAGTTCCTTGTCTTTAGGAGAATTTAAGAAGCTAAGTCCACGATATTGTGGACCCTATAAGATTCTCAAGTACTTAGGACCAAGTGCTTACAAGATACAACTCCCTGAGAATATAAAAATCCACAATGTATTTCATGTTAGCTTATTGAAAGCATATGTAGCTAACCCTAACCATATCCTTGTAGATCAACAAGTTGTAATACCTAGCCAAGGAGTTCTTGAGCTACAATGTAATATTTCCATGCAATAAAAGTTAGTTGGTTAGTTCGAAAGTTAGTTAGTCAATTAATAAGTTAGTAAGATTACTAACTAAAGACTAACTAAGGTAAAAACTGACTAGCATTAATAGCTAATAATTTTCATTCAATTAAAAATATATTTAAAAAAATTTGAGAGTCATAAATCTGACATTTTTCTCGAATTGATAAGGACCATAGCCACCCTTCACGAAAAGTACAATGTGAACGGGACTTATGAGCCATATTAATCACTAGTATTAATGTGTATAGTTTGAATGGTCCAAAAATATTAGATTCTTGGGGGGGGGGGGGAGGGAACTATTATATTTTAGATATTATCCTAAAAAGATAGAACTAAAAGTCATTTAAAAGAAAAGACAAGTGATGTTTTAGTTAGTTTTGGAGATTTTATAAAAAGAGAAATAAAGAAAAGTGACTGGCAAAATCGCGCGCGCCGTGATCGCAGTCTACAGGCAATAGACAACACTTCGAAACAGAGAAAAGAAGAAGGAGTAAATTAAGAGCTTTCTAAGCAAGTGTCTTGGAGTTTTACCCCCCTTTTGGAGCCAATGCAACCATCAGATTTATGATCTGAGCATCGGATCACTGAGTCTTCTAAGAGCCCCTCCACTCTTGTTCTCAGACTTATCCCCTCCTCTCTAATTCATTATAAATATGAGGCATGGGGAGGCACAAGGGAGCATAAGGAGACCCTGAAAGGTTGCAAGAGAGAGGGAGAGAGAGTATACCCCTCCAAGAAATTGAGAGAGAGAGAGAGAGAGAGAGAGAGAGAGAGAAAGAGAGAGAGAGAGCGAGAGAGAGAGAGAGAGAGAGAGAGAGAGAGAGAGAGAGAGAGAGAGAGAGAGAGAGAGAGAGAGAGAGAGAGAGAGAGAGAAGAGTTACCTCGAGAGGCTGCACAATTTTCCTCTATCTCGATCCTCGATTTAACCATCTTCTCTTACGCTTTCCCATCTCGAATCTATTCCACCTTCTTAATCTCTTGGGTCTACTTGCAGATAATGGCCTCCAAGCGAAGAATGTCGCATGCAGATGACAATCCTACAACCAGCAATAGAGCTTTGGGTGAAGGCATCACTGTCAATCCAATTGCGGTACCAGTCGTAAGTAATGTATTTTCAAATTGATAGATGCTTGTTTTAATGCTCACAAGAGATACATTAGGCTCTATACCTTGTGGTGCTAGAATAGGTCATTGAAAAGGATAAATCACATCTCAAATATTCAAAGATGAAGTTTGTGAAGTGCTTGTATCAAAGGGAGTTAAATTGCACCTAGTTGCTATGTGATGAATCCATGCATAGCATAAGCAATATATGGGACACTAAAGTATTGAGCATCGATGAGTCTTTGATTAATCTTTACCGAGGATAATATTGTTTAAAGTTCGCAAATGCATATACATGGTACATACATGGGAGAGATTATGTAAACTTACATCGATGACACGCGACTCCTTGTCTTAGGAGAAAGGAAGATAAAGCCAAGAAAAATGTTGCATAGTAGGGAAATGCTAAAAGATAATTGTAACTTAGAGAAGAGGCATAAATGCCCTTGCTAGATTGATTAATTTGCATTGGAATGATAGGACTTACGTCATGTATAGTATTGGAACCTTTAGCATATGCCTTAGGCCAAAGGAGGGAATATTAAGTATATTCTACTCTTTGGCCCCAAGGGGGAGAGTGAATATGCGATGGAATTATTATCGCGTCTATTATTGAGGTATTAATTTGCTTTATTACAAGACATCCCGGCATAAAATAGCTTTGTCCTCAAAGCTAAAATTGGGACAAATTACAATGAAGGTTACAAGAATAGCTCAAAGCACATGGATCCATGCTGAAATGAGACTTCAAGTTGAAGAAGACCATATAAGTTGATGAAGAAGAAGTATATATGCTAAATAAGTGACAATAGTATAGTGCCATTGGAGCAAAATGTGAAGTTAAATGCTGATGTTGCAAATGAGATAGAAGACCCTACTATGTTCAAAAGGATTGTAAGAAGTTTGATCTATGCTTACTTCCTGCTCGAAATCAACGACAATCGTTGAGGGTTTGCTCAAGTCTACACTTGACTCGGACTCATCGATCAGGGGAGACTTGCTCCTCTTCTAAGGGCACCTATCTTGCCACCAAGCTAGCCTGCACTACCACAAATTCTTGGGTGCTAACTGTGGTGTGCTTTGGCCGTTTTATTCCTCACCACATGTACTATGAGTGGAGACATTAAAACCCCAAAGATTTCAACTAAATCTCCTGTATGTCTCTTTGAAAAGAGACCGATATGTTCTCGAGGCCAAACCATATTACCATACAAACATACACACCCCATGCAGTGACGAAAGCTATTTTAGGTTGAACTTTAGGGGCAAGTTGGACTTGGTTGTGGCCATTGAAGCCATCAATAAGGGAGTACATCTCATTCCCATGGAACCAAGACTACCATGCTTGCTTGGGCCCATAAAGAGTTTTTCACAAGTGAAAGACCTTATATTTCTAATCAGTAGAAGAAAATATGGATGGCTACTCCACATAAACTTCCTCCTTTAGATAATCATTCAAAAAGAAACTTTTGACATCTATTTGATATATCGGCCAACCGTAGTGAGCGGCAAGTATAAGCAACAAACAAAATGATGTCAATCATGTAGTAGGAGCAAAGGTCTCTTCATAGTCAATGCCTTGCTTTTGTTAAAAGCCTTGCACCACAAGGTGAGCCTTGTACTTGTCTAAAGTCCCATCAGTCCCTTTAAGCTTAGTCCTAAAAATCCATGCATATATACAAGCACCCAATATCCCCGTATCAAGTAGAAAAGAAAAAGAAATACACACCTTATCCTCAACTCTAATCAAATAACCAATAAAAATCACCAAACCAAAATCCAAATAGACTGTTGACCAAACTCAACTGACCAAGACTACCAAAGAACTTCAACTAACTGCAACATCACCCAATCCCCACTTATTATGTTTATTAAAAAGGGGAATGTGAAATGTGAGAAAAAATGAGAATTTAATTGTAAATTCATTTAACAATTTAGATAGCAATTCTCCTCATAAAAAACAACATCATGGCTATGGATAACCTTTCGAGCATGTGGATCCCATAGGTGATAGCCCATCTCACCTACATCTTTGTAACCAAGAAAGAGGCATTTTTTGGACTTAGGATCTAGCTTATTGTTCTTGTACTTGGGTACATGTGGTAGAAAGCCTCATAGCCAAAGACATAGAAGTGAGCATATGAGGGAGGTTTTGTAGAGCATACCTCCTCCTGCAACTTGATAGCCAAGAGTAGTTCATGGGGACCGATTTATTAAGTGTATAGTAGTAGTAACAGCCTCTGCACAAAAATACTATGGTAAGCTTGCTTAGCTAAGCATACTGTAAACTCACTAATGTATTATCATATTCATGCACTCAGCCATTCCATTCTAGGGTGGGTTATACGGAGCAGTCAATTGACGCTTCATACCCCTCTCATCACAGAACTCCCCAAAGGCTTTAGAGACATACTCCCATTATCTCATCTTAGGTATTGGAGCCTGTACTAAGATTGAACCAAAGCAAGCCAATGCTGAAATTTAGCCAAGACTTCCAATTTCTACTTAATATGATATGCCTAGATATCATGTGTATAGTCATCAATGAATGTAATAAAATATTTCACACCACCTAATGACTTACAAGGCATGGGACCACATACATCTAAATGAATGAGCGCATCATCCAAAAGTGCCAGTAGAGATAAGGCTCTTCTTCCTGAGAGTCGGTATATGACATACATCATGAAGAGTAAACATGTAACCTGAACTAAACTATAGTTGGACATCATCAAAAGAAACTACATATCTTGCATCATTCAAAAGTGCCAGTCGAGATAAGGCTCTTCTTCCTAAGAGTTGGTATATGTCATACATCATGAAGAGTAAACATGTAACCTGAACTATAGCTGGACATCACTATTACCAACTATCTCCAATACCATGTCATTACGCAAACTGATAGATCCAGTCATATTGCGATAGGAGTGAAACCACTCCCTATGAAAGGAAGCCCCTGAATCTATCAGCCAACCAACACTAAGTATACCTTGACAAAGCATCATTCAAATGTGAAGTATCAAAAGAAGAAGTTGTAAGTATAAAGTCATCATCAGAATCAGTCTACACAACATTAATCTCTTTAATCTTAATGCCTGATTTGCTAGGGACAATACTATGAGTATCATTTTTGTCTTGTACTTTACCCTTGCCCTTTTCCTTGGACTTGTCTTCACGCATTTTATGGCATTGTAGCTAAATTTCCTACTTTCCCAAAGTAATGATAAGTCAATGAAGACTAACCGTCATGGGACTTACTGTGAGACTATCCACGTGACTGAGAGCGAGACTATTGAGAGTCTCTCCTATGGCAGGCATTACTTATCCTACGATTACTATCTCTAGATATTAAATCATGATATGTGTGGGAAGCATGGACATTCTTTTTATTAACCTCTTTAGTCTAGAGTTCACTCTCTATATCTTGCACAAATGTACCCCATCAATAGGTATGTTGGCACACATAGCAGTATGAAATGTATCCTTTGATTCAAGCAGTGTAACTAAGAGTAATAAGGGAAGAAGAGCACCCTTAAATTCAATCCCTTGCAAGGACAAATGATTGATAAAGGAATGAAACTCATGTAAATGAATTGACATAGAAGTGCCCTCCTTCATGTGAAGGTCCATGAGTTGCTTCAAGAAATATATCTGAGAAGTGGGGCTCTAGTAGTCATGGACATTGCAAATCTTTTTCCATAAGTCCCATGTAGACTTTCCATTAGAGACAACATTATAAGACACCTACCTAGAGAGGGACAACATGATAGTGGAGTTACATAGCTCATCAAATTTAACCAATCCTCAACATCCATCTTATCAATATTAAAGATAGCACTATTACTGAAGCCACTAGCCATAATAAAGGAAAACAAGTGTACAAATTGTCAAAGTAGGCAACTATAATTACTATAAATAGTCCTAAAAGAACTACTAAATCAAGGTAAAAACAAGGGATACTAACTAAGGAATGAATTTTCCACAAACTCAATTCAAAGAACTATAAAATGGAGGTGACTACTTGCATAAACAATGCAATAAACTATAATTATAACATGCTAAAAATGAAGTATAATAGTAAGAAATCATTGCCAAAGATGGGGCAATCACTGATATAAGGCAAATTACAATTGCTAGGAAATAGATCCAACTAGTAGTGAGTGACTATGCGAGTGGCACTGAGAATTGTCAAAGAATCAGTGTGTCAAACAATTGAGAAACACCCCATAGGCATAACCATCATGCATAGAGTAGGTCTCATGGGTAATAGAAGAGACCAACTAAAGGCACAACAACGAACTGAGCAATATAACAAAAGCTCAATACAAAACCAACCAAGATGCATACATCATTGACAATATCGTGAGATAGAGATAGGTGCAAACCCAAGAGGAATGTCAGATCAGCCCACTAACAATCAAGTGTGTACATAAAGCATGACAAGAGCATGTACATGTCACCAAGTTCCATGGTCTCATTGGAAGACCCTCAAGCTCAAGTGCATAAGTAAATGCTCAATGTAATATCCAAGTGTTAAGTAGTGGCTCCCATTGGAAGAATAGTCAAATTCTAGAAGAGCAAAGAAGGCTCAAAATATCATGTAAAAGGCATCCAAACATTCAAGATCCAAGTAGCATATATCCAGGAGCATTTGACCCAAGTAACTTGCAAAGCTCTTATTAGAGCATCAAATAGCCATACATAATAGTGAATGATAGCCAATGCCAAGATTAAAAGCTCCAATCTCAGCTCAAAAGCAATTCAGAAGCATAACCAAGCATGTAAGTTCAATTGTATACCCTAGTATTACATCCAAAATTCTTGAGAATCATCCAAGAGCAATAGGCGTACAAGATCTCTTATAAAATATATGCTGCCCTATTATTCCAGCAATGAAACCACCTCTATAAAATAATCTAAATGAGCTCAATAGAAGCCCAAGATATATCCCAAGCATTAAGCTAACATACAAGCATCCATGTCAAGCCCCGAGAGCATCAAACAGGTAGAGATAGGCTCAATACTTGTTGTCCACAGGTAGTATAGAGCATAATACTGTGAGTACACAATCAAGAACTGAAATAAGAAGGCTCTTATCCAACTCCAAGAGCTAGTAACCAATGCGAAGGTGCCAAAGGTTGAATTCCTAGGATTTAGCCAAGGAGTAAAGGCCAAATGGGAGGTATGAGAAGTGCCAGATGAGGCAAGAAGAGGGGCAAGGGATAGCAAGTGTTAACATGTTTCCTGCAACCCCTCTTGTTGTAGATACTACTGCTCACAATGGAGCCCAATGTAATGATTACTAGGGCCAAGGGAAGGATTGGATAGCAAGCCTCAATAAGTCTTCTATCACCAAGGAGGAGAGGATCACTAAATCATACCTCTCCAAAAAAAGCCATGGCTGCCATCAAAACTATGAACTAAAGCTTTTCCCCACAAGTATTGGGTTGAGCTCCTCAATAGTACTGCAATGGCTCTAATACTAGTTGACTAGTACTAGTTGAAGAGAGTGAGCCTTGAAGTGGAAGCACGGAGGAGCAGAAGAAAGAGCTATGATGTAAGGAGAGAGAGAGAGAGAGAGAGAGAGAGAGAGAGAGAGAGAGAGAGAGAGAGAGAGAGAGAGAGAGAGAGAGAGAGAGAGAGAGAGAAGATGAGGGAACTCCAATAGTCACAATGTGTGATTGGCCTTTCCTTTATTCAAATGTCACTAAAAGAATAAAGAATGAGGTGATAGTGATGTGTGCCTACCACATGCAGTGTACAAGTGTGTGGGTATGTGGGTATTGCCAGTGTAACTAATACATGAGTGGTTACACATAGGCACCTTTACCTCCAACATATAATAGGAAGAAAGGGGGTGTATCCCATTTGTTTGTCTCTAGTCAAGATGATATGACATATGTTTGAGAAGATAATGTTCAAATTTGGATTTGTTGGGGATCAAGGTGGCATGAATATGGAAGCTTTTGTTGTGGGAAATAGTTAGAGGAGTAGTAATTAAAAGGGTTTGGGTAGTTAGAAATGTTAGAGTCCATGGAGGGGCTAGATTTAGGAGAGGGTATTAATAATACTTTTGGTGGTTGTCTTCTTCAAGGATATCAATGTTTTTTCTTTTTCCAAGTATGAGGGGGAATATTGTAGTTTAGAATATCGTTGCTCAAGCCCTACATAAGCTTTTAATGTACCCTAAGTGGTAGTTGTGCATATTTTATATTTGTTCATAATATTATAGCTATCTTATAGATATTGACTCTTATGGATTGATCTAGGCTTGAGCATTTGAGATAGCCTAGTGGCTTGTACCATATGATATTGTTTCTTTTTGAGCCGACAATCGAGGGCCCTAAGTTCCATTGCTTCTAATCATTAGCCCTAGTGCACACGAGTCTATGAGCATTGAGCACCTTTGGAATTTTTTCTTAGGACATCTAAGATATGACTCTCTTTATGAGTTGTCACATCGACAGATGGTTGATGGCCTTCCACGTTGAAGTTATTGCAAGTTACATATACTTGGAAAGTAGCATCATACCCCATTCCCTCACCAATTCACACATAGAGCTAAGGTGCCACTTATATTGAGTCATGTGGATCTTTGTGGATCAACATCCATTGCTACCTTGAATGGCACGTTGTATTTCTTTTTTATTGTGGATGATCATTCTAGACACACGTGGGTGTATTTTCTCAAGTATAAGTTTGATGCCTTTACATATTTTTTTACTTGGGTGCTATTGGTGTATGTCTAGATTGGTGATCGTGTAGGATGCATGAGGAGTGATAGTGGGGTGAGTTCATCTCACATGAGTTCTTTGAGTTTCTATAGGATCATGGCATTTCACACTAGCTTATCTCTACCAACTCCCCTTCGTAGAATGGAGTTATAGAGCATAGAAATTGAATCATCATGAACATGCCATGCTCTATGCTATTTGTGGCAAAGCTCCCTGAGCGCTTTTGGGTTGAAGCTATTAACACGTTGATGTACATCCTCAATTGATGCTCCATTGTAGCTATCCCTCCGAGGACTCTGTATGAGGTATTTTTTGGCTCTTGGGAGCCAATAGTTTCCCACTTTGGAGTCTTTTTGTGACTCATACCCATATGCACACCCATGATGATAAGATATGTAAACTCACTCCTTGAGTTGATCTCTTGATCTTTGTAGGATACTCCTTTGAAGCAAAAGCTTATCATCTATTTGATCCTTGAACAAATAAGGTGAGTGTTAGAAGAGATGTAGTGCTTGATGAGAGAGACACTATATTATAATTTTTTGCACTGGATTTTGAGCCCTTTCTGCACATTATTCCCTTGGAGATAGTGCCTTTTGAGCTAGGTCCCTACTACTTGCTCCTAATTCACCTACAAATTCTTTCACTCTGAGGTCCCCTCTGAGAGACCCATTACCTTGTTGGTATCAATAGACCATGTGGGATTTGGGGATCCTTTCATCGAATTACACCCTAGAGGGTGGTAGAAGATCTATCTAACTTGCACCTCAAGCATCATTTGCATTTCTATTTACATATTATTACATTTTAAGGTAGATAGTTGGTAGGAGGCTCTTCAGGATCCCTAATGGCAAGCGGTTTCGATCACATAAGTGTAGAGGTCATGCCGAAATTTTTCTAGGATGTGGATTGCTTGGGACGGTTAGTTAGTTGGTCAAGTGTGTGTGAGTTTTTGAGGTTGATATCTTATCTCCTATTACTTTGATTGCTTTGTAGGCATTCTTCGTGATTGTTTGTGTGTGAGTGTGGTGTAAACCATCTGAATGGTGCCTTGTACTCCTCCCCTAGTTCAGTACGTTCCTTTAGTGTCTCATGACTACTCATTATTGCTAGATTCAAATATTATCAGTAAGACATGATTAGCCAAGTTTGTGACACTTCCATTGCCTCTTATCTCGGAAGATATTGATATCTATTGATCAATTTTTAGCCTCTTACAATAAGAGATCTGGTCCTGTTATAGAGGAACAATTATCCATCTGACACCTTAAAACTTGGACAAAGCTCTCTCTTTACCCTATCGAGGAGCCTCTTTTCCTATTGCTCAACAATTGTTCTTTAATGAGGATATCCTCAAGTTGTCATAGAAGTAGAATCAAGATGGGTTGGACCCCAAGAGGGTTATTACTACTTCATGCATTAGTGTCTTCATGATCTCTAATCCTGTTTGGAAGCAGTTATGCCAATTCCTTCAGGACAGCCCACCAAAACACCTTCTAGCTACATTTCGAAGGAGTTATTCACAGCTTCTCGAATGGTGTTGAAAGGAATTACTATTGATTAGAGTTCCTATCTCTTATCAAAGATGGATCAACATTTTGTCAGAGCCACAAGGGTTAATGTAACTAATGTCACATTTGGTTCCTACCTTTTTGTTTTCTTGGCATATGTTGCCCCTCCAAAGGAAGTTTCTACATTACCAGTTGATCTACCAGAGGTTCCTTCTCCTCCTATTGAAAGCATTGATGTTGTCAATGAGGATTTTGATCCCCTCGCACCTTTGGTAATTCAGAGGAAGAGACTTAAATGAGTGGTTGAATCAATACCAAATCCTCCTCCTGTAGTCTCCATTCCTGTTCAGTCTAGCAGTCAGTTGCCAACTTTTCTCACAACGCCAAATCTTTTTAGAGCACATCAAGATGGCACTCTGGAGATTTTCATTCCCTCTATAAATGCTTGGTAATAGAAGACACAATTTCTTTCTTATGCAAAGATATCCAGAGTTCTATTAAACTCTTGGTGACTGCTTGTATCTAGCAACTTTATTCTTCTTGTTATGAAGAAGTGCAACTAACCAAAGAAGAGTTGAATAAAGCAAATGATGAGTTAGCTTTTGCTCAAGAAAGGTTTTCTGATCTTTATACCCAGATGGAGCAGCAAACTAAGATTGTTGATGCTCAAAAATTGGAGATTTCTAGTTTGCAAATTTAGGGTTGACACTAAATCCCAAGTGGTTATTGTAACCGAGGATAGGATGCTACTTATATGATCAAAACTGGTTTCAATTGAAACATGGACTAATAAAAAAATCAAGTGATGAAATGCTTATTTCTTTGATTATGGTAGAGAGAGCCCTCAATTAAGCAGATAGAGATGGAAAATTAAAAATAAGTAAGATTTTCTAGTAGATCATGCTTGTGGAGATTATATGATCTCTATGGCTTTAATTTATCCTTGGATTTTGCATATCATTGTATGCATATTTTGCTCTAAATTTGTTCTCAAAGGATACATATGCTCTAATAAGGACCTTGAAAAATAGAGTGAAAATACAGATCGATGAGGCAACACATTGTGTTGCAAAAGTAATGCCATACTCTATACCATATGGTCTTTGGCCAAGGTATCCTAGTAAATATTGTGAAAGCTACAGGACTAAAGAAAATCAAAAGTGGATACAATGGTGTTTTCCATATGTATCGTGTGAGGTTGAAGGTATTCCAAAGGTCTTTTATGACTTGGGATTAATACTCATAGACATTGCTTAAGCTTTTTATAACTACACTTGTGATCATGGTTGGTCTAGAGAATATATGGATACTTTTGGAGAGAATTGCTTTGTTCTTGGAGAGTAAAGTTAGAAGAACTCTTAGGATCCAACTCAGCTCCATTAGAGCATGTTGCAGGTATAAACTCTTTTAAGCTTTCCTTTTATTTATGTATTTACAGTATCTGCATTTTAATTTAATAATGTATATTGTTTAGTGATATCAATTATAAACTTTAGAGAGTTTTTAGATGAAATTATTTGTTACAGCAGTCATGATGCTTTTTGGTGCTATATATATGAATGAACAACATATGTTGACGGTGCTTATAATGTGCCCGAACTATGTCTTGACTTTAGATATCTAAATGCAAGTTTGTTTTTATAAATTAATGTGTGTGTAGCACTTTTTGTTTAGTGTGTGCACTTATGACGACGAGCTTATTTTATTGCAAATTAAGAAGTGTGTTTGGCACACGAAGCGTGTACTTTGTGAATGACTAGTTCTTTTTAATTAATTAAAAGGTATGTTTAGCGTGAATGCATGTGGAAAATGTGATCAACTGGTTCGTTTTTAATAATTATTTGTGATGTTTGTGCAAAAAGAAAAATAATTGAGTACATGGAGGAGGGTGTGTATGCAAGTATAGTCTAAATGCACTATCAAACTGATATGATACATCCACAATAGGATCCAACAAGAAAAGCCAATGAGCTGAAAAAGCTTGCAAATATAAGCGAAACAAACCAAACACCATAGCAAATAATTTTCAATAAATTAAGATATGTTTTTTTGTCATGTTTTGGTGCGCAGATCGGTCACAGATAGCTCACGTGGTGAATCCCGGAAGGTCCCCAAGAACAAAGTACTCTACCTTTTTGCACAAAAAACCATGTAAAAGCATGCACGACAAGAGGCAAGAGACAAATTGGGTTCAATCTCCCCCATGCCTTGTGTGAGCGCTTCACAAAGCATGTATTTAATGTATATTTCCAATCTTCATGCTCAATAATAGCCCAATTACAAAAATATGACAAGCTTTTAGCTTTTGAGTTTGCTTTCTTCAAAAATAGGAAAATAAAGCTAATGGACGGTGCCCATAGAGTCTGGCACGCCCAATCTCAATGTCCAAATAGAAATAACATATCCGGGCGCATAAGCGCATACAAAATAGTAATAAATAATCGATGTCTCTATAGACATAACAAAATATAGGCATGGCGCCTATCAAAATCTAGTCCAAAAGTCGAAAACCCGCTAGACTCCAATGCTTTCCTCCGCCACTGCTGCTATCTCTACACATCAACTGAAGCATTCACAATCGTTAGTAAAATAATACAATTAAACCGACAAAAGTGAATACCTAGTAGTCTTCAGCTACATAAATAAATCAACTGGTTAGAAATAAATCCTAACCTTAATTTATTACGAGTGCGCACTCTAAACTCATAAACGTTTATTAATTTAATATGCATTTTGCAGAATCACCCGCTATGGAATCACCCATGTACACACTAAATTAATGAAACGCCCGAAAAGGACAGGCGTCCCCATCAACTTCTCGCACAAAGAATCCTCTTTGTGTATGAGCCCCGGTCATCTAAGTTTACGGAATCCACCGTAAAACCTCACGGAATCCACCATGGAATATGCCTCCTGGCATCATACCCCCGGGGTGGGATAGCAATTGACCTCAATTGCTATTAGCTCAATGTGGAGCTAACAGAGTGGGGAAAGCATTTAAGTCTCACTTTGAAATTCATGGCTTGTCTTTTCTTGTTGGCTTGTTTGGTATATGATTGTTGGGCTTTAGCAATCATATCCTTAACCTCATCAAAAATACTATTATGCATAACAGCAATATCATCAGCACTCTGTATTCTATTAGACAAAGATGCAACAGGTGTAGATAATCTATATCCATAAATAACTTCAAAAGGTGCTTTCTTTGTAGATGTGTGCGGTGTATTGTTATATGCAAACTGTAATAAATGCAAGTGAGTATCCCATGTCTGAGGTTTAGAGATAGTGTATGCACGTAAAAGATCTAAAATAGTGCTATTTGTGGCTTCTGTTTGTCCATTTGTTTCTGGATGAAATGCAGATGAGAAATCAATCTTTGTGCCTAGATTTGCAAACAGTGTAATCCAAAAATTATTACAAAATCTAGAATCTCGATCTGAAATAATCACTTTCGGCAATCCATGGTTAGTAAAAACAGTTTTTAAAAATAATTGTGCTGCTTGTGATGCTGTTAAAGTTTTCTTACATGCAATGAAATATGCTTGCTTACTAAATCTATCTACAATTGTCCAAATCATGTCATGGTTAGATTTAGTATTTGGTAAACCAGTAATGAAATCCATAGATATATGTTCCCAAGGTTTAGATGGAATAGACAAAGGCATTAATAATCCATACTGTTTACCATGATGTCTCTTTATTCTTTGACAAATCAAACATTCAGAAATGAAATTAGATACATCTGCATCCATATGCGACCAATAAAAATCTTCAGTTAACATGCGTAATGTAGAAATGATACCTTTATGACCTTGATATGGGGGACAATGAATTTCATTCAAAACAAAAGATCGGAATGGAATAGTAACGCACAGTCTCTTTTCAAAGAACATAAATCCATCATTATATGACAATGAATCAACAGGAATGAAATTATTTTGAACTAATTTTTGCCAATCAGAATGAAAAGTAATATCCTGGTGATATGTGTCTTTCATAGCAATCAAAGAATCAAAAGATATGATAGAAATATTATGAATTGCAGGTCTTCTACTCAATGCATCAGCAACTACATTTTCTTTTCCAGGTTGGTATTGAATAATAGGATGGAAACTTTGAATGAAGGAAGCCCATTTGATATGACGGTCAGAAATTTGGGGTTGGCTAAGTAGATGTCTAATGCTTTGCTGGTCAGTCTTTATCATGAATTCTGAACCCATTAAATAATGCTTCCATTGTTTTAATGCTTGTACAACTGCTAAGAGTTCTTTGTCATAAGTGGAATATTTGAGCTCAGAGGGTTTTAGCTTAGAACTAGAATATGCTATTGGATGGTTGTCTTGCATTAATACGGCTCCTATTCCTGATCCGCTAGCATCGGTCACAACTAGAAAGAATGGTCTATTAAAGTCAGGCAATTGTAGAACAGGGGCATTGGTTAATGCACGTTTCAGTAAGTCAAAGGATTTCTGTTGGTTTTCAGTCCATTGATAAACAATTCCTTTCTTAAGAAGTTTGGTTAATGGTAAAGCAAGTAATGAGAAATTACGTACAAACTTCCTATAGAAACTAGCAAGACCAAGGAATGAGCGTAATTCATGTACATTTTTAGGAACAGGCCAATGCAATATTGCGTCAATTTTCTTAGGATCAACTTTAATTCCTTCTTTTGATACAATATGACCTAGATATTCTATTTCTGTCTTAAAGAATTCACTCTTTTCAGGATTTGCAAACAATTGATTTTCTTTCAGTAATTGAAAAACTAATGATAAATGCTCATAATGCTCTTTTTCACTTTGACTGAACACCAAAATATCATCAAAGAAAACAATCACACAATATTGATATTTCAGAAAAATACGGTTCATCATTCTACTGAAAGTAGCAGGTGCATTAGTTAATCCGAATGGCATGACTAAGAATTCGTAATGGCCAAACTGTGTCCTGAATGCAGTCTTAAATATGTCGGATCTATCTAGCCTCACCTGATGATATCCAGACTTAAGGTCAATTTTACTAAATATAGAAGATCCTTGCAGTTTGTCCATAAGGTCATCAACTCTAGGTATAGGATACCTATTCTTTACAGTGATCTTATTTAATGCTCGGTAGTCAATACACATACGATAGGTATTATTCTTTTTCTTGACTAAGAGCACAGGTGCATCGAATGGAGAACTGCTAGGTCGAATTAAACCTCTATTTAGTAATTCTTCAACTTGGCTCTGGATTTCTTTTTGCTCTATTTGATTGTGCCTATATGGGGCTTTGCAAGGTGGTTGTGTGCCAGGTATTAGATCAATCTTATGGTCTTCTGGACGTGAAGGAGGTAAACCTGGTGGTAGGTCTTCTGCAAAACAGTCCTTAAAATATGCAAGAAATTCCTTATGCCTAGGATGCATATGATTTTCCTTTGCGTGCAATTCATTCACCCAAATGAGATATGATTTAGTACTCTTGCGTAGTGCACGTTTTGCTTGAGTATGCGAAAGCAGTGGAAAAATATGAGATGCATGCATACCAAATAATGTAATAGATTTTCCTTGAAAATTAATATTCATTGTGTGTGTGGAATAATCTATATTGGGATTATGTTGGTGTCTCCATGGCATTCCTAGGATAATGTCGCTTGACTGTAATGGTACAACTAAGAAATTTCTTCTTTCAATATATGGACCAATTTGAATTTCTAAATCTTGAACTTCTTGTGTGCCATTGTACCTAGTGCCTAAAAATGCAGCTTTTATGCGATAATGTGTAGGTACTGTATGTAATTTCAATTCCTTTACCAATTTTGCTGAAATAAAGTCATGAGTACTACCGTCATCATGCAAGATAGTTCTTTCTTTTCCATGCACCATACATTTCATAGTCAACAATGAATGTGGAGTAGGCATACCTGGTAAAGTGTCGGAAGTAGTAGTAATATCATCCTCATCTTCAGTGAAATCCGGCATATCCTCATGTTCGTCTTCGTCCATAGCTCCAAGGTAGTTGATATGTGCTGATGGCTTTTTTGAATGACAATTTGCTGCGAGATGCCCTGGCTGGTGACACTTGTAGCATACTATTGGCTTGGCTTTGGTCACATTATTTGCAATGGCTGGGAGTCTGGGTACATTTGGATTTGCTTGTGGAATAGGCTTAGGATTTGGATTGACAGTGGATGGTAATGCAGGTGGTTTAGGCCAATTATTGCGGAAAGATGGTGATGAGAAACGACCTGGATTAAACCTTCTAAAATTGGAATTGAATTGTTTAGATCCATAATTACCGTTGGCTTGGAATTGCTGTGGTCGTCGATCTCTTCCGCGTAACTTATCTTCAGTGTCGTGAGCTAAGGAGATGGCGTCTTCAAGGGTAGCAGGCTTGAACATGTTCACTTCAGCGTAGTAATGTCCAAGAAGTCCAGACATATACTTCCGCTTATGTGTCGTCTCTGGTACGTCTTCAAGCATGCGTAGCTGTAGGAGTGCATTCCAAAAACGCTCTGTATACTGTGGAATAGGCTCACGATCGCGCTGTTGAAGTAAATCCCATTGCTTGATAGCCTTCTCATGAAATTGCGGTGGAAGGAAATTTTGCATGAATTTCTTCTTGAAATCTTCCCATGTAGCAGGACATTCTATGCTCTTGCGGACTACAGTCCACCAAAGTGATGCTCTGTCTATCAGATGATTAGTAACACACTTGATTTTATCTTTTTCGGGATAAGTTTCCTCATGGAAATAGTCATCAAACTAGCTAATGAATGATAAAACAGTCTTTCCTTCTCTTATGCCATTGAAAGTGCGAAACTTGAAACTTCGTTTACTTATCTTGGATTCCTTGCGAATGGTTTGTGCTTCAAGGGTGGCGTCGATGGTATGGCGAATCAAATCTTCAGATTGAGGTTCTTCTTTATTAGTGGACGCTCCTTGTAGCTTTGTCAATTGCGCTTGCAAGGCTTGCCTAGCTCTTCGCTCTTCTTCCAATTGTAGCATGATTAGATCCAGCTTTTGTTCCATGGTAGGCTCAGGTAGGTCGTCTTCAGCCATAGGATAATCCATATGTGGGGTAGTCATCCTGTAAAACTCAACAAACCTTTCTCACTCAAAATCAGTTAGCGGGATGAGCGTAGCTCAAATTTGGGGTTACAAGGCTGTGTATTTTTTTGGGTATTTCTTCTTCAATTTTCAGAAATTCTGCAATATTTCTATATCCGTTTGCTGAAAGTACTTCAACGAACTTGCAGATAGGTAGAACAACTTGCTGCGAACAACTTTCCAGTTCAGAGTTTTTGCATACGAACAAGTCTTCTAGGAGTTTTAAGCACTAGTCAGTTCTGATTTAGTCTGACTTGCAGAGTTGCAGACTTAGCAGACTTGCAGAGTTGTTGACTTGCTGGACTTAGGCCGACTTGCAGAACTTGCAGAACTTGATTACTGTCGACTTGCGGAACTTAACTTCAGAAGTACGAGACCCAGAGTTTGCGAACTTGTCTGACCTGTGTAACTTGCAGAAAGCCTTAAGCTTAAGTGATTAAGCTTAAGCTTATGAAGCTTAAGGAGGACTAACATGCCATCGTCAATTTCGTGAGGGGGGGGTCCGTTTTTTGGCCGCGCGATAATTTCGGGCCCTTCTTCTGATACTTCGAAGTGATTTTGAAGAAGCTTAAGCTTCTTTTAAGCTTTTAAAGCTTTGTAATTAAGCTTTTAGTGAAGAGGATTAAGAATTGTCTCACTGTGTTTCAACGACTTGTTGATGGAGATGAATGCGTGGTCCTCCGCCTGCAGAGCCTGGTCCTTCGCGATCTGACAGTGGAAACAGGGGTTCTTGATCGCCAGAAGTCTGCCTGTATCGACGGTTCGCGACGAGATTGACTGTAGAGCCCGTTTGTTCCTGGAGCTCCGCCTTCGCCCGAGATTGGTAGCGATTGGAAGCTCTTGATCTCTGCTCCGCTCTGATACCACTGGTGCGCAGATCGGTTGCAGATAGCTCACGTGGTGAATCCCGGAAGGTCCCCAAGAACAAAGTACTCTACCTTTTTGCACAAAAAACCATGTAAAAGCATGCACGACAAGAGGCAAGAGACAAATTGGGTTCAATCTCCCCCATGCCTTGTGTGAGCGCTTCACAAAGCATGTATTTAATGTATATTTCCAATCTTCATGCTCAATAATAGCCCAATTACAAAAATATGACAAGCTTTTAGCTTTTGAGTTTGCTTTCTTCAAAAATAGGAAAATAAAGCTAATGGACGGTGCCCATAGAGTCTGGCACGCCCAATCTCAATGTCCAAATAGAAATAACATATCCGGGCGCATAAGCGCATACAAAATAGTAATAAATAATCGATGTCTCTATAGACATAACAAAATATAGGCATGGCGCCTATCAAAATCTAGTCCAAAAGTCGAAAACCCGCTAGACTCCAATGCTTTCCTCCGCCACTGCTGCTATCTCTACACATCAACTGAAGCATTCACAATCGTTAGTAAAATAATACAATTAAACCGACAAAAGTGAATACCTAGCAGTCTTCAGCTACATAAATAAATCAACTGGTTAGAAATAAATCCTAACCTTAATTTATTACGAGTGCGCACTCTAAACTCATAAACGTTTATTAATTTAATATGCATTTTGCGGAATCACCCGCTATGGAATCACCCATGTACACACTAAATTAATGAAACGCCCGAAAAGGACAGGCGTCCCCATCAACTTCTCGCACAAAGAATCCTCTTTGTGTATGAGCCCCGGTCATCTAAGTTTACGGAATCCACCGTAAAACCTCATGGAATCCACCGTGGAATATGCCTCCTGGCATCATGTTTTCATTTAATTATATCCATGAAATGTGTTGAATTTGTTTTTCTTATGTGTGTTTTGGTTTATTTTTCAATTTGGGATATTTCTATGAATGTTTTTCTTTTTTCTTAATCGATTTTGATATGGATGTGTGATTAATATTTGTTCTTATTTTTTTCATTCAATAATGTAGATTGAAAGCTAATTAAAAAATTCCAATAGATTTTTCAAAATTTTCAGATTTTTAAAGCCATTTTTTAGAGTTGAAAAAGAATTTTTCAAAAATATACACATTTAATAAGGTTTTATTATGCAATTAATTGGATCCCAAAGAATTTTAATAATTTCAGCATATGTGAATGATCCAAAAATGTAAAGGAAAGTTAATATGATTTTCAAGAATTTTGGGGAATTTTTTTTATTTTTAATACAAAATTTCAAGCATTTTTGGGTAAATTTTCATGAAAATGAAGGTTTTTAATTGTTTTCTAATTTGATGTTGGCATTTCAGCTAAGAAAATTTTCAAAAAGTGTAAAATTATTTCAACAAGTTTTTCAAAAAATTTCCATATTTATTTGGATTTTAAAAATTTTTTATGGGTTTTTATAATGGTTAATGTGTTTTTAAATGTGTTTCAATTTTGAAAGATTAAAATTTCAAAAAAAAAGTAATTGGGAACTGGGTTGCGTATCAGCTATGTGTGAACAACAACTAGCTCGCCACCCCAAGGAAAAAACTCACACGCGCATCCTCGTACGTGAATGACCATAATCCCAAACACACACAACGAGGTCCAAAACCCCACATGCGAACAAGACCTTTTGAAGGCAATACATGTGAATGACACGAGAAAAAATGGGTGGTCACACACAAAAGAAGAAATGATATGCAGTGGAGGAATAAAAACTAAGGGTGGGAATAGGAGGAAAATTGGTGTGTATGGGGTGTGATGAGTTATTGATGTATTGATTGATTGAATTATTTTTTTGTTGGGTTGTGATGAATGTGAAGATGAAGTATATAATGTGCGGTTTGTTTTTTTTTAATTTTTTTTTTTTGGGGTTGTTTTGGTTTTAAAATGGGATAGGGAAATATTATTTTGTCTTAGTTGAAAGGGGGGGAGGGTTGGCCGCGGGGAGTTTGGATGATGGGCAGGCTGAGGGGGAAGCTACTAGGCAGGGTGGGCGTCCTTCGGTGGCGGGCGAGTGCCCAGGGCGGCTGGCGGGGGATTGATTGGAGGAGGAGGGAGGTCGATGGGGTGCACGGGGGAGGGGGAGGGCGGCGGCTACTTGTTGCGTGTGGGAGACGGTGGTGGCAATTGTGACGGATCTCGCCGGCAGGCTGGGACAGCGCTATCGAGGCGCAATGGGGAAGCTACCGGCGAACGACGACGGGAACTCGGTCAATGGGCGGAAAGGCGGTGGGCACCCCTCGACGATGACGACAAGCACCAGGTCAACTAGAATGTCGAACGGCAAACACGACCAATGGTGGAAAGGCGTTGTCAGGCGCCCCTCGACGGCGAGCTAGTGAGAGAAAGGGCGCTGTCAAGTGGGTGATGTGTGGTGGTCCGGAAGGAGCGGCGGTGAGTCCAAGTGGCAGGGGTGCTTCCTCTTCGCTACGGGTGGCGTCGGGGGTACGTGGTGGCAGCTAGGCCGAGAGGCGGGGGCATGTCTCGAGGCAGAAAGGGGGAGAGGAGAGGAGGGAGAGGGGATGGTGGAGATGGAGGGGGGGAATGGTTGGGGGTGGGTGGGAAGGAGAGGGCAGGGGGCTGTTGGTTGGGGGAGGTGGGGGGGGGACGGCCATTGGGAGGGGGGGAATGGTCATGAGGAGGGTGGGCATTAGGGGAATGGTCATTACCGCGGGGCGGGGGGGGGGGGGGGTGTAAGGGCTTTGTAGCTATACCATGCCGTTGCTACCGATTGCACCTATATAGGGAGTAGTAGTGACTCAAAGCCCTGCCTTGTTTCCACTCTACGTGTGATTCCCTATACCCAGTGGTGAACCCTCTTATGTGCGGCGTCACGAGGGTGTAGTCCTGGGATGTGTCTATGTTGTCCCGCTTTTGGATTGAATAATACAAGAGTATACCTTGAGCTCATATCGTGTTACCTTTCTGTGCCGTGTTGAGTGCGTAACGAGTGCAGGTTTATCACACTTGGTATCAGAGCAACTCTTGCTCGGAGTGAAGGAGTGCTCACGGAAGCAGGAGGAAAGATCCAGTGCCCCGAAGAGATCGAAGTCGTAACGACCCACAGCGCGACGCCCCACGTCGTGTCGCCCCACGTCGCGACGCCCCGCGTCGTAATGCCCCACGTCGCGTCGACCCACGTCGCGTCGCCCCACGTCGCGCCCCCCCCCCCCCCCCCCCCCCCCCGACGCGTCGCCCCGGCGTGACGCCCCAACCTCAACATCCCACCGTCTGAAGACGTGACGCGGCTTCCCCGCGGCACGACCCACACCACCACCAGCAAAACGCGGCTTCCCCGCGTCGACACCACCACCAACCACATGGAGGAAGAAAGGGAGAACGTCACCCTCCCGACATTAGAGGAGAGGAAGAAGAGTAGGGGACAAGAATGGAGAGTGGCCCAAGAGGAGAAGGTGGCCGGACTAGAAAGACAAATAGATGGTATGTCAGGCATGCTAGAATCAATATGGAGGAACATGCAGATGAAAGAGGAAGAGGAAGAAAGGAGAAAGAAACTAGAAGTAGAGCAGGGCTATAGAGAATGGGTGAGTCAACAACAAGAAGAGGAGAGGAGACACCGAATGCAAGAGGAGATGGATAGAACAGGTAGAGAGGAGTCATCTAGGAGGGCGCAAGATACAAGGAAGGAGAAGGAGAAAGTAGTAGAATTAGGAAGCAAAAAGAAAGACAAGAAGAAGGAGAAGAAGCACCATCGCAAAGAAGAGGAAGATAGCAGTAGTTCAGAAGATGACTATGGAAAATTCAAGATGCCCCAACCCGCCAAGTACAAGGGAGAGAGAGATGGGTTAGTTCTAAAGAAATGGATCGCAGAAGTGGATAGGTACTTAAAGTATTCAAGAATCACCGAAGACAAGAAGGCGGAAGTGGCAGCCATTTACTTGGAGGAGGACGCTGCCAGTTGGTACCTGTTGGAACAGGAGCAGGGCCACACAATCTGTTCATGGGAAGAACTCCAGGAAGAACTGAGGGACTACTTTATTCCAAAGCTGGAGAAATTCAAAGTAAGAGATGAATGGAGGAACCTCAAGCAAGCACAGGGGAAGATGAAAGAGTATGTCAGCAAATATAGGCAAATCATGCTGCAGCTACCAAACATGGATACCGACACTAAGCTACATGGATTTTTGTTCGGAATGCAAGAATGGGCTAGAAGAGATGTGGAGAGGCAGGAGCCAACAAGCTTAGCAGAAGCCATGAGAATGGCCGAACGACTGGTGGACCTGGAAGGCAGAAGAACAGCACAAGGAAATCAAAACAGGTTCAACAACAACTTTAACAACACCTTCAACAACAGCAACTCCTGGAACCAAAGGCCCAATGCTCCTAGAGGGGCATTCACAGATACGAGGAGTCAAAACACCACTAATACCACGGCCGTATCCCAAACCGCATTAGTACCAAGAGGAGCAGCAGGGAGATGGGGAAACAATCACTACAGGCCAACCCCCAGCACATCATATGGACCCGCAGGATCAAACACATCATGGTGGAGACCCCCAGGCCCTTCCACTGGCATCAGATGCTTCAAATGCGGGGGCCCACACTACCAAAACAGATGCCCAATAGAAGACACAGCTTCATCGAGTGGCTCAAGGGTGAATGCAGCTTGTGCATATGGAGGAGAAGAACCACAACCACCACGGATCCAGGAAATTCCAAATGGGAGTGAAGAGAGCATAGACCACCCAAGGGTAGGGTCAGTTAGTGCCCGACCCCAATGCATGGCAGCCAGAGTAGCGGCAGTCCACCATCTATACATCAAAGGTCGAATGGGCGAAGGAAACCAACCAATCATGGTGGACACGGGAGCAACCCACAACTTCATGACACCACAGTGTGCAGCCAAGCATGGATTGAAACTATCCAAAGCCCCAGAAGGATTAACAGTAACATTCGCACAAGGAGAAGCCAAGGAAGTAAAACAAGTCTTTGCAGTCCAAGTGGAAGCCGACAAGTGGAAAGCAAAACTCAACTTCTTAGTAATCCCCATGGATGATTTTGAAGTGATATTAGGCTTAGAATTCTATGACAAGTATGTCATTGCAATGTTTGGAAAAGGTGTGAATGAAATGATGCTAGATATGCAAGGAGAAGGCGTCAGAGTACCATGCGAAAGAATGCAGCTACCTGGCAGGACCCCAATCAAGGTACAAATGAAGGAGAACAAGCCAGGAGTATCATGCCAAACAGTAAAACCAGCTGCAAACCAACCAAAGGGCCAGACCCAAAAAGCACCGGTCCAAGGGACCGTCATCAGGCCACGTATTATGACATGCAGTGCAAAGCAAGTCGAGAAATCAGTCAAACAAGGAGATATGGTCTATCTGTGTATGATCCGGCCAATAGAAGAAGAAGATGACAAGAAACCCAAACAACAGAAGAAGAACACAGAAGTGGCAGAAATACTTGAAGAATTCAAAGATGTAATGCCAGCCGAACTACCCAAAGGTCTGCCACCCAGACGAGATGTGGATCACAAGATTGAGTTGATTCCAGGGTCGTCTCCACCGGCCCGAGCTCCCTATCGCATGAACCACACTGAGCTCATGGAATTGAAGAAGCAACTACATGAACTAGAAGAACAAGGATTCATCCGCCCTAGCAAATCCCCCTTTGGCGCCCCAGTGTTGTTTGTAAAGAAGAAGGATGGGGGACTTAGACTCTGTGTAGATTATAGGGCTCTTAACAAAATCACCATAAAAAACAAATACCCTATGCCCCTAGTGGAAGACCTATTAGATAGACTGCATGGGGCCAAGCACTTTAGTCGGATTGACCTTAGATCAGGATACCACCAAATCCGCATAGCCGAAGAAGATATCCCAAAGACAGCCTTCCGCACCCGATATGGTAGTTTTGAGTGGTTAGTATTAGGGTTCGGCCTAAGCAATGGGCCAGGCACATTTTGTGGCCTCATGGATGGAATTTTTAGACCGGAGATAGATATCTTTGTCATTATCTACATAGATGACCTCCTAGTCTACAGCAAGACCTTAGAAGAGCACAAGCAACACTTACGCCAAGTTTTTGAGAAACTGAGGCAACATCAGTTATACGCCAAGCCGGAAAAGTGTGAATTCGCAGTGAAAGAATTAGAGTTCCTAGGCTTTATTGTAGGAGCAGATGGAATCAAAGTGGACCCTAAGAAAGTGGAAGCTGTCCAAAAATGGCCGGTACTGAAAACTGTAAGAGAAGTGCGGGAGTTCCTAGGCTTCACAGTATTTTGTCGAAGATTCATCAAAGATTACAGCCTCATCACTGCCCCCCTCTCCCACCTCACCAAAGAAGACCACTCGTTTACATGGGGGAACGCGCAACAGGAAGCCTTTGAGCAGATGAAGAAGTGCATGAGCCAAACTCCCGTCCTAAGGGTACCGAACTTCACCAAACCCTTTGAAATCTCTACAGATGCATCTGACTATGGCATAGGGGGTGTACTAGTCCAAGAGGGGCACCCCATCGCATATGAGTCAAAGAAATTTACTGATGCTGAAACCAGGTGGAGCACACATGAGAAGGAAATGTTGGCAGTCATCCACTGCCTTAGAAAATGGAAGCACTATGTTCAAGACAAGCATACAATAGTCTTCACCGACAATATCTCCCTCAAATACTTCCAATCCCAACCCAAGTTATCAGCAAAGCAAGCCCGGTGGCTAGACTTCCTAGCCGAATTTGACATGGAAATTAAGCACAAGCCTGGCTCGACCAACAAAATAGCAGATGCCTTGAGCAGAAAAGCAGACTTAAAAGCTGTCAGTGTGGTCAGCAGCAACTTCATAGAACTCGTCAAAGAGGCCCTAGAGCAAGACAAAGAAATGCACAAGATAATCAAAGATGTGGAAGCAGAGAAGACCCCACACGGAATGTACACCTTAGAGGAAGGTATCCTCTTTTTAGGCAAGAGATTGTATATCCCCAACAATGTGGAATTGAAGAAACTCATACTACATGAAATACATGATGGAAAGATTGGAGGCCACAAAGGGCAAAGCAAAACCTTGGAGGCCCTCAGGAAGCAGTTCTTCTGGCCAAACATGAAGGAAGAAGTAATAGACTACATCAAAACTTGCCCCACTTGCCAGATGGTCAAAGCACCACGATCAAAACCAGCAGGTCTACTACAGCCATTACCGGTACCTAGCCGCCCGTGGGACGTCATCAGCATGGACTTCATTGTGGAACTACCTGAGTCCCATGGGTACACAATCATCTTTGTAGTGGTGGACTATTTTTCCAAACAAGCCCACTTCATCCCAGCCAAACCACCACTAAACGCCAAGGAGGTAGCACGCCTCTTCTTCACACATGTATTCAAACTTCATGGCTTACCGCTGGCGATTGTATCAGATAGAGATGGAAGATTCATGAGTGACATGTGGAAGGAACTCTTCAAGACTCTGGAAACACAATTGAGATTCTCATCATCCTTCCACCCAGAGACAGATGGACAGACAGAAAGAGTCAACCAAGGCATCGAAGATTATCTCCGAAGCTATGCCCGAGTAGACCAGAAAGATTGGGCATTGTACCTTGATGTTTTGGAGTTCCACTATAATAGCTCCATACACTCGGCAACCGGGTATACTCCCTTCGAGTTAGCAACAGGAAAAGAAGTCATAACACCATTGGCCTTAGCATCCGGAGCGGCCAAAGCAGAAGATCAAGATGCTGAAGAATTTTTGAAGAAGTGGAGAGACCGCAATGCAGCAGCTAAACAAAGCCTAGAGCAGAGCAAGATCACCATGACAGAGCAAGCAAACAAAAAGAGAAAGGCTGTACTATTCGCCAAAGGAGACATGGTCCTAGTGAGCTCTAAGAATATGTCACTTCCCAAAAACATGACCCCTAAATTCAATCACCGTTACTATGGACCCTACCGCATCACCCAAGTGCTGAACGAAGTCACCTACAAGCTGGACCTGCCAGATAGTGTTTGTGTTCATAATGCATTTCATGCTCGTCTTCTGCGCAGGTTCTATCCCGACAACCAATGGGGACGGCGCGTACCAATGCTCCATTCCAACGGTCCCTTCGAAGTAGAAGCCTTCCTCCGACGCCGGGAACAAAGAGGCTTCCCCGAATACCTCACCAAGTGGCGCGGGCGTCCACTCAAGGAGGCCACTTGGATCTCAGAAGCGGAGGCCCGCGAACGCGGAAAGGATGCCTTCGCCCTTTGGCTCGAGGAGAACCCCCCAGCTCCTTCCAACGACCCTTGAGCCTTCCCAGTACTTCAACAATAATGCGGTTCTCAAGCATAGACCCAAACGTGCCCCACTCCTCAAATGTAATCGAGTCGAGGGTGGACCCGCATGGTAGCAACAATCTAAACAGGCAACTCCAAATAAATAAGAAGCCCCAATGTCCTAGTGCGGCAGACACTGGCCAGTCTGATAGCATAGACTGTGTTAAGACCCCGCGGTCCTTTAGACCGGCAGACACTGACCAGCTTGATAGAAAAAGCTGCGTTAAGACCCCGGATGAGTCAAATAACAAACGCTACCCTTAGATTGCTGAGGTCAGCAATCCAGTAAGCGGGGGTGAGTGTAAGGGCTTTGTAGCTATACCATGCCGTTGCTACCGATTGCACCTATATAGGGAGTAGTAGTGACTCAAAGCCCTGCCTTGTTTCCACTCTACGTGTGATTCCCTATACCCAGTGGTGAACCCTCTTATGTGCGGCGTCACGAGGGTGTAGTCCTGGGATGTGTCTATGTTGTCCCGCTTTTGGATTGAATAATACAAGAGTATACCTTGAGCTCATATCGTGTTACCTTTCTGTGCCGTGTTGAGTGCGTAACGAGTGCAGGTTTATCACAGGGGGGTGGGGGGGTGTTGTGTTGGTGTGCTTTGTTTTTTTTGTTTTATTTTTGTTAAATTTTTAGTTTTTTATTTTTGTGCGGTTGGTGTTTTTTTAATTTTTTTGTTTTAGTTATTATTATTGTGGTGTTTTTGTTTTTTTATTTTAAAAAGGGAAAATCCCCCTATCTCGCCAGCGTACGAACGTGAGCAGGGGGTAAAATTTTTTTTTGCGACGACGGAGGCATCTTTGCAATGGGAGTGGGCGTGTGGGAAAAGGACATTTGCATGGATACCACCACGTGTGAAAAATCGTGAAACACAGGCGTTCGTGCAGAAACATGCCAAACGTGAAAACGTAAAATACATAAAAATTAATAACAATTATACCAAGCACCAAATGGACAAACCAGTAAAAGGAAAAATAGGTCAGAGGATGGGAGAAAGAGGTAGGAAAAATAAAATGGAAGGTCCGGTGACAATTAAGAGCGTTCACATGCCTCAAGATCTCAAAGAAAGTTGAAACTATCTTAACCATGGGGCCTTGCTTAAGTGAGGTTGTACCCTTAAAAGAGATAATGTTGTGAGCAACGGATGCGTGGTTTCCACATAGCGAATGGAAGAAGCTCCCTCTTTCTCTCTTTTACTCATAAAATTGCATATGACTCATGAGAAATTAAAAATAGACTAAAAGAGAAGGTAAAGTAAGATGAAGCGACACAAGTTTGGGTCCAATCTCCCCCCGACATGAAGTGGGCAGCTCTCTTCATGCCATATTTATAATAATATTATGAAATCTTCTTTGCCCAAGATTTAGGCCCTTTACAATCACTCTTTGCATAAAGAGTTTGACTGTACTGGAAAAGAGATTGAGCCTCGCTAACACATATAACATTCGCACTAACTCCACTCTTTCATAATTCAAGGTTCCAGGAAATCTTAATTTGCCTCACAAAACTTTTCCCAACGGAAGCACCCGTCTAATAATCTGAATTAATGGATGCCAGCAGTTGTGCATCCCACAACTTTTTAGAACCATTAATATTTTATTGGACATATCTTCTAAAAATCTATTTTGCTAATAAATATTTATATAGAGGCTATGCGCACGCTTTATAAGAAATAGTGGTGCGTCTAATACAATAATCCAATAATTGCCAAATAAATTCTTTAGGAAATAATCTTTAGAATGCTTGCGCATGGCGCGACTTTTCAATTCTCCTTGCTCTACACATCAGCTGCCAAAAATTCAAAAAATCATGTTAGAATAATAACCAACTGAATAATTGCAGCTAGCCACATAAATTAATTAATTTGGAATTCCATACGATAATTAATTAATGAAGACGTTGATACTCGTGTGGATAAAATGGTACCACCCATGTTCACACTTTCATCAATGCCCGGAAAGGATAGGCGTCCCCATCGACCTTCTGCCTAAGACAATTCTTAGGAACGTGCCCCGCATTGACGGAGAACCATTTAAGGCGCTCATCCCGCCAACATACACACAAAGGAGAACCATTTAAGGCACTCATCCCTTTGCGTAGGTGCCACCTGGCAACATACCCTGCTGGATGTGGAGACAATAAATTGGAAAAAGGTCACAAATCACGAGCATGCATCCATAGAGCTTCCTCAACAGGGTGATTGTGAAATTTTACAAGATAACGAGGATAAGCGTTTCTAGTTCTACTGGTCATATAGTTAACATCAATAATTGTTTTAGGGATTAGGATTTCATGGTCATCTGCAATCAAGGGTGGTGAGTCATAAACAGGGTGAGTAGGAAGAGAACCTTTGAAGGGACGTAAAAGACTAATGTGAAAAGTGTTGTGGATTTTCCAATGATGAGGTAACTCTAATTTATAAGCATTAGGATTAATACAATGGAGAATTTTAAAAGGTCCATAGAAACGAGGAGCTAATTTTACATTCGGGTTCTTTTCTATATTATGGGGTCTACGTTTTTCGATACATAACCAAACATAATCTCCTTCTTTATAAATCATGGCTTGCCTCTTTTTATTTGCTTGTTTTACATATGATTGTTGGGCCTTTGCTAGCATTTGTTTAACTTGCTCATAAATACTTGAATGATTTTGAATCCAATCGTCAACAGAAGGTATTTTCTGAGTTAGACGAAATGTGAGAGTTGGCAATTTGTGACCATAAACAATTTCAAAAGGTGCCTTTTGTGTAGCAGTGTGAGTGGCATTATTGTAAGCAAATTGTAGAAGGTGCAAATGATTATCCCACCTGGCTCGAGAAGAAATTGTGTAAGCACAGATTAAATCCAAAATTGTGCTATTTGTGACCTCTGTTTCACTGTTAGTCTCTAGATGAAATGCAGAGCTAAAATCAATCTTAGTTCCTAAGTTAGTAAACAATGTAATCCAAAAATTATTATAGAATCGAGGATCTCCGTAGGACACAATAATTTTCGGCAATCCATGGTGCACAAAAATATGCTTGAGAAATAAGTTAGCTGCTTGTGTAGCACTTAAGGTCTTTTTACAAGCGATGAAGTAAGCTTATTTACTAAATCTATCAACTATGGTCCATATCATATTATTATGTGAAGAAGTTTGTGGTAAACCTATAATGAAGTCCATAGAAATCTGCTCCCAAGGTGAATTAGGGATAGGTAATGGAAGTAATAAATCATATGACTTACCATGATGTCTTTTTATGCGTTGACATACAATGCAGTCAGAAACAAAATTAGAAACATCACGTTGCATATTTGGCCAGAAAAAATCTTCGTGTAAATTTCTAAGTGTGGAGATAATACCACGATGTCCCATATAAGGAGGCTCGTGTATTGACGAAAAGGATTAGTAATACATAACCGTTTTTCATAAAACAGAAAACCATCGGAAACAGAAAATTTATTAGTAGGGATCCATCGATTGTTAGATAAATTTACCCAAACATCATGAAAATCAGGATCTTGAAGATAAGTATTTTTCATTGTGTCTAACAAAGAAGTAGAAATGACAGAAATATTGTTTAATGATGGCCTACAACTAAGTGCATCGGCTACTACATTTTCCCAACCTGGTTGATATTGAATAAGTGGATAAAAGGATTGAATAAATGATGCCCATTGTATGTGTCTATCAGATATTTGTGGTTGTGATAATAAATGTTTAATACTCTGCTAATCAGTTTTAATCATAAACTCCGAATCCATTAAATAATGCTTCCATATGCGCAATGCATGAACGACGTCTAATAATTCTTTGTTATATGTACTATATTTAACTTCAGAAGGTTTCAGTTTACAACTAGAGTATACTATAGGGTGATTGTCTTGCATCAATACTGCACCAATGCCAGAACCACTTGCATTAGTAACCACGAGAAAGAATGGTCTATTGAAATCAGGTAACTGCAAAACTGGTGCGTGTGTGAGTGCATGCTTACGTATTTCAAACGATCATTGCTGGCTGTCGCCCCAACGATAAACTAGACCTTTCTTTAACAAAAGAGTTAACGGTAAAGCAAGCAATGAAAAGTTTCTAACAAATTTTCGATAAAAGATAGCTAGTCCTAGAAATGAACGAACTTCATGTACATTTTGGGTGTTGGCCAAGACTGAATTGCTTCAATTTTACATGGAGCTATGTGTATGCCTTTGGCAGACACGATATGACCTAAATATTCTATTTCAGATTGAAAGAAAGAACTTTTGTCAGGGTTAGCATATAGATGGTTTTGTTTTAATAAACTAAACACTAAAGATAAATGTTCTTCGTGTTCTTTTTCAGTTTTGCCGAAAACAAGAATATCATCGAAAAAAACTATTACACAATGCTGAAAATGAAAAAATATTCTATTCATCATTCTACTAAATGTAGCTGGTGCATTGGTAAGTCCAAAGGACATTAGTTACTGCTTTCCACAATCTATCTATACTTGCCAGACATTGTCATTGTCATTTGGGATTTTTTCAAGGTCACCCCAATTTTTTTTGGCATTTCATTCATCATTGACCAACATTTATTGCTAGTCAACCAACATTTATGGCCTCCCCTAATGCAATTCACCATATTTAGGTATTTTTGGCTATACATAGCCTGCCCCTCCCATCATTCATTCATCTTCCTCCTTCCTTGGGGCAGGTGCACACTTTGACTCCATCATCCTCCTCCATCTTTGATGTTGCTATCATCATCAACTTGATCTGGTGCCCTCATTTGATGTCATGGGGGGTTGTGTGCAGGGACTGAAATTGTGTACGAAAAGCTGTCTTAAAAATGTCAGAAGTAGACATACGAACTTGATGATATCCTAATTTTAAATAAATTTTACTAAACACTGTTGCTCCTTGTAATTTATCTAGAAGATAATCTACTCTAGGTATTGGATACCTATTTTTAACCGTTATTTTATTAAGTGCTCTATAATCTATACACATGCGGTAAGTTTGAATTTTCTTTTTAACTAATAATACAGGAGCTCTAAAAGGCAAACTACTTGGACGAATTAATTTTCTACTTAGAAGTTCTTCAATTTGCTTCAGAATCTCTTTCTATTCTAATTGGTTATGGTGATAGGGAGATTTGCAAGGTGGTTGACTACCAGGAAGTAAATCAATTTGGTGGTCTTCGGGTCATGATGAAGGAAGTTGTAAAGGTAAATCATTAGAAAAGCAATCAAAAAATTTAGCAATAAAATGTTGTTGCTTTGGAGTTAG
Organism: Lygodium microphyllum; assembly: GCF_053477565.2. Lineage (NCBI taxonomy): Eukaryota > Viridiplantae > Streptophyta > Polypodiopsida > Schizaeales > Lygodiaceae > Lygodium > Lygodium microphyllum. Next base: position 45,323,282 of record NC_141154.1, on the reverse strand, counting down.
TTCAATTTTTGTAACATCAACTTCATTAATCCATACTAAGTTTTTGATTTTTTACGCAAAGGTCGCTTTGCCTGTGTATGACTAATAATTGGAAATAATTCGGTTTTTGTTAACCTTTCGAGTAAAATTTGTTTACCTTTGTGCTCAATGTGCATTGAGTGTGTGTTGTAATCTATATTGGGGTTGAATTGGTGACGCCATGGCATTCCTAGAATTACGTCAGAAATTGCAAAGGTGCTACTAAAAATTTTCACTTTTCCTTATAAGATCCAATACAAATTTCTAAATTATGAACTTCTTTAGTACCATTATATCGTTGTCCTAGAAATGCAGCCTTAATTTTATAGGTAGATGGAATAGTTTTAAGTTGTAAGTTTCTAACTAGTTTTTCTGAAACAAAATCATGAGTACTACCATCGTCATGCAAAACAGTCATATCATTATTATTGATTTTACATCGCATCTTTAATAAGGCATGCATAGAAATTTTACCAGTAAGGTCTTCAGGTTCGTTAGAATTTTTACCCATAAGTGTAGCCTCATCGAAGTCGGGCATTTCTTCAAGGTCTTCGTTGGATTCTTCAAAATTTAGATGCGTCGTGGGTTTCTTCCAATCACGGGTGTTGCCCATGGGACAACGACTCGCAATATGACCAGGACACTTACAATTATAATAAATTACATTTTTGGAAATGGCATTGGAGACACTTGGGTTAACATTTTTAGGTTCACCAGATTTAGGCAAATTTGAAGGTAGATTGGGAGGTTTAGAATTGGAAACTGATTGACCATGATTATTAAGAACATTTCGCATCCATGGCAGTCGGTTAAAATGATTCTTTCCATATTGAGAATTGAAGTTACGGAAAGAATTAAAACGAAAGTTGTTACCCATGTTGTTACCGTTGGATGCTGGAAATTGCCTTCGGTCTTTAGACTGCTTCTTTTCAGTGTCGTGAGCTAGGGATATGGCTTCGTCCAGGTTATTGAGCTTGAACATGTTGACTTTGGCTTGGATGGATGGAATTAAGCTGGACATATACTTCCTCTTGAAGTTAGACTCGGCCACTGGCTCCACCATTTCCAGCTACAAGAGAGTGCTCCAAAATCTTTATGTGTATTGAGGGATAGACTCACGTTCCCGTTGCATGAATAGGTCCCATTGTTGTTGCATGCAGAGCTCGAATTGTGCAGGGAGAAAATTTGCAAGAACCTTCTTGCAAAAGTCATTCCATGTGAGAGAACAACCAATGCTTTTACGTGTGACATCCCACCATAATGTAGCTTTCTCAATAAAATAATGAGATGAACATTTAATTGTATCACTTTTTGAGTATTTCTCATTGTCAAAATAAGCTTTGAACTAACTTAACCATGACAGAATTTTGCAACCATCTTTAAGACCATCAAAAGAATTAAATTTGAATGTACGCTTGCTTATCTTGGACTCCTTTCAACTAGCGTGGACATCCAAAGTAGCATTGATGGCGGGAACTAGGTTGTCGTCATTGGTAGAAATTTCAGTGGCAGGACGCTTGAGGGACTTCAGTTCTTGCTCCATTTGCACGCGGTGTTGACACTCTTCTTCAAGTTGCATGGATATTAAATCCATACGCTACTCCACGGTTGGCTCAGGAAGCGGTGACGCAGAGTCGAAATTGGCCATGATTGCTAGATGGAGAAATCCAGAGATTTAGGGCGCCTTGCAAATGAAAAGACGCCTTGCTCATTGTTGAAGAATTTGGGCGTGTAAGACCAAAATTTTAAGCGGCCTTTGGACAAGAAATTATGGATGGAAGTAGGCAAGAAAGGCGAGAAATTTTTATGGAAATTTTATGAAATTTATGATACTGGAAAGAACTGTGCGAGAACTACCTCTATGGAAGAGATAGTCAGCTGTGACTTGTGAAGATTTGCAGAGTCTATGTATGACATGGAGTAAGAGAAGATGAAGTTGATTATGTAACTAGTAATGTAACTTGCTTAATAAGGCTTTAAGCCTTAAAAAAAACTTGACGTTTTAGGACAAGAGGACGTCGTGGATGCTGTCGTGGCGGAAAAAAAATAGCCCCCCCTCACGAAATCAAAATTGAGCTTAAACCCTTGATTAAGCTTAAGCAAAGTTTTTAATTAAGCTTTAATGAAGCTTGCTAATCACCATGAAGCTCCAGTTCTTCACGAAACATGGCGCCATGATGTGAGAGTGGGTCTTCTTCAATGTCTGGGAAAATAACAAAATTTTTTGACTGTGATAGAGGGGTCGGGGGTTTTGAAGGCCTGGGAATCTAGCCGTGTAGTCGGTTTGCGATGAGACGGACCGTAGAGACTATTTGCAACATAGGGCTCGCCTTTACGCTAGAGGGTAGGCGATTGGAAGCCCAAGAGGTAGGCTAGGCTCTGATACCATTGTTGCGAGCAACGGATGCGTGGTTTGTGCATAGCGAATGAAAGAAGCTCCCTCTTTCTCTCTTTTACTCATAAAATTGCATACGACTCATGAGAAATTACAAATAAACTAAAAGAGAAGGTAAAGTAAGATGAAGCAACCCAAGATTGGGTTCAATCTCCCCCTGACATGAAGTGGGCATCTCCCTTCATGCCGTATTTATAATAATATTATGAAATCTTCTTTGCCCAAGATTTAGGCCCTTTACAATCACTCTTTGCATAAAGAGTTTGAGTGTACTAGAAAAGAGATAGAGTAATCTGAATTAATGGATGCTAGCAATTGTGCATCCCACAACTCTCTAGAACCATTAATATTTTATTGGACATATCTTCTAAAAATCTATTTTGCTAATAAATATTTACATAGAGGCTATGCACACGCTTTATAAGAAATAGCGGTGCCTCTAATACAATAATCCAATAATTGCCAAATAAGTTCTTGAGGAAATAATCTTTAGAATGCTTGTGTGTGGCACGCCTTTCCAATTCTCCTTGCTCTACACATCAGCTGCCAAAAATTTAGAAAATCATGTTAGAATAATAACCAACTGAATAATTGCAGCTAGCCACATAAATCAATTAATTTGGAATTCCATATGATAATTAATTCACAAAGATATTAATACTCGTGCGGATAAAATGGTACCACCCATGTTCACACTTTCATCGACGCCAGGAAAGGATAGGCATCCCCATCGACCTTTCGCCTAAGACAATTCTTAGGAACGTGCCCCGCATTCACGGAGAACCATTTAAGGTGCTCATCCCGCCAAGGTACACACAAAGGAGAACCATTTAAGGCGCTCATCCCTTTGCGTAGGTGCCACCTAGCAATAGATAATGAGGAGAGAGTTGAAACTATTGTACCAATAGGGCCAGACTCAACCTCAAGGGGATGTTGAAAAAAGAGATGGAACTTATGTGTGCTACATTGGAATATTAAAGTCTTGTTGTGCATAATATAAGTGTTTATATAAGTTCACCTCTCTGATCCATTATGATCTTTACAATTCTTTTAATTAACCAAGATATAAGATAGAATCACCAAATATTATCATTTCTCAGACAAAGTGATGGAGAAATTATTTGGTAGCAATCTTAATGTTCCTACAATATCAAGCAAAATAGAGAAATCAATAGTAATAGTGGTACTAGATTTGAATGCTTTATTATTCAAGCATTATATCCAACAATAGTGGTACTAGATTTGAATGGTTTATTATTCAAGCATTATATCCAACAATCACTTCTTTATAAATCTATAATATATGGCCCTAACAAGTATCTAGTGCTCCGACATGGTTGTATGGAATTCTTGAATATTTTACTAGAATTCAAAGATGTAATATTGGAATCTCATCAACCACACAAGAGCATAATATTATCTCGATAGTTAGAATTCTACAACAAAGACTAGGGCATTATTTAGGTTTCTTTGTCATTTGGAGTGAGAAACATTGCTATAGATTTGAGAAAATGACCATGTATTGACTAGGGTAGCCAAGTGTCAAAGCAAGGTTCAAGCCCTTAACCAAAATGCCTATGCAATTTGGATGTGATGCTAAACAAACCATCCTTATTGTTGATAATCCTTACAAGGATTGCGTGACACCAAGTTTTAACTTCATCTTTCCATCCACTTTTGATACTAACGAAAAGAAAGATGACATGCTTATAAGGAATTTACTTCCCTACTTGCTTTTTTTGAACTATGTCTCTTATGTGCAAGAACTGCTATCACAAACAACCGGTATGGACAAATACCTCTCATTAGGAGAAATATGGACTCTCTTTTTTTTCCCCTTAAGGGGTTTCTCTCACCTCTCTGTCTCTAAAAAGAGATTTCAAAATAATGTTATAATAAGAGATCTTCTCTATCAAGCAAATCTCGTATTTGTATTTTTAATAGAATTCCCTATTATTTTATCCCCAAACTGTAGGATAAGATCACTTTTTCTCAAAATCCTCACAACTAAAAAAAAAATTCCATTTTCTCCAAAAATGAAGCCAATCATTGACAGACGACTCTTTAATATCCTCATGATTTTTCAACATTAAAATATATTGAAATCATTCTCATTCTCACTTCTTAAAAGGATGGAAGTTAAAAAATAGTATAAGTTGACTTACACCATATTTTAAGATTATTTTTTATCCAAAGACACATTTTTTGACCCAAGAGTTTTCTTGTAAATCTTTATCTCTTTTGGACAAGTATATGCCCATTTTTGGGCATTTTTTCCTTCCCTCTAAAAGCTCTAGTGTTATTTCTCTTTCTTGCCAGAATATGGTTTCTTGCATACGAAATCTTCTAAAGCAACATTGAGGAGTGGTTTTGATGCCATTTTCTTAAATAAAATAATCTCCATCTACAATAATCTCTATACTACTACAAGCAATCTCCCTCTTCAACAGTCTATACTACAAGCAATCAAGTGATAATGGAGGTATCTTTATTTTTAAATCTGTGTGATGTTATTACTATTCACAATTGTTATTTAATCCTTAAGCAACAATTCACACACACACACACACACACACACACACACACACACACACACACACACACACACACACACACACACACACACACACACACACACACACACACACACACACACACACACACACACACACACACACACACACACACACACACACACACACACACACACACACACAGTATCTGACTGTGCGCGATGAACTAAAAAAATAAGTGATAGAGTGACAGAGTGTACATTTGGGTAGAAGATAAGATGATGTTATTATTCTTCACTATCCAAGCTTTTTTATAAATATTTTTAATAATCTTTAACCATATCTTGTTGAGAGAGAGAGAGAGAGAGAGAGAGAGAGAGAGAGAGAGAGAGAGAGAGAGAGAGAGAGAGAGAGAGAGAGAGAGAGAGAGAGAGAATACTTTGGATAAAAGAGAAGACAAGATTAGAGCCTAATTAGAAGTTGATTCCAAGATAAGATTAGAGGCTAATTAGGGATTGATTAGTGTCTATCATGAGTGAAATCAAGTGAAAGAGACAATATCCAATTGGGTAAAAAAGAATACAGATATAGTGAGTCAAAGGGGTATAATTATGTGCTTTGAATGTTAATCTAAGTTAAAATTGTCATACATATTTCTTTGCAGAATGGAGGTGCAAGACATAGTAAGAGAAGGAGAGATATTCACTTCTAATTGGAGTATGAATATGCACCATTGTTCTCAAAAGAACTATGAAAAGGGATGATGCAGTAGGATACAAGATGTGACAAGAAAGAAATGTAGGAAAAAAATGTGAATCTTTGCGTTGATGGGTGCATTTATCCACATGATCCACTAACTCAAAGGCCACCACAATTTAATGGGATTACATCATTTGTAAAGTTTGTTTGTGAAGGCAATAAAGGATTGTACGGATACACATAAAGACTTGTGATTCAAGGATTAGCAGGGGTTCATCAAGCCTTAACAAATATGCAAACAACAAGATTACAAGGGTGTGTGTAGTCTTTGATGGAAAAAGATAGATTTCCAGAGCTGAGTAGGATAGGAAGAATCAGAGCGGACAACAAGAAATGTCTATCGTTGAAGATGCTATGCATGCTACACAAAAACAAAATATTGAATTACAGTCTAAAATTCTGGAGTTGGAGAAGGGGAGTAGAAACTTAAAGAGGAAGCTCATAAAAACTTTGGAGATTGAGCCCACTTTAAAAACCAAAGAAGCATGTCAGCACATCCAATTAGTTAAACCAATTTACCAAATCACCAAAGGAAGTGGATGTCATCATGAATATATGATTCCCTACTCTCCTCAATATAATGGTATTACTAAACATAAAAACAAGACTATTCTCAATGCCATGCGATGTATGCTCATTCATTCTGGCTTATCTTGATGTTTCTGGGCTAAAGCAGTCTTAGTAGTATTTGTGCAAAATCATATTCCTATAACTCCTCCTCCTCGTAAAATACCGATTACTACTTGGATAGGTTAAATTCCTTTTGTTTCATATTTTTGAACTTTTGGATGCATTGCTTATATTCAGGTACCCAAAGAGACTCATGAAAAACTTGATACTCTCGGTTTGAAAGTTATTTTCATTGGATATTCAAATTTTTCTAAGAGATACAAGTTTTATGCTCCATATTCCAAGAAGGTAATCATAATTCGTGATGTTATTTTCAATGAATAAGCAACTTAGAGGCAGCACATGGTCTAAGGAGGATGTTGGGCAGACGTGGTCACTAGAGGACGTTGATGATACAAAGTCATTACTCACCCTTTTTTCTTTTCTATATGATGATGAATCTCCTTCTCATGGGATAATATTGAGCCTTGAAATCAGGATTCACAACCTACACCTATTATAGCTGATGATGACCTTGGCATTGATCTTTATGTTGATCTTCCAATTGATAATGGGCATGGTACTTGTCATGTTTATGATGCCCATATTCTTGAGAATGCTCTCAATATTTTTGAAGACCCTCTCTCTTATAGTGATGCCATGTCATCCCTACAAAAGGAAAACTGTTAACAAGAGGCCATGGAAGCTGAGTATGAATCTCTTTTCTCTAAAGGTATGTTTCAAGTCTAGTTTACATGAACTAACATAACTTTTGACATAGAACTTCAAATTGAGCACGAATTTGATAGGAAGAAAGCTTGTGTCTTAGCACATCACAAAAATTGATTTCTTGAGAAAGGCGTTTCCTTAAGAGTTTCCCAAATAGAGACTTATTGGGTGTCCAAGCAATGCATATCTACAATTCAACATATCTGCAATTCTAAATGATGATCGAGTGAGCTTCTTCTATGCTTAAAATTCATAACATAAGATGGTCATAACATGTACAATGCATCGAATTCAAGAATAAAAAGAACATGAATCAAGAATAGAAGAGATACTATATAGATATACTTCTTGATTGTCTTCTTTAAGGAATTGCTTGTAGTTGATCGTGATAGCTCTGATACGATGTTGAAATGTAGATAGAGAATATATGTAGAGAGGCAATAGAGAGAGAAGAGACACACCATATAAACTCCTAAATACTATATCATATTGATCACAATCTATATATATATATATATAGGTGAGACCTAGTCCAGATAGGGTGAGGTATATATAGCTCTAAAAAATTGAGTTATCACCTAGACGTACTACTATTAAATGCAAGTGGATTTATAAGACTAAAACAAAAGCATATGGAACATTTGGAAATTTCAAATCAAGGCTAGTTGCCAAAGGTTTCTCACAAAGTAGAAGTTGATTATCAAGAAACTTTCTCACCGATTGTTTGTATTACCAGTATTCAAGTCTTATTAGTTTTTGTTGTGTTGGTTTTGATTTGGAGGTTCACCAAATGGATGTGAGAACTAATTTTATTAATGGTGATTTAAAGGAAGAGATATAAATGGAGAAACCAAAGGGATTCGTAGTCAAACATAAGAAAAATCTTACTTGTAGACTTCATCGGGCACTCTATGGTCTCAAACAATCTTCACGAGCTTGGTATCAAAAGATTGATCTCTTCCTTACAAAACAAGGTTTTATCTCTTGTTCTTCAGATCCTAACTTATATGTTGAGCGGTGCAATGATAGTTTTGTTATTCTTGCTCTATATGTGGATGATATCATACTTGTTTCTAACAATATGAACTTCCTTCAACAAATAAAGAAGGTTTTATCTTAATGTGGTTGATCTTCGAGACATACACTCATGTGTTGGTATTCAAACTCAACACTACTGAGAAAAGAGTGTTTTATTATAGCATCGAATAGACTTCATGAAGATATTATTAAGATGTTTGGTTTGGGTTCCACACATCGTACTAGTACTCCTTTGTCTTGTAAGTTCTACAAAAAACTCTCACTTTCTACAGAATGATGGACAATTAGCATTATATCAACTTATTCTAATCTTGTTGGATGTCTTCAAATTGTTGACTAAAATTATTGCCTTGACATTATTTTTGCTGCAAATTTTCTTGGACAACATCTTAGTTCTCCATGCCTTAAACATTGGATTGTAGCTAAATGAGTTTTAAAGTGTTTGAAAGGCACTAAGATTTTTGGGTTGGTTTACGGGTGCCAACAAAACTCTGATTCTCTACATTCACTTCAACTTGTGGGTTATACAAATGCACAATTGGCAAGCTCTCACTTATCTATGTGTTCTACCAGTGGAAATTGTTTCTTTATCAACACAGAGACTGCATATGTAGCTGCATCTTTAGCAACTCCAGAGTTAGTATGGCTTTGACAAGTTCTATCAGATATTGGCCGTTCTCCTCTCTCCAACACACCACTTCGATGTGATAACCAAAGTGCTATTCGTCTTGCTAAAGACTATGTTCAACATAACAAGTCTAAACATATTGTAGAGTGAATTATCATTATGCTCGATATGAAGTAAAGAAAGGCATGATCATGATTGAACATTATTCAAGTGATCAGATGATACAGATATATTCACCAAAGGACTCAATGAAGCATGCTTCACTCTGCTATGCTCGGAACATGGAGTTATCTCAACTTCAATATTTGGGAATTAATCTACTAATAATGGCATTGTAGTGCCATTATATGTACTCCTTGTAGGCACCATACACTTCACATATGCACATAGACCTCAGACCTCTTGGTCATCTTTCTACATACATACTTAGTTTCACTTCACATGCATGGATTCACTTTATATGCACACCATAATTCTTCTTGATCATGTTTGTATATTTGTATATAGGAGCTCGGGTTTTTCCCTTGTGCTCCCCAAGGGTTTTTTCCATCCGCAGCTAGAGACCTTTGCTTGAGTAGGGGTGTTGGAGCTATATATAGCTTACCCTATCTAGACTAGGTCTCACATATATATATATATATATATATATATATGTAGATTGTGATCAATATGATATAGTTTTTGTGAGTATATATGGTGTGTCTCTTCTCCCTCTATCGCGTCTCTATATATCTTCTCTCTCTATATTTCAATAGAACAAAAAATTCTTTAACTCCAAACAAGCTAATACAAAGATGGCTCTGTCCCACCTATTGCCGTGCTGCTATGTGGCCACTGTGTGAAAAACCTTGGAGTGCAACATCATCCGGATTTCTTATTAATCTAGAGAGTCACTGTCATCTTAGTCATTAGTGCTAGTGTCCATAGTATGGTTAGTTCCAAAATACGGGAATTTTGGACAAGTTTAGCCTATTTTTTATATTATTTCTTGTAAATATCTTAAGAAGCTATAGAAAACTTCTAGAATAGGGTGACATGCAAAAAGAAGTTGCTTTTAGCTAGTTTTGGTAAACCTCATGCAAAAAGGAAGGACTTGCAAAATCGTGTGACACGTGATCATAGTTGACAGGCAACAAACAACACTCCAAATAACTGGGAGAAGAAGAAGGAGTGATCTAGAAGAATTCTAACTAGGTGTGAGTAACAAAGAGAAGAAGCTAGTGTTTGATGCATGTTTTTGGTCTACAAGGGAGCTCCAGGACATCTAATGCTTGGAGATTTCTTTAGATAAGGAATTTATTTATCTTCTTAGGTTCTATCAATACATAGTGCTTTTGATTCATTGTGCTGTCTTTATCTTGTGTACCTTTTATCTTTTCTTTTTCTTCTCTTCTATCTCCTATTCTCTACTTCCTTCTATCTCTCATCCCCATTGGATACGACCTTTCGACTAAAACCCCTCTGACATTGGTGAACCCGATGTGAAAGGTCATTTAGAAGGAAAGATAAGATGGGAGAACCTTCAAGCACAATTTCCAATGATGTTTTGTAGCAACAATTAGTGTAGAATATGAACATGCTTATGCAAATACAACAACAACAACATGTGATGCAAGCTTCTACTCAAACTAAAGATGTTGTGATAAATGCTCTACAAGCAGTTGAGCATGAGATGAAGTTGTTTAATGGAAGGAATGTATCTACATATTTGCATACCTATGCTCAAAAGATAGAATTCTTTGGGGCGGCTCAACTTACATGGAGCCAGTATTTTGTACAGGTCACTATACATGAATTGAAAGCCCGAGTTATTGAATTATACATGTAGGATGCTGACTGAGTAGCTTTCAAGAAGACACTTTAGGGAATAATTTTACATTGAAGACACCATTTTGATTACTCGCAAGACTTTCCAAGAGTGAGTTCTACAACCCACTCTTGGTCTTGTGGCTACAGAGTTATTAAGAGAATTTGAAAGTTAGTTTGAGCAATTAGATATTGCAAAATAGCAAGCTCTTGCAAGTCAGAAAGTTGAATTGTTTTTACAAGCAATAGTATATCATGAGCTTCAAGAGAAGCTTGATGATTTGCTAGAGGATTAGACTTCACTGACAGGTCTTAAAACAAAGTGGAGACATGTTAAGGAAGCTGCTACTGCACGGATGAAAGGGCATAGAAGAAGAGAAAGATTCCAGGTATCTAGCTTGCCCCCAATGTTGTTATTATGGGCAAAACAATTGATGTATCTAGTAAGCCATCAACTTCTATGGCTAATCCTATGGCTGCACCTACTGTTCCCAATGTTAGGGAAAAATATGTATAAGATGAATTGGTCAAAGGCATGTGAGATCTTCAGTTGAAGGTCGCAAAATTAGATGAGAAAGGACAAGAGGAAAGGGGATGGGAAGCAACAGCCCCTAAACCAAGAAAAAGATGTATGTGGTGTGATAGTTTATAGTATGAAAGGAAGGATTGTGCTCCTTATCAGGAGGCCTTGGCACAACAACTCATATTTTGGAAAGATGGCAAGATCCATACACAAGAAACAAGATTGCCTCTTGCTTTAAATTTTGGAAAGGGAGGTATATAAAAGTTGTTGGAAGACTTGGTTGTTCGAAATACTTATGTGATTGTACATGCTTCTACTTTTGGTCTACAATTGGATAGAATGCTTGGCCACAAGTGATGGTTGATTCGAAGGTTGCAATATGGACACATGCTTTGCATGTAGTTGAAAAGAGGAAAGTTAATGATAGTGAAATGTCTCATGCAGGGAAAGACATTTGTGACATAATTAGTTGGGAATCACGGATATATGCATATTCGGTGGATGCATATTTAGCAAAAGGGAAAAACATGGTTGTACTTGTAGAAGAGAAACAAAAGAGAGATGAAGGTAATGTAGGGATATCTAAGAGAGTGACAAGAAGAAGTATAAGCAAAAGGGCAAATAGTTGGGATATAAGTTGTAGTCTGATATTGAGATAGCCACTACGGATGCCTTGCAAGATCCTATAGTAGAAGAGTTAGCCATTGCATCTGTAGATTTTCTTAATGCATTTGAAGAGGTTTATGAAGCTCATGTTTCACTTGATGCAATAACTCAGAGGGAGATTGATGAAGTGTTGGATGCACATGATTTGTAGGATACAATTATAATTTCTAAGACAGTTTATGAGATTGAGGATATGCCTTTAGAGGATGTTAGATATGATGCTCCACAGTTTGA